>NW_027444953.1:0-600000 GCF_048569485.1 Anomaloglossus baeobatrachus
CCTGGATAGAGACGTGCATGATGGCCTGTAAACCTGAAGTGCCCATTGTAAGGAAGTGGGTCTATTTTAGTATAGCCCTTTGCCAGGGCAGCCAAAAATTGGGAGGCTCCACATTGTCCCTGGATAGAGACGTGCATGATGGCCTGTAAACCTGAAGTGCCCATTGTAAGGAAGTGGGTCTATTTCAGTATAGCCCTTTGCCAGGGCAGCCAAAAATTGGGAGGCTCCACATTGTCCCTGGATAGAGACGTGCATGATGGCCTGTAAACCTGAAGTGCCCATTGTAAGGAAGTGGGTCTATTTCAGTATAGCCCTTTGCCAGGGCAGCCAAAAATTGGGAGGCTCCACATTGTCCCTGGATAGAGACGTGCATGATGGCCTGTAAACCTGAAGTGCCCATTGTAAGGAAGTGGGTCTATTTTAGTATAGCCCTTTGCCAGGGCAGCCAAAAATTGGGAGGCTCCACATTGTCCCTGGATAGAGACGTGCATGATGGCCTGTAAACCTGAAGTGCCCATTGTAAGGAAGTGGGTCTATTTCAGTATAGCCCTTTGCCAGGGCAGCCAAAAATTGGGAGGCTCCACATTGTCCCTGGATAGAGACGTGCATGATGGCCTGTAAACCTGAAGTGCCCATTGTAAGGAAGTGGGTCTATTTCAGTATAGCCCTTTGCCAGGGCAGCCAAAAATTGGGAGGCTCCACATTGTCCCTGGATAGAGACGTGCATGATGGCCTGTAAACCTGAAGTGCCCATTGTAAGGAAGTGGGTCTATTTCAGTATAGCCCTTTGCCAGGGCAGCCAAAAATTGGGAGGCTCCACATTGTCCCTGGATAGAGACGTGCATGATGGCCTGTAAACCTGAAGTGCCCATTGTAAGGAAGTGGGTCTATTTTAGTATAGCCCTTTGCCAGGGCAGCCAAAAATTGGGAGGCTCCACATTGTCCCTGGATAGAGACGTGCATGATGGCCTGTAAACCTGAAGTGCCCATTGTAAGGAAGTGGGTCTATTTCAGTATAGCCCTTTGCCAGGGCAGCCAAAAATTGGGAGGCTCCACATTGTCCCTGGATAGAGACGTGCATGATGGCCTGTAAACCTGAAGTGCCCATTGTAAGGAAGTGGGTCTATTTTAGTATAGCCCTTTGCCAGGGCAGCCAAAAATTGGGAGGCTCCACATTGTCCCTGGATAGAGACGTGCATGATGGCCTGTAAACCTGAAGTGCCCATTGTAAGGAAGTGGGTCTATTTCAGTATAGCCCTTTGCCAGGGCAGCCAAAAATTGGGAGGCTCCACATTGTCCCTGGATAGAGACGTGCATGATGGCCTGTAAACCTGAAGTGCCCATTGTAAGGAAGTGGGTCTATTTTAGTATAGCCCTTTGCCAGGGCAGCCAAAAATTGGGAGGCTCCACATTGTCCCTGGATAGAGACGTGCATGATGGCCTGTAAACCTGAAGTGCCCATTGTAAGGAAGTGGGTGTATTTCAGTATAGCCCTTAGGCAGGGCAGCCAAAAATTGGGAGGCTCCACGTTGTCCCTGGGTAGAGACGTGCATGAGGGCCTCAAAACATTGTTCCCATTGCAAAGGAGCGGGTCTCCTGTCGTTGTAATGTCCATTCTGCAAAGAATGGGCGAAAAAATTTACCACTGGGGGTATACCTGAAACAAAGACCTAACTATTGTAACGGTCATCATGATGGCGCATGAGGAGAAGGAGGAGCAGTCCAGCGATTATCCAAAGTCGAGAAGTGTACCCATGGGTGAGTGGAGGTACATGGCAAACTTTAAACTCCGCTCTCATTTGCTGGTGGTGTGGTGAAGTCTGGCCCAATCCAACCCTTGTTCATCTTTATCAGAGTCAGCCTGTCAGCATTTTCAGTTGACAGGCGGGTGCGTTTATCTGTAATGATTCCACCTGCGGCACTAAAAACACGCTCTGACAAAACGCTAGCAGCAGGGCAGGCCAGGACTTCCAAGGCGTAGAGAGCCAATTCATGCCACGTGTCCAGCTTGGATACCCAATAATTGTAAGGCACAGAGGAATGTCGGAGTACAGTTGTTCGATCTGCAAGGTACTCCTTCAGCATCTGGGCAAACTTAGGATTTCTTGTGGCACTACCCCGCACCTCAGGGGCTGTGGTACGTGAGGGGCTGAGAAAACTGTCCCACATCTTAAAGACTGTTCCCCTACCTCTGGCGGATTGGACTTGTGCCTCTCTCGGCTGTACGCCTCGGTTGTCCACTGATTCCTGACCTATGCCGCTAGCGTTTTGTGAGGGGAATGCTTTGCCTACTTCCGTGAGTATGGCCTTCCGAAACTGCTGCATTTTGGTTGACCTCTCCTCCACGGGAATAAGAGACAAAAAGTTCTCCTTGTAGCGTGGGTCTAACAGTGTTACCAACCAGTAATGATTGTCGGCCAAGATGTTCTTAACGCGAGGGTCACGAGACAGGCAGCTTACCATAAAGTCAGCCATGTGCGCCAGACTCTTAACAGCCAGGACTTCAGTAGCCTGACCAACAAGATGACTGAACATGCTGTCCTCCTCCTCCTCCTCCTCCTCCTCCTCCTCCTCATCTACCCTGTCCTCTGGCCAGCCACGCTGAATCGAGGATATGACTGGTGTGCATGTCATATCCTCAATTTGGCCGGAGAGTTGCTCCATGTCTTCATCCTCCTCCTCGTCATAGTCCTCCACTGCACGTTGTGATGAGACGAGGCTGGGCTGTGTGTTATCACCCACACCCACTACTGTTTCTTGCTGCAACTCATCGCGCTCCGCCTGCAATGCATCATGTTTGTTTTTCAGCAGGGACCGTTTTAGAAGGCAGAGTAGCGGTATGGTGACGCTAATAATGGCGTCATCACCACTCACCATCTTGGTGGAGTCCTCAAAGTTTTGGAGGATGGTACATAGGTCTGACATCCATCTCCACTCCTCAGGTGTTATGTGTGGAGTTTGACCCATTTCCCGACGGCTTAGGTGATGCAGGTACTCAACAACTGCCCTCTTCTGCTCACATATCCTGACCAACATGTGCAGAGTTGAATTCCAACGCGTGGGGACATCACACACCAGTCTGTGAGCCGGAAGATGCAAACTGCGCTGAAAGCCGGCAAGGCCGGCTGAAGCAGTAGGTGACTTTCGAAAATGTGCAGACAGGCGGCGAACTTTTACCAGCAGATCAGACAGCTCTGGGTATGACTTTATAAACCGCTGAACCACGAGGTTGAGCACATGGGCCACGCATGGAACATGTGTCAGCTGGCCTCGCCTCAAAGCCGCCACCAGGTTCCGGCCATTGTCACAAACGACCTTTCCTGGCTTTAGGTTCAGAGGTGTGAGCCAGTGATCTGCCTGCTGTTTCAGAGCTGTCCACAGCTCTTCTGCATTGTGGGGTTTGTCACCTATGCAGATTAGCTTCAGCACAGCCTGTTGCCGCTTCGCCGAGGCAGTGCTGCAGTGCTTCCAGCTTGTGACTGGTGTGGAGGGCACAGTGGATGAGGATGCGCAGGAGGAGGAGGAGGCTGAAGAGCATGACATTCCGGAGCTGTAGAGTGTGGGTGAAACACTGACTGAGGTAGGGCCTGCAAACCTTGGTGTGGGAAGGACGTGTTCCGTCCCTCGCTCAGACTGGGTCCCAGCTTCCACAATATTAACCCAGTGTGCCGTCAACGAGATGTAGCGGCCTTGCCCACAAGCACTTGTCCACGTGTCTGTGGTTAGGTGGACCTTGGGTGAAACAGCGTTGTTCAGGGCACGTGTGATGTTTTGTGACACGTGGTTATGCAACGCGGGGACGGCACACCGGGAGAAATAGTGGCGGCTGGGGACCGAGTAACGTGGGACAGCTGCCGCCATCAGGTCACGGAATGCTTCTGTCTCCACCAGCCTAAAAGGCAACATTTCCAGCGCAAGCAGTCGCGAAATGTTAGCATTTAGAACTGTGGCATGTGGGGTGTTGGCAGTGTATTTGCGCCTGCGTTCAAAGGTTTGCTGAATGGATAACTGAACGCTGCGCTGGGACAAGGACGTGCTTGATGATGGTGTTCTTTCTGCGTAGGCAACTGCAGGTGCAGGAGTGGAGGAGGCTTGTTCGCAGGCAGCATGGACAGAGGATTGGCTCGCATGCACAACCAGCGAAGACGTAGCAGTGACATCAGCAAGCACTGCTCCTCGACTCTGTTGTACTTCCCACAAAGTCGGGTGCTTGGCTGACATGTGCCTGATCATGCTGGTGGTGGTCAGGCTGCTAGTTTTGGTACCCCTGCTGATGCTGGCACGGCAGGTGTTGCAAATGGCCTTTTTTGAATCATCTGGATCCAACTTAAAAAACTGCCAGACTCGTGAAGACCTAACATTTGTACAGGCACCTTGTGTCGTCGTGTTGTTCCGGGGAACGGTTGCCTGACTTCTGCCTGGGGCCACCACCCTGCTTCTTACTGCCTGTTGTGATGCTACGCCTCCCTCCCCCTGTGCACTGCTGTCCTCGCTCTGCATATCCTCCTGCCAGGTTGGGTCAGTTACTGGATCATCCACCACGTCGTCTTCCTCTTCCGCACCCTGCTCCTCCTCCTGACTTGCTGACAATTGTGTCTCATCATCGTCCACCACTTGTTGAGACACGTTGCCAACTTCGTGAGAACGTGGCTGCTCAAATATTTGGCCATCTGTACAGACGATCTCCTCATGACCCACTTCAATATGAGCTGGCGAGAGGCCAGAATGTGTGAATGGAAACGTGAACAGCTCTTCCGAGTGTCCAAGTGTGGGATCATTAATGTCCGAGGAGGACGTGTACTCAGCCTGGTGGTAGGAAGGAGGATCAGGTTCAGAAATGTGCGGTGCAGTATCACGGCTACTGACACTTGACCGTGTGGAAGACAGAGTGTTTGTGGTGGTGCCAATCTGACTGGAAGCATTATCCGCTATCCAACTAACAACCTGTTGACACTGGTCTTGGTTCAAGAGCGGTGTACTGCTGCGGTCCCCAAGAATTTGGGACAGGACGTGCGAGCGACTAGATGTGGCCCTTTGTTGTGGCGAAATTAGAGCTTGCCCACGACCTCGGCCTCTGCCTGCACCACCATCACGTCCACTTCCTTGTTCCTTGCCAATGCCCTTGCGCATTTTGCAATGCTGTGCACTGCTGACGTGTATATTCACTACTTGTGCGTTATATCAAAGTTTCTGGAAATTGCACACAAGTGCACCTGTACGCTGCCACCGACAGGCACACACGTGCGGTTTTTAAATGCAAGCACGGACGCACTAAGAACCTAACACAGGTTTTAGGAGCAAAAATTAAGAACTCTGACACTATCAGCCACTGCTGACTGACGTGTATTATACACTACACTTGTGCGTTATATAATAGTTTGGTAAAAACGCACACCAGTGCACCTGTACGCTGCCACCAACAGGCACACACGTGCGGTTTTAAAAACCAAGCACGGACGCAATAATAACCTAACACAGGTTTTAGGAGCAAAAATTAAGAACTCTGACACTATCAGCCACTGCTGACTGACGTGTATTATACACTACACTTGTGCGTTATATAATAGTTTGGTAAAAACGCACACCAGTGCACCTGTACGCTGCCACCAACAGGCACACACGTGCGGTTTTAAAAACCAAGCACGGACGCAATAATAACCTAACACAGGTTTTAGGAGCAAAAATTAAGAACTCTGACACTATCAGCCACTGCTGACTGACGTGTATTATACACTACACTTGTGCGTTATATAATAGTTTGGTAAAAACGCACACCAGTGCACCTGTACGCTGCCACCAACAGGCACACACGTGCGGTTTTAAAAACCAAGCACGGACGCAATAATAACCTAACACAGGTTTTAGGAGCAAAAATTAAGAACTCTGACACTATCAGCCACTGCTGACTGACGTGTATTATACACTACACTTGTGCGTTATATAATAGTTTGGTAAACGCACACCAGTGCACCTGTACGCTGCCACCAACAGGCACACACGTGCGGTTTTAAAAACCAAGCACGGACGCAATAATAACCTAACACAGGTTTTAGGAGCAAAAATTAAGAACTCTGACACTATCAGCCACTGCTGACTGACGTGTATTATACACTACACTTGTGCGTTATATAATAGTTTGGTAAACGCACACCAGTGCACCTGTACGCTGCCACCAACAGGCACACACGTGCGGTTTTAAAAACCAAGCACGGACGCAATAATAACCTAACACAGGTTTTAGGAGCAAAAATTAAGAACTCTGACACTATCAGCCACTGCTGACTGACGTGTATTATACACTACACTTGTGCGTTATATAATAGTTTGGTAAAAACGCACACCAGTGCACCTGTACGCTGCCACCAACAGGCACACACGTGCGGTTTTAAAAACCAAGCACGGACGCAATAATAACCTAACACAGGTTTTAGGAGCAAAAATTAAGAACTCTGACACTATCAGCCACTGCTGACTGACGTGTATTATACACTACACTTGTGCGTTATATAATAGTTTGGTAAAAACGCACACCAGTGCACCTGTACGCTGCCACCAACAGGCACACACGTGCGGTTTTAAAAACCAAGCACGGACGCAATAATAACCTAACACAGGTTTTAGGAGCAAAAATTAAGAACTCTGACACTATCAGCCACTGCTGACTGACGTGTATTATACACTACACTTGTGCGTTATATAATAGTTTGGTAAACGCACACCAGTGCACCTGTACGCTGCCACCAACAGGCACACACGTGCGGTTTTAAAAACCAAGCACGGACGCAATAATAACCTAACACAGGTTTTAGGAGCAAAAATTAAGAACTCTGACACTATCAGCCACTGCTGACTGACGTGTATTATACACTACACTTGTGCGTTATATAATAGTTTGGTAAACGCACACCAGTGCACCTGTACGCTGCCACCAACAGGCACACACGTGCGGTTTTAAAAACCAAGCACGGACGCAATAATAACCTAACACAGGTTTTAGGAGCAAAAATTAAGAACTCTGACACTATCAGCCACTGCTGACTGACGTGTATTATACACTACACTTGTGCGTTATATAATAGTTTGGTAAACGCACACCAGTGCACCTGTACGCTGCCACCAACAGGCACACACGTGCGGTTTTAAAAACCAAGCACGGACGCAATAATAACCTAACACAGGTTTTAGGAGCAAAAATTAAGAACTCTGACACTATCAGCCACTGCTGACTGACGTGTATTATACACTACACTTGTGCGTTATATAATAGTTTGGTAAAAACGCACACCAGTGCACCTGTACGCTGCCACCAACAGGCACACACGTGCGGTTTTAAAAACCAAGCACGGACGCAATAATAACCTAACACAGGTTTTAGGAGCAAAAATTAAGAACTCTGACACTATCAGCCACTGCTGACTGACGTGTATTATACACTACACTTGTGCGTTATATAATAGTTTGGTAAAAACGCACACCAGTGCACCTGTACGCTGCCACCAACAGGCACACACGTGCGGTTTTAAAAACCAAGCACGGACGCAATAATAACCTAACACAGGTTTTAGGAGCAAAAATTAAGAACTCTGACACTATCAGCCACTGCTGACTGACGTGTATTATACACTACACTTGTGCGTTATATAATAGTTTGGTAAACGCACACCAGTGCACCTGTACGCTGCCACCAACAGGCACACACGTGCGGTTTTAAAAACCAAGCACGGACGCAATAATAACCTAACACAGGTTTTAGGAGCAAAAATTAAGAACTCTGACACTATCAGCCACTGCTGACTGACGTGTATTATACACTACACTTGTGCGTTATATAATAGTTTGGTAAACGCACACCAGTGCACCTGTACGCTGCCACCAACAGGCACACACGTGCGGTTTTAAAAACCAAGCACGGACGCAATAATAACCTAACAGGTTTTTTTGGGGAGCGACAATTACAGTACAGACAAGTCAGACACTATCTGGACTGTTTTACACTGTGTACACCAGCCCCAGATATGAAGGCTGGTATACGGTCACCACTACCCTGCCTGCCTGCCTGCCTGTATACTGCTACAATAGTCCTGACAAGGACTCTTTTGGTCACTAGCCTGTATTCAGACCTGGCTATACCCTGCCTGTATATAGCAACAATAGTCCTGAGAAGGACTCTGCTACTGTACGCCGACCTGGCTATACCCTGCCTGCCTGTATACAACTAGAATAGTCCTGAGAAGGACTTTTGGTCACACTGTTTGCAGCCCTGCAACTGAAAAAGCTATAAAGGGCCGCAAAGCTTTCCCTGAATCAGCGACACTCTCCCTACACTCACTGTCAGAATAGCTGTGAGCAGAGCACAGCGCGCCGGCCTATATAAAGGCTCGGTGACGCTGTGCAGGCCGGCCAATCACTGCAATTCCACAACTAACAGGGCTGTGGCATTGCAGTGGTCTGCCAGCCAATCCCTGCATGAGGGCTGGCTCTCAAAAGAGCGCCAACATGCAGAAATGAAGACCACGAGTAAAGCACGAGTATCGCGAGATTACTCGGTCCCCGCCGAGCAGCCCGAGTACAGTGATACTCGTGCGAGTACCGAGTAGTGACAAGCATGCTCGCTCATCACTAATCTCCACCAAACAGGACAAGCTTGCATCTGTTATAGTTTTGGAGAAAAATGTGTTCATTTCATGTATGCGCGAAATGCCTTAAAAATGGCTTTAAAATGGATTTGGAGCATGGAGACGATTATCTCGGGATTGCAAGATAACCAAACAAAACTTTTAGTGGATTTCTACTTATTTTATTAAATATCATCTCCACCAAACAGGACAAGCTTGCATCTGTTATAGTTTTGGAGAAAAATGTGTTCATTTCATGTATGCGCGAAATGCCTTAAAAATGGCTTTAAAATGGATTTGGAGCATGGAGACGATTATCTCGGGATTGCAAGATAACCAAACAAAACTTTTAGTGGATTTCTACTTATTTTATTAAATATCATCTCCACCAAACAGGACAAGCTTGCATGTGTTATAGTTTTGGAGAAAAATGTGTTCATTTCATGTATGCGCGAAATGCCTTAAAAATGGCTTTAAAATGGATTTGGAGCATGGAGACGATTATCTCGGGATTGCAAGATAACCAAACAAAACTTTTAGTGGATTTCTACTTATTTTATTAAATATCATCTCCACCAAACAGGACAAGCTTGCATCTGTTATAGTTTTGGAGAAAAATGTGTTCATTTCATGTATGCGCGAAATGCCTTAAAAATGGCTTTAAAATGGATTTGGAGCATGGAGACGATTATCTCGGGATTGCAAGATAACCAAACAAAACTTTTAGTGGATTTCTACTTATTTTATTAAATATCATCTCCACCAAACAGGACAAGCTTGCATGTGTTATAGTTTTGGAGAAAAATGTGTTCATTTCATGTATGCGCAAAATGCCTTTGAAATGGCTTTAAAATCGATTTGGAGCATGGAGACGATTATCTCAGGATGGCAATATAAACAAACGAAACTTTTAGTAGATTTCTACTTATTTTATTAAATATTATCTCCACCAAACAGGACAAGCTTGCATCTGTTATAGTTTTGGAGAAAAATGTGTTCATTTCATGTATGCGCGAATTGCCTTAAAAATGGCTTTAAAATGGATTTGGAGCATGGAGACGATTATCTCAGGATGGCAATATAAACAAACGAAACTTTTAGTAGATTTCTACTTATTTTATTAAATATCATCTCCACCAAACAGGACAAGCTTGCATCTGTTATAGTTTTGGAGAAAAATGTGTTCATTTCATGTATGCGCGAAATGCCTTAAAAATGGCTTTAAAATGTATTTGGAGCATGGAGACGATTATCTCGGGATTGCAAGATAACCAAACAAAACTTTTAGTGGATTTCTACTTATTTTATTAAATATCATCTCCACCAAACAGGACAAGCTTGCATCTGTTATAGTTTTGGAGAAAAATGTGTTCATTTCATGTATGCGCGAAATGCCTTAAAAATGGCTTTAAAATGGATTTGGAGCATGGAGACGATTATCTCGGGATTGCAAGATAACCAAACAAAACTTTTAGTGGATTTCTACTTATTTTATTAAATATCATCTCCACCAAACAGGACAAGCTTGCATGTGTTATAGTTTTGGAGAAAAATGTGTTCATTTCATGTATGCGCAAAATGCCTTTGAAATGGCTTTAAAATGGATTTGGAGCATGGAGACGATTATCTCAGGATGGCAATATAAACAAACGAAACTTTTAGTAGATTTCTACTTATTTTATTAAATATTATCTCCACCAAACAGGACAAGCTTGCATCTGTTATAGTTTTGGAGAAAAATGTGTTCATTTCATGTATGCGCAAAATGCCTTTGAAATGGCTTTAAAATGGATTTGGAGCATGGAGACGATTATCTCAGGATGGCAATATAAACAAACGAAACTTTTAGTAGATTTCTACTTATTTTATTAAATATTATCTCCACCAAACAGGACAAGCTTGCATCTGTTATAGTTTTGGAGAAAAATGTGTTCATTTCATGTATGCGCGAAATGCCTTAAAAATGGCTTTAAAATGGATTTGGAGCATGGAGACGATTATCTCGGGATTGCAAGATAACCAAACAAAACTTTTAGTGGATTTCTACTTATTTTATTAAATATCATCTCCACCAAACAGGACAAGCTTGCATCTGTTATAGTTTTGGAGAAAAATGTGTTCATTTCATGTATGCGCGAAATGCCTTAAAAATGGCTTTAAAATGGATTTGGAGCATGGAGACGATTATCTCGGGATTGCAAGATAACCAAACAAAACTTTTAGTGGATTTCTACTTATTTTATTAAATATCATCTCCACCAAACAGGACAAGCTTGCATGTGTTATAGTTTTGGAGAAAAATGTGTTCATTTCATGTATGCGCAAAATGCCTTTGAAATGGCTTTAAAATTGATTTGGAGCATGGAGACGATTATCTCAGGATGGCAATATAAACAAACGAAACTTTTAGTAGATTTCTACTTATTTTATTAAATATTATCTCCACCAAACAGGACAAGCTTGCATCTGTTATAGTTTTGGAGAAAAATGTGTTCATTTCATGTATGCGCGAAATGCCTTAAAAATGGCTTTAAAATGGATTTGGAGCATGGAGACGATTATCTCGGGATTGCAAGATAACCAAACAAAACTTTTAGTGGATTTCTACTTATTTTATTAAATATCATCTCCACCAAACAGGACAAGCTTGCATGTGTTATAGTTTTGGAGAAAAATGTGTTCATTTCATGTATGCGCAAAATGCCTTTGAAATGGCTTTAAAATGGATTTGGAGCATGGAGACGATTATCTCGGGATTGCAAGATAACCAAACAAAACTTTTAGTGGATTTCTACTTATTTTATTAAATATCATCTCCACCAAACAGGACAAGCTTGCATCTGTTATAGTTTTGGAGAAAAATGTGTTCATTTCATGTATGCGCGAAATGCCTTAAAAATGGCTTTAAAATGGATTTGGAGCATGGAGACGATTATCTCGGGATTGCAAGATAACCAAACAAAACTTTTAGTGGATTTCTACTTATTTTATTAAATATCATCTCCACCAAACAGGACAAGCTTGCATGTGTTATAGTTTTGGAGAAAAATGTGTTCATTTCATGTATGCGCAAAATGCCTTTGAAATGGCTTTAAAATGGATTTGGAGCATGGAGACGATTATCTCAGGATGGCAATATAAACAAACGAAACTTTTAGTAGATTTCTACTTATTTTATTAAATATTATCTCCACCAAACAGGACAAGCTTGCATCTGTTATAGTTTTGGAGAAAAATGTGTTCATTTCATGTATGCGCGAAATGCCTTAAAAATGGCTTTAAAATGGATTTGGAGCATGGAGACGATTATCTCGGGATTGCAAGATAACCAAACAAAACTTTTAGTGGATTTCTACTTATTTTATTAAATATCATCTCCACCAAACAGGACAAGCTTGCATGTGTTATAGTTTTGGAGAAAAATGTGTTCATTTCATGTATGCGCAAAATGCCTTTGAAATGGCTTTAAAATGGATTTGGAGCATGGAGACGATTATCTCAGGATGGCAATATAAACAAACGAAACTTTTAGTAGATTTCTACTTATTTTATTAAATATTATCTCCACCAAACAGGACAAGCTTGCATCTGTTATAGTTTTGGAGAAAAATGTGTTCATTTCATGTATGCGCGAAATGCCTTAAAAATGGCTTTAAAATGGATTTGGAGCATGGAGACGATTATCTCGGGATTGCAAGATAACCAAACAAAACTTTTAGTGGATTTCTACTTATTTTATTAAATATCATCTCCACCAAACAGGACAAGCTTGCATCTGTTATAGTTTTGGAGAAAAATGTGTTCATTTCATGTATGCGCGAAATGCCTTAAAAATGGCTTTAAAATGGATTTGGAGCATGGAGACGATTATCTCGGGATTGCAAGATAACCAAACAAAACTTTTAGTGGATTTCTACTTATTTTATTAAATATCATCTCCACCAAACAGGACAAGCTTGCATGTGTTATAGTTTTGGAGAAAAATGTGTTCATTTCATGTATGCGCAAAATGCCTTTGAAATGGCTTTAAAATGGATTTGGAGCATGGAGACGATTATCTCAGGATGGCAATATAAACAAACGAAACTTTTAGTAGATTTCTACTTATTTTATTAAATATTATCTCCACCAAACAGGACAAGCTTGCATCTGTTATAGTTTTGGAGAAAAATGTGTTCATTTCATGTATGCGCGAAATGCCTTAAAAATGGCTTTAAAATGGATTTGGAGCATGGAGACGATTATCTCGGGATTGCAAGATAACCAAACAAAACTTTTAGTGGATTTCTACTTATTTTATTAAATATCATCTCCACCAAACAGGACAAGCTTGCATCTGTTATAGTTTTGGAGAAAAATGTGTTCATTTCATGTATGCGCGAAATGCCCTAAAAATGGCTTTAAAATGGATTTGGAGCATGGAGACGATTATCTCAGGATTGCAAGATAACCAAACAAAACTTTTTAGTGGATTTCTACTTATTTTATTAAATATCATCTCCACCAAACAGGACAAGCTTGCATGTGTTATAGTTTTGGAGAAAAATGTGTTCATTTCATGTATGCGCAAAATGCCTTTGAAATGGCTTTAAAATGGATTTGGAGCATGGAGACGATTATCTCAGGATGGCAATATAAACAAACGAAACTTTTAGTAGATTTCTACTTATTTTATTAAATATTATCTCCACCAAACAGGACAAGCTTGCATGTGTTATAGTTTTGGAAAAAAATGTGTTCATTTCATGTATGCGCGAAATGCCTTAAAAATGGCTTTAAAATGGATTTGGAGCATGGAGACGATTATCTCGGGATTGCAAGATAACCAAACAAAACTTTTGATGGATTTCTACTTATTTTATTAAATATCATCTCCACCAAACAGGACAAGCTTGCATCTGTTATAGTTTTGGAGAAAAATGTGTTCACTTCATGTATGCGCGAAATGCCTTAAAAATGGCTTTAAAATGGATTTGGAGCATGGAGACGATTATCTCGGGATTGCAAGATAACCAAACAAAACTTTTAGTGGATTTCTACTTATTTTATTAAATATCATCTCCACCAAACAGGACAAGCTTGCATGTGTTATAGTTTTGGAGAAAAATGTGTTCATTTCATGTATGCGCGAAATGCCTTAAAAATGGCTTTAAAATGGATTTGTAGCATGGAGACGATTATCTCGGGATTGCAAGATAACCAAACAAAACTTTTAGTGGATTTCTACTTATTTTATTAAATATCATCTCCACCAAACAGGACAAGCTTGCATCTGTTATAGTTTTGGAGAAAAATGTGTTCATTTCATGTATGCGCGAAATGCCTTAAAAATGGCTTTAAAATGGATTTGGAGCATGGAGACGATTATCTCGGGATTGCAATATAACCAAACAAAACTTTTAGTGGATTTCTACTTATTTTATTAAATATCATCTCCACCAAACAGGACAAGCTTGCATCTGTTATAGTTTTGGAGAAAAATGTGTTCATTTCATGTATGCGCGAAATGCCTTAAAAATGGCTTTAAAATGGATTTGGAGCATGGAGACGATTATCTCGGGATTGCAAGATAACCAAACAAAACTTTTAGTGGATTTCTACTTATTTTATTAAATATCATCTCCACCAAACAGGACAAGCTTGCATCTGTTATAGTTTTGGAGAAAAATTTGTTCATTTCATGTATGCGCGAAATGCCTTAAAAATGGCTTTAAAATGGATTTGGAGCATGGAGACGATTATCTCGGGATTGCAAGATAACCAAACAAAACTTTTAGTGGATTTCTACTTATTTTATTAAATATCATCTCCACCAAACAGGACAAGCTTGCATCTGTTATAGTTTTGGAGAAAAATGTGTTCATTTCATGTATGCGCGAAATGCCTTAAAAATGGCTTTAAAATGGATTTGGAGCATGGCGACGATTATCTCGGGATTGCAAGATAACCAAACAAAACTTTTAGTGGATTTCTACTTATTTTATTAAATATCATCTCCACCAAACAGGACAAGCTTGCATCTGTTATAGTTTTGGAGAGAAATGTGTTCATTTCATGTATGCGCGAAATGCCTTAAAAATGGCTTTAAAATGGATTTGGAGCATGGAGACGATTATCTCGGGATTGCAAGATAACCAAACAAAACTTTTAGTGGATTTCTACTTATTGTATTAAATATCATCTCCACCAAACAGGACAAGCTTGCATGTGTTATAGTTTTGGAGAAAAATGTGTTCATTTCATGTATGCGCAAAATGCCTTTGAAATGGCTTTAAAATGGATTTGGAGCATGGAGACGATTATCTCAGGATGGCAATATAAACAAACGAAACTTTTAGTAGATTTCTACTTATTTTATTAAATATTATCTCCACCAAACAGGACAAGCTTGCATCTGTTATAGTTTTGGAGAAAAATGTGTTCATTTCATGTATGCGCGAAATGCCTTAAAAATGGCTTTAAAATGGATTTGGAGCATGGAGACGATTATCTCGGGATTGCAAGATAACCAAACAAAACTTTTAGTGGATTTCTACTTATTTTATTAAATATCATCTCCACCAAACAGGACAAGCTTGCATCTGTTATAGTTTTGGAGAAAAATGTGTTCATTTCATGTATGCGCGAAATGCCTTAAAAATGGCTTTAAAATGGATTTGGAGCATGGAGACGATTATCTCGGGATTGCAAGATAACCAAACAAAACTTTTAGTGGATTTCTACTTATTTTATTAAATATCATCTCCACCAAACAGGACAAGCTTGCATCTGTTATAGTTTTGGAGAAAAATGTGTTCATTTCATGTATGCGCGAAATGCCTTAAAAATGGCTTTAAAATGGATTTGGAGCATGGAGACGATTATCTCGGGATTGCAAGATAACCAAACAAAACTTTTAGTGGATTTCTACTTATTTTATTAAATATCATCTCCACCAAACAGGACAAGCTTGCATCTGTTATAGTTTTGGAGAAAAATGTGTTCATTTCATGTATGCGCGAAATGCCTTAAAAATGGCTTTAAAATGGATTTGGAGCATGGAGACGATTATCTCGGGATTGCAAGATAACCAAACAAAACTTTTAGTGGATTTCTACTTATTTTATTAAATATCATCTCCACCAAACAGGACAAGCTTGCATGTGTTATAGTTTTGGAGAAAAATGTGTTCATTTCATGTATGCGCAAAATGCCTTAAAAATGGCTTTAAAATGGATTTGGAGCATGGAGACGATTATCTCGGGATTGCAAGATAACCAAACAAAACTTTTAGTGGATTTCTACTTATTTTATTAAATATCATCTCCACCAAACAGAACAAGCTTGCATCTGTTATAGTTTTGGAGAAAAATGTGTTCATTTCATGTATGCGCGAAATGCCTTAAAAATGGCTTTAAAATGGATTTGGAGCATGGAGACGATTATCTCGGGATTGCAAGATAACCAAACAAAACTTTTAGTGGATTTCTACTTATTTTATTAAATATCATCTCCACCAAACAGGACAAGCTTGCATCTGTTATAGTTTTGGAGAAAAATGTGTTCATTTCATGTATGCGCGAAATGCCTTAAAAATGGCTTTAAAATGGATTTGGAGCATGGAGACGATTATCTCGGGATTGCAAGATAACCAAACAAAACTTTTAGTGGATTTCTACTTATTTTATTAAATATCATCTCCACCAAACAGGACAAGCATGCATCTGTTATAGTTTTGGAGAAAAATGTGTTCATTTCATCTATGCGCGAAATGCCTTAAAAATGGCTTTAAAATGGATTTGGAGCATGGAGACGATTATCTCGGGATTGCAAGATAACCAAACAAAACTTTTAGTGGATTTCTACTTATTTTATTAAATATCATCTCCACCAAACAGGACAAGCTTGCATCTGTTATAGTTTTGGAGAAAAATGTGTTCATTTCATGTATGCGCGAAATGCCTTAAAAATGGCTTTAAAATGGATTTGGAGCATGGAGACGATTATCTCGGGATTGCAATATAACCAAACAAAACTTTTAGTGGATTTCTACTTATTTTATTAAATATCATCTCCACCAAACAGGACAAGCTTGCATCTGTTATAGTTTTGGAGAAAAATGTGTTCATTTCATGTATGCGCGAAATGCCTTAAAAATGGCTTTAAAATGGATTTGGAGCATGGAGACGATTATCTCGGGATTGCAAGATAACCAAACAAAACTTTTAGTGGATTTCTACTTATTTTATTAAATATCATCTCCACCAAACAGGACAAGCTTGCATCTGTTATAGTTTTGGAGAAAAATGTGTTCATTTCATGTATGCGCGAAATGCCTTAAAAATGGCTTTAAAATGGATTTGGAGCATGGAGACGATTATCTCGGGATTGCAAGATAACCAAACAAAACTTTTAGTGGATTTCTACTTATTTTATTAAATATCATCTCCACCAAACAGGACAAGCTTGCATCTGTTATAGTTTTGGAGAAAAATGTGTTCATTTCATGTATGCGCGAAATGCCTTAAAAATGGCTTTAAAATGGATTTGGAGCATGGAGACGATTATCTCGGGATTGCAAGATAACCAAACAAAACTTTTAGTGGATTTCTACTTATTTTATTAAATATCATCTCCACCAAACAGGACAAGCTTGCATCTGTTATAGTTTTGGAGAAAAATGTGTTCATTTCATGTATGCGCGAAATGCCTTAAAAATGGCTTTAAAATGGATTTGGAGCATGGAGACGATTATCTCGGGATTGCAAGATAACCAAACAAAACTTTTAGTGGATTTCTACTTATTTTATTAAATATCATCTCCACCAAACAGGACAAGCTTGCATGTGTTATAGTTTTGGAGAAAAATGTGTTCATTTCATGTATGCGCAAAATGCCTTTGAAATGGCTTTAAAATGGATTTGGAGCATGGAGACGATTATCTCGGGATTGCAAGATAACCAAACAAAACGTTTAGTGGATTTCTACTTATTTTATTAAATATCATCTCCACCAAACAGGACAAGCTTTCATCTGTTATAGTTTTGGAGAAAAATGTGTTCATTTCATGTATGCGCGAAATGCCTTAAAAATGGCTTTAAAATGGATTTGGAGCATGGAGACGATTATCTCGGGATTGCAAGATAACCAAACAAAACTTTTAGTGGATTTCTACTTATTTTATTAAATATCATCTCCACCAAACAGGACAAGCTTGCATCTGTTATAGTTTTGGAGAAAAATGTGTTCATTTCATGTATGCGCGAAATGCCTTAAAAATGGCTTTAAAATGGATTTGGAGCATGGAGACGATTATCTCGGGATTGCAAGATAACCAAACAAAACTTTTAGTGGATTTCTACTTATTTTATTAAATATCATCTCCACCAAACAGGACAAGCTTGCATCTGTTATAGTTTTGGAGAAAAATGTGTTCATTTCATGTATGCGCGAAATGCCTTAAAAATGGCTTTAAAATGGATTTGGAGCATGGAGACGATTATCTCGGGATTGCAAGATAACCAAACAAAACTTTTAGTGGATTTCTACTTATTTTATTAAATATCATCTCCACCAAACAGGACAAGCTTGCATGTGTTATAGTTTTGGAGAAAAATGTGTTCATTTCATGTATGCGCAAAATGCCTTTGAAATGGCTTTAAAATGGATTTGGAGCATGGAGACGATTATCTCAGGATGGCAATATAAACAAACGAAACTTTTAGTAGATTTCTACTTATTTTATTAAATATTATCTCCACCAAACAGGACAAGCTTGCATCTGTTATAGTTTTGGAGAAAAATGTGTTCATTTCATGTATGCGCCAAATGCCTTAAAAATGGCTTTAAAATGGATTTGGAGCATGGAGACGATTATCTCGGGATTGCAAGATAACCAAACAAAACTTTTAGTGGATTTCTACTTATTTTATTAAATATCATCTCCACCAAACAGGACAAGCTTGCATCTGTTATAGTTTTGGAGAAAAATGTGTTCATTTCATGTATGCGCGAAATGCCTTAAAAATGGCTTTAAAATGGATTTGGAGCATGGAGACGATTATCTCGGGATTGCAAGATAACCAAACAAAACTTTTAGTGGATTTCTACTTATTTTATTAAATATCATCTCCACCAAACAGGACAAGCTTGCATGTGTTATAGTTTTGGAGAAAAATGTGTTCATTTCATGTATGCGCAAAATGCCTTTGAAATGGCTTTAAAATGGATTTGGAGCATGGAGACGATTATCTCAGGATGGCAATATAAACAAACGAAACTTTTAGTAGATTTCTACTTATTTTATTAAATATTATCTCCACCAAACAGGACAAGCTTGCATCTGTTATAGTTTTGGAGAAAAATGTGTTCATTTCATGTATGCGCGAAATGCCTTAAAAATGGCTTTAAAATGGATTTGGAGCATGGAGACGATTATCTCGGGATTGCAAGATAACCAAACAAAACTTTTAGTGGATTTCTACTTATTTTATTAAATATCATCTCCACCAAACAGGACAAGCTTGCATCTGTTATAGTTTTGGAGAAAAATGTGTTCATTTCATGTATGCGCGAAATGCCTTAAAAATGGCTTTAAAATGGATTTGGAGCATGGAGACGATTATCTCGGGATTGCAAGATAACCAAACAAAACTTTTAGTGGATTTCTACTTATTTTATTAAATATCATCTCCACCAAACAGGACAAGCTTGCATGTGTTATAGTTTTGGAGAAAAATGTGTTCATTTCATGTATGCGCAAAATGCCTTTGAAATGGCTTTAAAATGGATTTGGAGCATGGAGACGATTATCTCAGGATGGCAATATAAACAAACGAAACTTTTAGTAGATTTCTACTTATTTTATTAAATATTATCTCCACCAAACAGGACAAGCTTGCATCTGTTATAGTTTTGGAGAAAAATGTGTTCATTTCATGTATGCGCAAAATGCCTTTGAAATGGCTTTAAAATGGATTTGGAGCATGGAGACGATTATCTCAGGATGGCAATATAAACAAACAAAACTTTTAGTAGATTTCTACTTATTTTATTAAATATTATCTCCACCAAACAGGACAAGCTTGCATCTGTTATAGTTTTGGAGAAAAATGTGTTCATTTCATGTATGCGCGAAATGCCTTAAAAATGGCTTTAAAATGGATTTGGAGCATGGAGACGATTATCTCGGGATTGCAAGATAACCAAACAAAACTTTTAGTGGATTTCTACTTATTTTATTAAATATCATCTCCACCAAACAGGACAAGCTTGCATCTGTTATAGTTTTGGAGAAAAATGTGTTCATTTCATGTATGCGCGAAATGCCTTAAAAATGGCTTTAAAATGGATTTGGAGCATGGAGACGATTATCTCGGGATTGCAATATAACCAAACAAAACTTTTAGTGGATTTCTACTTATTTTATTAAATATCATCTCCACCAAACAGGACAAGCTTGCATCTGTTATAGTTTTGGAGAAAAATGTGTTCATTTCATGTATGCGCGAAATGCCTTAAAAATGGCTTTAAAATGGATTTGGAGCATGGAGACGATTATCTCGGGATTGCAAGATAACCAAACAAAACTTTTAGTGGATTTCTACTTATTTTATTAAATATCATCTCCACCAAACAGGACAAGCTTGCATCTGTTATAGTTTTGGAGAAAAATGTGTTCATTTCATGTATGCGCGAAATGCCTTAAAAATGGCTTTAAAATGGATTTGGAGCATGGAGACGATTATCTCGGGATTGCAAGATAACCAAACAAAACTTTTAGTGGATTTCTACTTATTTTATTAAATATCATCTCCACCAAACAGGACAAGCTTGCATGTGTTATAGTTTTGGAGAAAAATGTGTTCATTTCATGTATGCGCAAAATGCCTTTGAAATGGCTTTAAAATGGATTTGGAGCATGGAGACGATTATCTCAGGATGGCAATATAAACAAACGAAACTTTTAGTAGATTTCTACTTATTTTATTAAATATTATCTCCACCAAACAGGACAAGCTTGCATCTGTTATAGTTTTGGAGAAAAATGTGTTCATTTCATGTATGCGCGAAATGCCTTAAAAATGGCTTTAAAATGGATTTGGAGCATGGAGACGATTATCTCGGGATTGCAAGATAACCAAACAAAACTTTTAGTGGATTTCTACTTATTTTATTAAATATCATCTCCACCAAACAGGACAAGCTTGAATCTGTTATAGTTTTGGAGAAAAATGTGTTCATTTCATGTATGCGCGAAATGCCTTAAAAATGGCTTTAAAATGGATTTGGAGCATGGAGACGATTATCTCGGGATTGCAAGATAACCAAACAAAACTTTTAGTGGATTTCTACTTATTTTATTAAATATCATCTCCACCAAACAGGACAAGCTTGCATGTGTTATAGTTTTGGAGAAAAATGTGTTCATTTCATGTATGCGCAAAATGCCTTTGAAATGGCTTTAAAAGGGATTTGGAGCATGGAGACGATTATCTCAGGATGGCAATATAAACAAACGAAACTTTTAGTAGATTTCTACTTATTTTATTAAATATTATCTCCACCAAACAGGACAAGCTTGCATCTGTTATAGTTTTGGAGAAAAATGTGTTCATTTCATGTATGCGCGAAATGCCTTAAAAATGGCTTTAAAATGGATTTGGAGCATGGAGACGATTATCTCGGGATTGCAAGATAACCAAACAAAACTTTTAGTGGATTTCTACTTATTTTATTAAATATCATCTCCACCAAACAGGACAAGCTTGCATCTGTTATAGTTTTGGAGAAAAATGTGTTCATTTCATGTATGCGCGAAATGCCTTAAAAATGCCTTTAAAATGGATTTGGAGCATGGAGATGATTATCTCGGGATTGCAAGATAACCAAACAAAACTTTTAGTGGATTTCTACTTATTTTATTAAATATCATCTCCACCAAACAGGACAAGCTTGCATGTGTTATAGTTTTGGAGAAAAATGTGTTCATTTCATGTATGCGCAAAATGCCTTTGAAATGGCTTTAAAATGGATTTGGAGCATGGAGACGATTATCTCGGGATTGCAAGATAACCAAACAAAACTTTTAGTGGATTTCTACTTATTTTATTAAATATCATCTCCACCAAACAGGACAAGCTTGCATGTGTTATAGTTTTGGAGAAAAATGTGTTCATTTCATGTATGCGCAAAATGCCTTTGAAATGGCTTTAAAATGGATTTGGAGCATGGAGACGATTATCTCAGGATGGCAATATAAACAAACGAAACTTTTAGTAGATTTCTACTTATTTTATTAAATATTATCTCCACCAAACAGGACAAGCTTGCATCTGTTATAGTTTTGGAGAAAAATGTGTTCATTTCATGTATGCGCGAAATGCCTTAAAAATGGCTTTAAAATGGATTTGGAGCATGGAGACGATTATCTCGGGATTGCAAGATAACCAAACAAAACTTTTAGTGGATTTCTACTTATTTTATTAAATATCATCTCCACCAAACAGGACAAGCTTGCATCTGTTATAGTTTTGGAGAAAAATGTGTTCATTTCATGTATGCGCGAAATGCCTTAAAAATGGCTTTAAAATGGATTTGGAGCATGGAGACGATTATCTCGGGATTGCAAGATAACCAAACAAAACTTTTAGTGGATTTCTACTTATTTTATTAAATATCATCTCCACCAAACAGGACAAGCTTGCATCTGTTATAGTTTTGGAGAAAAATGTGTTCATTTCATGTATGCGCGAAATGCCTTAAAAATGGCTTTAAAATGGATTTGGAGCATGGAGACGATTATCTCGGGATTGCAAGATAACCAAACAAAACTTTTAGTGGATTTCTACTTATTTTATTAAATATCATCTCCACCAAACAGGACAAGCTTGCATCTGTTATAGTTTTGGAGAAAAATGTGTTCATTTCATGTATGCGCGAAATGCCTTAAAAATGGCTTTAAAATGGATTTGGAGCATGGAGACGATTATCTCGGGATTGCAAGATAACCAAACAAAACTTTTAGTGGATTTCTACTTATTTTATTAAATGTAATCTCCACCAAACAGGACAAGCTTGCATCTGTTACAGTTTTGGAGAAAAATGTGTTCATTTCATGTATGCGCGAAATGCCTTAAAAATGGCTTTAAAATGGATTTGGAGCATGGAGACGATTATCTCGTGATTGCAATATAACCAAACAAAACTTTTAGTGGAATTCTACTTATTTTATTAAATATCATCTCCACCAAACAGGACAAGCTTGCATCTGTTATAGTTTTGGAGAAAAATGTGTTCATTTCATGTATGCGCGAAATGCCTTAAAAATGGCTTTAAAATGGATTTGGGGCATGGAGACGATTATCTCGGGATTGCAAGATAACCAAACAAAACGTTTAGTGGATTTCTACTTATTTTATTAAATATCATCTCCACCAAACAGGACAAGCTTGCATCTGTTATAGTTTTGGAGAAAAATGTGTTCATTTCATGTATGCGCGAAATGCCTTAAAAATGGCTTTAAAATGGATTTGGAGCATGGAGACGATTATCTCGGGATTGCAAGATAACCAAACAAAACTTTTAGTGGATTTCTACTTATTTTATTAAATATCATCTCCACCAAACAGGACAAGCTTGCATCTGTTATAGTTTTGGAGAAAAATGTGTTCATTTCATGTATGCGCGAAATGCCTTAAAAATGGCTTTAAAATAGATTTGGAGCATGGAGACGATTATCTCGGGATTGCAAGATAACCAAACAAAACTTTTAGTGGATTTCTACTTATTTTATTAAATATCATCTCCACCAAACAGGACAAGCTTGCATGTGTTATAGTTTTGGAGAAAAATGTGTTCATTTCATGTATGCGCAAAATGCCTTTGAAATGGCTTTAAAATGGATTTGGAGCATGGAGACGATTATCTCAGGATGGCAATATAAACAAACGAAACTTTTAGTAGATTTCTACTTATTTTATTAAATATTATCTCCACCAAACAGGACAAGCTTGCATCTGTTATAGTTTTGGAGAAAAATGTGTTCATTTCATGTATGCGCGAAATGCCTTAAAAATGGCTTTAAAATGGATTTGGAGCATGGAGACGATTATCTCGGGATTGCAAGATAACCAAACAAAACTTTTAGTGGATTTCTACTTATTTTATTAAATATCATCTCCACCAAACAGGACAAGCTTGCATCTGTTATAGTTTTGGAGAAAAATGTGTTCATTTCATGTATGCGCGAAATGCCTTAAAAATGGCTTTAAAATGGATTTGGAGCATGGAGACGATTATCTCGGGATTGCAAGATAACCAAACAAAACTTTTAGTGGATTTCTACTTATTTTATTAAATATAATCTCCACCAAACAGGACAAGCTTGCATGTGTTATAGTTTTGGAGAAAAATGTGTTCATTTCATGTATGCGCAAAATGCCTTTGAAGTGGCTTTAAAAGGGATTTGGAGCATGGAGACGATTATCTCAGGATGGCAATATAAACAAACGAAACTTTTAGTAGATTTCTACTTATTTTATTAAATATTATCTCCACCAAACAGGACAAGCTTGCATCTGTTATAGTTTTGGAGAAAAATGTGTTCATTTCATGTATGCGCGAAATGCCTTAAAAATGGCTTTAAAATGGATTTGGAGCATGGAGACGATTATCTCGGGATTGCAAGATAACCAAACAAAACTTTTAGTGGATTTCTACTTATTTTATTAAATATCATCTCCACCAAACAGGACAAGCTTGCATCTGTTATAGTTTTGGAGAAAAATGTGTTCATTTCATGTATGCGCGAAATGCCTTAAAAATGGCTTTAAAATGGATTTGGAGCATGGAGATGATTATCTCGGGATTGCAAGATAACCAAACAAAACTTTTAGTGGATTTCTACTTATTTTATTAAATATCATCTCCACCAAACAGGACAAGCTTGCATGTGTTATAGTTTTGGAGAAAAATGTGTTCATTTCATGTATGCGCAAAATGCCTTTGAAATGGCTTTAAAATGGATTTGGAGCATGGAGACGATTATCTCGGGATTGCAAGATAACCAAACAAAACTTTTAGTGGATTTCTACTTATTTTATTAAATATCATCTCCACCAAACAGGACAAGCTTGCATGTGTTATAGTTTTGGAGAAAAATGTGTTCATTTCATGTATGCGCAAAATGCCTTTGAAATGGCTTTAAAATGGATTTGGAGCATGGAGACGATTATCTCAGGATGGCAATATAAACAAACGAAACTTTTAGTAGATTTCTACTTATTTTATTAAATATTTACTCCACCAAACAGGACAAGCTTGCATCTGTTATAGTTTTGGAGAAAAATGTGTTCATTTCATGTATGCGCGAAATGCCTTAAAAATGGCTTTAAAATGGATTTGGAGCATGGAGACGATTATCTCGGGATTGCAAGATAACCAAACAAAACTTTTAGTGGATTTCTACTTATTTTATTAAATATCATCTCCACCAAACAGGACAAGCTTGCATCTGTTATAGTTTTGGAGAAAAATGTGTTCATTTCATGTATGCGCGAAATGCCTTAAAAATGGCTTTAAAATGGATTTGGAGCATGGAGACGATTATCTCGGGATTGCAAGATAACCAAACAAAACGTTTAGTGGATTTCTACTTATTTTATTAAATATCATCTCCACCAAACAGGACAAGCTTGCATCTGTTATAGTTTTGGAGAAAAATGTGTTCATTTCATGTATGCGCGAAATGCCTTAAAAATGGCTTTAAAATGGATTTGGAGCATGGAGACGATTATCTCGGGATTGCAAGATAACCAAACAAAACTTTTAGTGGATTTCTACTTATTTTATTAAATATCATCTCCACCAAACAGGACAAGCTTGCATCTGTTATAGTTTTGGAGAAAAATGTGTTCATTTCATGTATGCGCGAAATGCCTTAAAAATGGCTTTAAAATGGATTTGGAGCATGGAGACGATTATCTCGGGATTGCAAGATAACCAAACAAAACTTTTAGTGGATTTCTACTTATTTTATTAAATTTAATCTCCACCAAACAGGACAAGCTTGCATCTGTTATAGTTTTGGAGAAAAATGTGTTCATTTCATGTATGCGCGAAATGCCTTAAAAATGGCTTTAAAATGGATTTGGAGCATGGAGACGATTATCTCGTGATTGCAATATAACCAAACAAAACGTTTAGTGGAATTCTACTTATTTTATTAAATATCATCTCCACCAAACAGGACAAGCTTGCATCTGTTATAGTTTTGGAGAAAAATGTGTTCATTTCATGTATGCGCGAAATGCCTTAAAAATGGCTTTAAAATGGATTTGGAGCATGGAGACGATTATCTCGGGATTGCAAGATAACCAAACAAAACGTTTAGTGGATTTCTACTTATTTTATTAAATATCATCTCCACCAAACAGGACAAGCTTGCATCTGTTATAGTTTTGGAGAAAAATGTGTTCATTTCATGTATGCGCGAAATGCCTTAAAAATGGCTTTAAAATGGATTTGGAGCATGGAGACGATTATCTCGGGATTGCAAGATAACCAAACAAAACTTTTAGTGGATTTCTACTTATTTTATTAAATATCATCTCCACCAAACAGGACAAGCTTGCATCTGTTATAGTTTTGGAGAAAAATGTGTTTATTTCATGTATGCGCGAAATGCCTTAAAAATGGCTTTAAAATAGATTTGGAGCATGGAGACGATTATCTCGGGATTGCAAGATAACCAAACAAAACTTTTAGTGGATTTCTACTTATTTTATTAAATATCATCTCCACCAAACAGGACAAGCTTGCATGTGTTATAGTTTTGGAGAAAAATGTGTTCATTTCATGTATGCGCAAAATGCCTTTGAAATGGCTTTAAAATGGATTTGGAGCATGGAGACGATTATCTCGGGATTGCAAGATAACCAAACAAAACTTTTAGTGGATTTCTACTTATTTTATTAAATATCATCTCCACCAAACAGGACAAGCTTGCATCTGTTATAGTTTTGGAGAAAAATGTGTTCATTTCATGTATGCGCGAAATGCCTTAAAAATGGCTTTAAAATGGATTTGGAGCATGGAGACGATTATCTCGGGATTGCAACATAACCAAACAAAACTTTTAGTGGATTTCTACTTATTTTATTAAATATCATCTCCACCAAACAGGACAAGCTTGCATCTGTTATAGTTTTGGAGAAAAATGTGTTCATTTCATGTATGCGCGAAATGCCTTAAAAATGGCTTTAAAATGGATTTGGAGCATGGAGACGATTATCTCGGGATTGCAAGATAACCAAACAAAACTTTTAGTGGATTTCTACTTATTTTATTAAATATCATCTCCACCAAACAGGACAAGCTTGCATCTGTTATAGTTTTGGAGAAAAATGTGTTCATTTCATGTATGCGCGAAATGCCTTAAAAATGGCTTTAAAATGGATTTGGAGCATGGAGACGATTATCTCGGGATTGCAAGATAACCAAACAAAACTTTTAGTGGATTTCTACTTATTTTATTAAATATCATCTCCACCAAACAGGACAAGCTTGCATCTGTTATAGTTTTGGAGAAAAATGTGTTCATTTCATGTATGCGCGAAATGCCTTAAAAATGGCTTTAAAATGGATTTGGAGCATGGAGACGATTATCTCGGGATTGCAAGATAACCAAACAAAACTTTTAGTGGATTTCTACTTATTTTATTAAATATCATCTCCACCAAACAGGACAAGCTTGCATGTGTTATAGTTTTGGAGAAAAATGTGTTCATTTCATGTATGCGCAAAATGCCTTTGAAATGGCTTTAAAATGGATTTGGAGCATGGAGACGATTATCTCAGGATGGCAATATAAACAAACGAAACTTTTAGTAGATTTCTACTTATTTTATTAAATATTATCTCCACCAAACAGGACAAGCTTGCATCTGTTATAGTTTTGGAGAAAAATGTGTTCATTTCATGTATGCGCGAAATGCCTTAAAAATGGCTTTAAAATGGATTTGGAGCATGGAGACGATTATCTCGGGATTGCAAGATAACCAAACAAAACTTTTAGTGGATTTCTACTTATTTTATTAAATATCATCTCCACCAAACAGGACAAGCTTGCATGTGTTATAGTTTTGGAGAAAAATGTGTTCATTTCATGTATGCGCAAAATGCCTTTGAAATGGCTTTAAAATGGATTTGGAGCATGGAGACGATTATCTCGGGATTGCAAGATAACCAAACAAAACTTTTAGTGGATTTCTACTTATTTTATTAAATATCATCTCCACCAAACAGGACAAGCTTGCATCTGTTATAGTTTTGGAGAAAAATGTGTTCATTTCATGTATGCGCGAAATGCCTTAAAAATGGCTTTAAAATGGATTTGGAGCATGGAGACGATTATCTCGGGATTGCAAGATAACCAAACAAAACTTTTAGTGGATTTCTACTTATTTTATTAAATATCATCTCCACCAAACAGGACAAGCTTGCATGTGTTATAGTTTTGGAGAAAAATGTGTTCATTTCATGTATGCGCAAAATGCCTTTGAAATGGCTTTAAAATGAATTTGGAGCATGGAGACGATTATCTCAGGATGGCAATATAAACAAACGAAACTTTTAGTAGATTTCTACTTATTTTATTAAATATTATCTCCACCAAACAGGACAAGCTTGCATCTGTTATAGTTTTGGAGAAAAATGTGTTCATTTCATGTATGCGCGAAATGCCTTAAAAATGGCTTTAAAATGGATTTGGAGCATGGAGACGATTATCTCGGGATTACAATATAACCAAACAAAACTTTTAGTGGATTTCTACCTATTTTATTAAATATCATCTCCACCAAACAGGACAAGCTTGCATCTGTTATAGTTTTGGAGAAAAATGTGTTCATTTCATGTATGCGCGAAATGCCTTAAAAATGGCTTTAAAATGGATTTGGAGCATGGAGACGATTATCTCGGGATTGCAAGATAACCAAACAAAACTTTTAGTGGATTTCTACTTATTTTATTAAATATCATCTCCACCAAACAGGACAAGCTTGCATCTGTTATAGTTTTGGAGAAAAATGTGTTCATTTCATGTATGCGCGAAATGCCTTAAAAATGGCTTTAAAATGGATTTGGAGCATGGAGACGATTATCTCGGGATTGCAAGATAACCAAAAAAAACTTTTAGTGGATTTCTACTTATTTTATTAAATATCATCTCCACCAAACAGGACAAGCTTGCATCTGTTATAGTTTTGGAGAAAAATGTGTTCATTTCATGTATGCGCGAAATGCCTTAAAAATGGCTTTAAAATGGATTTGGAGCATGGAGACGATTATCTCGGGATTGCAAGATAACCAAACAAAACTTTTAGTGGATTTCTACTTATTTTATTAAATATCATCTCCACCAAACAGGACAAGCTTGCATCTGTTATAGTTTTGGAGAAAAATGTGTTCATTTCATGTATGCGCGAAATGCCTTAAAAATGGCTTTAAAATGGATTTGGAGCATGGAGACGATTATCTCGGGTTTGCAAGATAACCAAACAAAACTTTTAGTGGATTTCTACTTATTTTATTAAATATCATCTCCACCAAACAGGACAAGCTTGCATCTGTTATAGTTTTGGAGAAAAATGTGTTCATTTCATGTATGCGCAAAATGCCTTTGAAATGGCTTTAAAATGGATTTGGAGCATGGAGACGATTATCTCAGGATGGCAATATAAACAAACGAAACTTTTAGTAGATTTCTACTTATTTTATTAAATATTATCTCCACCAAACAGGACAAGCTTGCATCTGTTATAGTTTTGGAGAAAAATGTGTTCATTTCATGTATGCGCGAAATGCCTTAAAAATGGCTTTAAAATGGATTTGGAGCATGGAGACGATTATCTCGGGATTGCAAGATAACCAAACAAAACTTTTAGTGGATTTCTACTTATTTTATTAAATATCATCTCCACCAAACAGGACAAGCTTGCATCTGTTATAGTTTTGGAGAAATATGTGTTCATTTCATGTATGCGCAAAATGCCTTTGAAATGGCTTTAAAATGGATTTGGAGCATGGAGACGATTATCTCGGGATTGCAATATAAACAAACGAAACTTTTAGTGGATTTCTACTTATTTTATTAAATATCATCTCCACCAAACAGGACAAGCTTGCATCTGTTATAGTTTTGGAGAAAAATGTGTTCATTTCATGTATGCGCGAAATGCCTTAAAAATGGCTTTAAAATGGATTTGGAGCATGGAGACGATTATCTCGGGATTGCAAGATAACCAAACAAAACTTTTAGTGGATTTCTACTTATTTTATTAAATATCATCTCCACCAAACAGGACAAGCTTGCATCTGTTATAGTTTTGGAGAAAAATGTGTTCATTTCATGTATGCGCGAAATGTCTTAAAAATGGCTTTAAAATGGATTTGGAGCATGGAGACGATTATCTCGGGATTGCAAGATAACCAAACAAAACTTTGAGTGGATTTCTACTTATTTTATTAAATATCATCTCCACCAAACAGGACAAGCTTGCATGTGTTATAGTTTTGAAGAAAAATGTGTTCATTTCATGTATGCGCAAAATGCCTTTGAAATGGCTTTAAAATGGATTTGGAGCATGGAGACGATTATCTCAGGATGGCAATATAAACAAACGAAACTTTTAGTAGATTTCTACTTATTTTATTAAATATTATCTCCACCAAACAGGACAAGCTTGCATCTGTTATAGTTTTGGAGAAAAATGTGTTCATTTCATGTATGCGCAAAATGCCTTTGAAATGGCTTTAAAATGGATTTGGAGCATGGAGACGATTATCTCGGGATTGCAATATAAACAAACGAAACTTTTAGTGGATTTCTACTTATTTTATTAAATATCATCTCCACCAAACAGGACAAGCTTGCATCTGTTATAGTTTTGGAGAAAAATGTGTTCATTTCATGTATGCGCGAAATGCCTTAAAAATGGCTTTAAAATGGATTTGGAGCATGGAGACGATTATCTCGGGATTGCAAGATAACCAAACAAAACTTTTAGTGGATTTCTACTTATTTTATTAAATATCATCTCCACCAAACAGGACAAGCTTGCATCTGTTATAGTTTTGGAGAAAAATGTGTTCATTTCATGTATGCGCGAAATGCCTTAAAAATGGCTTTAAAATGGATTTGGAGCATGGAGACGATTATCTCGGGATTGCAAGATAACCAAACAAAACTTTTAGTGGATTTCTACTTATTTTATTAAATATCATCTCCACCAAACAGGACAAGCTTGCATCTGTTATAGTTTTGGAGAAAAATGTGTTCATTTCATGTATGCGCGAAATGCCTTAAAAATGGCTTTAAAATGGATTTGGAGCATGGAGACGATTATCTCGGGTTTGCAAGATAACCAAACAAAACTTTTAGTGGATTTCTACTTATTTTATTAAATATCATCTCCACCAAACAGGACAAGCTTGCATCTGTTATAGTTTTGGAGAAAAATGTGTTCATTTCATGTATGCGCAAAATGCCTTTGAAATGGCTTTAAAATGGATTTGGAGCATGGAGACGATTATCTCAGGATGGCAATATAAACAAACGAAACTTTTAGTAGATTTCTACTTATTTTATTAAATATTATCTCCACCAAACAGGACAAGCTTGCATCTGTTATAGTTTTGGAGAAAAATGTGTTCATTTCATGTATGCGCGAAATGCCTTAAAAATGGCTTTAAAATGGATTTGGAGCATGGAGACGATTATCTCGGGATTGCAAGATAACCAAACAAAACTTTTAGTGGATTTCTACTTATTTTATTAAATATCATCTCCACCAAACAGGACAAGCTTGCATATGTTATAGTTTTGGAGAAAAATGTGTTCATTTCATGTATGTGCGAAATGCCTTAAAAATGGCTTTAAAATGGATTTGGAGCATGGAGACGATTATCTCGGGATTGCAAGATAACCAAACAAAACTTTTAGTGGATTTCTACTTATTTTATTAAATATCATCTCCACCAAACAGGACAAGCTTGCATCTGTTATAGTTTTGGAGAAATATGTGTTCATTTCATGTATGCGCAAAATGCCTTTGAAATGGCTTTAAAATGGATTTGGAGCATGGAGACGATTATCTCGGGATTGCAATATAAACAAACGAAACTTTTAGTGGATTTCTACTTATTTTATTAAATATCATCTCCACCAAACAGGACAAGCTTGCATCTGTTATAGTTTTGGAGAAAAATGTGTTCATTTCATGTATGCGCGAAATGCCTTAAAAATGGCTTTAAAATGGATTTGGAGCATGGAGACGATTATCTCGGGATTGCAAGATAACCAAACAAAACTTTTAGTGGATTTCTACTTATTTTATTAAATATCATCTCCACCAAACAGGACAAGCTTGCATCTGTTATAGTTTTGGAGAAAAATGTGTTCATTTCATGTATGCGCGAAATGCCTTAAAAATGGCTTTAAAATGGATTTGGAGCATGGAGACGATTATCTCGGGATTGCAAGATAACCAAACAAAACTTTTAGTGGATTTCTACTTATTTTATTAAATATCATCTCCACCAAACAGGACAAGCTTGCATCTGTTATAGTTTTGGAGAAAAATGTGTTCATTTCATGTATGCGCGAAATGCCTTAAAAATGGCTTTAAAATGGATTTGGAGCATGGAGACGATTATCTCGGGTTTGCAAGATAACCAAACAAAACTTTTAGTGGATTTCTACTTATTTTATTAAATATCATCTCCACCAAACAGGACAAGCTTGCATCTGTTATAGTTTTGGAGAAAAATGTGTTCATTTCATGTATGCGCAAAATGCCTTTGAAATGGCTTTAAAATGGATTTGGAGCATGGAGACGATTATCTCAGGATGGCAATATAAACAAACGAAACTTTTAGTAGATTTCTACTTATTTTATTAAATATTATCTCCACCAAACAGGACAAGCTTGCATCTGTTATAGTTTTGGAGAAAAATGTGTTCATTTCATGTATGCGCGAAATGCCTTAAAAATGGCTTTAAAATGGATTTGGAGCATGGAGACGATTATCTCGGGATTGCAAGATAACCAAACAAAACTTTTAGTGGATTTCTACTTATTTTATTAAATATCATCTCCACCAAACAGGACAAGCTTGCATCTGTTATAGTTTTGGAGAAATATGTGTTCATTTCATGTATGCGCAAAATGCCTTTGAAATGGCTTTAAAATGGATTTGGAGCATGGAGACGATTATCTCGGGATTGCAATATAAACAAACGAAACTTTTAGTGGATTTCTACTTATTTTATTAAATATCATCTCCACCAAACAGGACAAGCTTGCATCTGTTATAGTTTTGGAGAAAAATGTGTTCATTTCATGTATGCGCGAAATGCCTTAAAAATGGCTTTAAAATGGATTTGGAGCATGGAGACGATTATCTCGGGATTGCAAGATAACCAAACAAAACTTTTAGTGGATTTCTACTTATTTTATTAAATATCATCTCCACCAAACAGGACAAGCTTGCATCTGTTATAGTTTTGGAGAAAAATGTGTTCATTTCATGTATGCGCGAAATGTCTTAAAAATGGCTTTAAAATGGATTTGGAGCATGGAGACGATTATCTCGGGATTGCAAGATAACCAAACAAAACTTTGAGTGGATTTCTACTTATTTTATTAAATATCATCTCCACCAAACAGGACAAGCTTGCATGTGTTATAGTTTTGAAGAAAAATGTGTTCATTTCATGTATGCGCAAAATGCCTTTGAAATGGCTTTAAAATGGATTTGGAGCATGGAGACGATTATCTCAGGATGGCAATATAAACAAACGAAACTTTTAGTAGATTTCTACTTATTTTATTAAATATTATCTCCACCAAACAGGACAAGCTTGCATCTGTTATAGTTTTGGAGAAAAATGTGTTCATTTCATGTATGCGCGAAATGTCTTAAAAATGGCTTTAAAATGGATTTGGAGCATGGAGACGATTATCTCGGGATTGCAAGATAACCAAACAAAACTTTTAGTGGATTTCTACTTATTTTATTAAATATCATCTCCACCAAACAGGACAAGCTTGCATATGTTATAGTTTTGGAGAAAAATGTGTTCATTTCATGTATGTGCGAAATGCCTTAAAAATGGCTTTAAAATGGATTTGGAGCATGGAGACGATTATCTCGGGATTGCAAGATAACCAAACAAAACTTTTAGTGGATTTCTACTTATTTTATTAAATATCATCTCCACCAAACAGGACAAGCTTGCATCTGTTATAGTTTTGGAGAAATATGTGTTCATTTCATGTATGCGCAAAATGCCTTTGAAATGGCTTTAAAATGGATTTGGAGCATGGAGACGATTATCTCGGGATTGCAATATAAACAAACGAAACTTTTAGTGGATTTCTACTTATTTTATTAAATATCATCTCCACCAAACAGGACAAGCTTGCATCTGTTATAGTTTTGGAGAAAAATGTGTTCATTTCATGTATGCGCGAAATGCCTTAAAAATGGCTTTAAAATGGATTTGGAGCATGGAGACGATTATCTCGGGATTGCAAGATAACCAAACAAAACTTTTAGTGGATTTCTACTTATTTTATTAAATATCATCTCCACCAAACAGGACAAGCTTGCATCTGTTATAGTTTTGGAGAAAAATGTGTTCATTTCATGTATGCGCGAAATGCCTTAAAAATGGCTTTAAAATGGATTTGGAGCATGGAGACGATTATCTCGGGATTGCAAGATAACTAAACAAAACTTTTAGTGGATTTCTACTTATTTTATTAAATATCATCTCCACCAAACAGGACAAGCTTGCATCTGTTATAGTTTTGGAGAAAAATGTGTTCATTTCATGTATGCGCGAAATGCCTTAAAAATGGCTTTAAAATGGATTTGGAGCATGGAGACGATTATCTCGGGATTGCAAGATAACCAAACAAAACTTTTAGTGGATTTCTACTTATTTTATTAAATATCATCTCCACCAAACAGAACAAGCTTGCATCTGTTATAGTTTTGGAGAAAAATGTGTTCATTTCATGTATGCGCGAAATGCCTTAAAAATGGCTTTAAAATGGATTTGGAGCATGGAGACGATTATCTCGGGATTGCAAGATAACCAAACAAAACTTTTAGTGGATTTCTACTTATTTTATTAAATATCATCTCCACCAAACAGGACAAGCTTGCATCTGTTATAGTTTTGGAGAAAAATGTGTTCATTTCATGTATGCGCGAAATGCCTTAAAAATGGCTTTAAAATAAATTTGGAGCATGGAGACGATTATCTCGGGATTGCAAGATAACCAAACAAAACTTTTAGTGGATTTCTACTTATTTTATTAAATATCATCTCCACCAAACAGGACAAGCTTGCATCTGTTATAGTTTTGGAGAAAAATGTGTTCATTTCATGTATGCGCGAAATGCCTTAAAAATGGCTTTAAAATGGATTTGGAGCATGGAGACGATTATCTCGGGATTGCAAGATAACCAAACAAAACTTTTAGTGGATTTCTACTTATTTTATTAAATATCATCTCCACCAAACAGGACAAGCTTGCATCTGTTATAGTTTTGGAGAAAAATGTGTTCATTTCATGTATGCGCGAAATGCCTTAAAAATGGCTTTAAAATGGATTTGGAGCATGGAGACGATTATCTCGGGATTGCAAGATAACCAAACAAAACTTTTAGTGGATTTCTACTTATTTTATTAAATATCATCTCCACCAAACAGGACAAGCTTGCATCTGTTATAGTTTTGGAGAAAAATGTGTTCATTTCATGTATGCGCAAAATGCCTTTGAAATGGCTTTAAAATGGATTTGGAGCATGGAGACGATTATCTCAGGATGGCAATATAAACAAACGAAACTTTTAGTAGATTTCTACTTATTTTATTAAATATTATCTCCACCAAACAGGACAAGCTTGCATCTGTTATAGTTTTGGAGAAAAATGTGTTCATTTCATGTATGCGCGAAATGCCTTAAAAATGGCTTTAAAATGGATTTGGAGCATGGAGACGATTATCTTGGGATTGCAAGATAACCAAACAAAACTTTTAGTGGATTTCTACTTATTTTATTAAATATCATCTCCACCAAACAGGACAAGCTTGCATCTGTTATAGTTTTGGAGAAAAATGTGTTCATTTCATGTATGCGCGAAATGCCTTAAAAATGGCTTTAAAATGGATTTGGAGCATGGAGACGATTATCTCGGGATTGCAAGATAACCAAACAAAACTTTTAGTGGATTTCTACTTATTTTATTAAATATCATCTCCACCAAACAGGACAAGCTTGCATCTGTTATAGTTTTGGAGAAAAATGTGTTCATTTCATGTATGCGCAAAATGCCTTTGAAATGGCTTTAAAATGGATTTGGAGCATGGAGACGATTATCTCAGGATGGCAATATAAACAAACGAAACTTTTAGTAGATTTCTACTTATTTTATTAAATATTATCTCCACCAAACAGGACAAGCTTGCATCTGTTATAGTTTTGGAGAAAAATGTGTTCATTTCATGTATGCGCGAAATGCCTTAAAAATGGCTTTAAAATGGATTTGGAGCATGGAGACGATTATCTCGGGATTGCAAGATAACCAAACAAAACTTTTAGTGGATTTCTACTTATTTTATTAAATATCATCTCCACCAAACAGGACAAGCTTGCATGTGTTATAGTTTTGGAGAAAAATGTGTTCATTTCATGTATGCGCAAAATGCCTTTGAAATGGCTTTAAAATGGATTTGGAGCATGGAGACGATTATCTCGGGATTGCAAGATAACCAAACAAAACTTTTAGTGGATTTCTACTTATTTTACTAAATATCATCTCCACCAAACAGGACAAGCTTGCATCTGTTATAGTTTTGGAGAAAAATGTGTTCATTTCATGTATGCGCGAAATGCCTTAAAAATGGCTTTAAAATGGATTTGGAGCATGGAGACGATTATCTCGGGATTGCAAGATAACCAAACAAAACTTTTAGTGGATTTCTACTTATTTTATTAAATATCATGTCCACCAAACAGGACAAGCTTGCATCTGTTATAGTTTTGGAGAAAAATGTGTTCATTTCATTTATGCGCGAAATGCCTTAAAAATGGCTTTAAAATGGATTTGGAGCATGGAGACGATTATCTCGGGATTGCAAGATAACTAAACAAAACTTTTAGTGGATTTCTACTTATTTTATTAAATATCATCTCCACCAAACAGGACAAGCTTGCATCTGTTATAGTTTTGGAGAAAAATGTGTTCATTTCATGTATGCGCGAAATGCCTTAAAAATGGCTTTAAAATGGATTTGGAGCATGGAGACGATTATCTCGGGATTGCAAGATAACCAAACAAAACTTTTAGTGGATTTCTACTTATTTTATTAAATATCATCTCCACCAAACAGAACAAGCTTGCATCTGTTATAGTTTTGGAGAAAAATGTGTTCATTTCATGTATGCGCGAAATGCCTTAAAAATGGCTTTAAAATGGATTTGGAGCATGGAGACGATTATCTCGGGATTGCAAGATAACCAAACAAAACTTTTAGTGGATTTCTACTTATTTTATTAAATATCATCTCCACCAAACAGGACAAGCTTGCATCTGTTATAGTTTTGGAGAAAAATGTGTTCATTTCATGTATGCGCGAAATGCCTTAAAAATGGCTTTAAAATAAATTTGGAGCATGGAGACGATTATCTCGGGATTGCAAGATAACCAAACAAAACTTTTAGTGGATTTCTACTTATTTTATTAAATATCATCTCCACCAAACAGGACAAGCTTGCATCTGTTATAGTTTTGGAGAAAAATGTGTTCATTTCATGTATGCGCGAAATGCCTTAAAAATGGCTTTAAAATGGATTTGGAGCATGGAGACGATTATCTTGGGATTGCAAGATAACCAAACAAAACTTTTAGTGGATTTCTACTTATTTTATTAAATATCATCTCCACCAAACAGGACAAGCTTGCATCTGTTATAGTTTTGGAGAAAAATGTGTTCATTTCATGTATGCGCGAAATGCCTTAAAAATGGCTTTAAAATGGATTTGGAGCATGGAGACGATTATCTCGGGATTGCAAGATAACCAAACAAAACTTTTAGTGGATTTCTACTTATTTTATTAAATATCATCTCCACCAAACAGGACAAGCTTGCATCTGTTATAGTTTTGGAGAAAAATGTGTTCATTTCATGTATGCGCAAAATGCCTTTGAAATGGCTTTAAAATGGATTTGGAGCATGGAGACGATTATCTCAGGATGGCAATATAAACAAACGAAACTTTTAGTAGATTTCTGCTTATTTTATTAAATATTATCTCCACCAAACAGGACAAGCTTGCATCTGTTATAGTTTTGGAGAAAAATGTGTTCATTTCATGTATGCGCGAAATGCCTTAAAAATGGCTTTAAAATGGATTTGGAGCATGGAGACGATTATCTCGGGATTGCAAGATAACCAAACAAAACTTTTAGTGGATTTCTACTTATTTTATTAAATATCATCTCCACCAAACAGGACAAGCTTGCATGTGTTATAGTTTTGGAGAAAAATGTGTTCATTTCATGTATGCGCAAAATGCCTTTGAAATGGCTTTAAAATGGATTTGGAGCATGGAGACGATTATCTCGGGATTGCAAGATAACCAAACAAAACTTTTAGTGGATTTCTACTTATTTTACTAAATATCATCTCCACCAAACAGGACAAGCTTGCATCTGTTATAGTTTTGGAGAAAAATGTGTTCATTTCATGTATGCGCGAAATGCCTTAAAAATGGCTTTAAAATGGATTTGGAGCATGGAGACGATTATCTCGGGATTGCAAGATAACCAAACAAAACTTTTAGTGGATTTCTACTTATTTTATTAAATATCATGTCCACCAAACAGGACAAGCTTGCATCTGTTATAGTTTTGGAGAAAAATGTGTTCATTTCATGTATGCGCGAAATGCCTTAAAAATGGCTTTAAAATGGATTTGGAGCATGGAGACGATTATCTCGGGATTGCAAGATAACCAAACAAAACTTTTAGTGGATTTCTACTTATTTTATTAAATATCATCTCCACCAAACAGGACAAGCTTGCATGTGTTATAGTTTTGGAGAAATATGTGTTCATTTCATGTATGCGCAAAATGCCTTTGAAATGGCTTTAAAATGGATTTGGAGCATGGAGACGATTATCTCAGGATGGCAATATAAACAAACGAAACTTTTAGTAGATTTCTACTTATTTTATTAAATATTATCTCCACCAAACAGGACAAGCTTGCATCTGTTATAGTTTTGGAGAAAAATGTGTTCATTTCATGTATGCGCGAAATGCCTTAAAAATGGCTTTAAAATGGATTTGGAGCATGGAGACGATTATCTCGGGATTGCAAGATAACCAAACAAAACTTTTAGTGGATTTCTACTTATTTTATTAAATATCATCTCCACCAAACAGGACAAGCTTGCATCTGTTATAGTTTTGGAGAAAAATGTGTTCATTTCATGTATGCGCGAAATGCCTTAAAAATGGCTTTAAAATGGATTTGGAGCATGGAGACGATTATCTCGGGATTGCAAGATAACCAAACAAAACTTGTAGTGGATTTCTACTTATTTTATTAAATATCATCTCCACCAAACAGGACAAGCTTGCATCTGTTATAGTTTTGGAGAAAAATGTGTTCATTTCATGTATGCGCGAAATGCCTTAAAAATGGCTTTAAAATGGATTTGGAGCATGGAGACGATTATCTCGGGATTGCAATATAACCAAACAAAACTTTTAGTGGATTTCTACTTATTTTATTAAATATCATCTCCACCAAACAGGACAAGCTTGCATCTGTTATAGTTTTGGAGAAAAATGTGTTCATTTCATGTATGCGCGAAATGCCTTAAAAATGGCTTTAAAATGGATTTGGAGCATGGAGACGATTATCTCGGGATTGCAAGATAACCAAACAAAACTTTTAGTGGATTTCTACTTATTTTATTAAATATCATCTCCACCAAACAGGACAAGCTTGCATCTGTTATAGTTTTGGAGAAAAATGTGTTCATTTCATGTATGCGCGAAATGCCTTAAAAATGGCTTTAAAATGGATTTGGAGCATGGAGACGATTATCTCGGGATTGCAATATAACCAAACAAAACTTTTAGTGGATTTCTACTTATTTTATTAAATATCATCTCCACCAAACAGGACAAGCTTGCATCTGTTATATTTTTGGAGAAAAATGTGTTCATTTCATGTATGCGCGAAATGCCTTAAAAATGGCTTTAAAATGGATTTGGAGCATGGAGACGATTATCTCGGGATTGCAAGATAACCAAACAAAACTTTTAGTGGATTTCTACTTATTTTATTAAATATCATCTCCACCAAACAGGACAAGCTTGCATCTGTTATAGTTTTGGAGAAAAATGTGTTCATTTCATGTATGCGCGAAATGCCTTAAAAATGGCTTTAAAATGGATTTGGAGCATGGAGACGATTATCTCGGGATTGCAAGATAACCAAACAAAACTTTTAGTGGATTTCTACTTATTTTATTAAATATCATCTCCACCAAACAGGACAAGCTTGCATCTGTTATAGTTTTGGAGAAAAATGTGTTCATTTCATGTATGCGCGAAATGCCTTAAAAATGGCTTTAAAATGGATTTGGAGCATGGAGACGATTATCTCGGGATTGCAAGATAACCAAACAAAACTTTTAGTGGATTTCTACTTATTTTATTAAATATCATCTCCACCAAACAGGACAAGCTTGCATGTGTTATAGTTTTGGAGAAAAATGTGTTCATTTCATGTATGCGCAAAATGCCTTTGAAATGGCTTTAAAATGGATTTGGAGCATGGAGACGATTATCTCGGGATTGCAAGATAACCAAACAAAACTTTTAGTGGATTTCTACTTATTTTATTACATATCATCTCCACCAAACAGGACAAGCTTGCATCTGTTATAGTTTTGGAGAAAAATGTGTTCATTTCATGTATGCGCGAAATGCCTTAAAAATGGCTTTAAAGAGGATTTGGAGCATGGAGACGATTATCTCGGGATTGCAAGATAACCAAACAAAACTTTTAGTGGATTTCTACTTATTTTATTAAATATCATCTCCACCAAACAGGACAAGCTTGCATCTGTTATAGTTTTGGAGAAAAATGTGTTCATTTCATGTATGCGCGAAATGCCTTAAAAATGGCTTTAAAATGGATTTGGAGCATGGAGACGATTATCTCGGGATTGCAAGATAACCAAACAAAACTTTTAGTGGATTTCTACTTATTTTATTAAATATCATCTCCACCAAACAGGACAAGCTTGCATCTGTTATAGTTTTGGAGAGAAATGTGTTCATTTCATGTATGCGCGAAATGCCTTAAAAATGGCTTTAAAATGGATTTGGAGCATGGAGACGATTATCTCGGGATTGCAAGATAACCAAACAAAACTTTTAGTGGATTTCTACTTATTTTATTAAATATCATCTCCACCAAACAGGACAAGCTTGCATCTGTTATAGTTTTGGAGAAAAATGTGTTCATTTCATGTATGCGCGAAATGCCTTAAAAATGGCTTTAAAATGGATTTGGAGCATGGAGACGATTATCTCGGGATTGCAATATAACCAAACAAAACTTTTAGTGGATTTCTACTTATTTTATTAAATATCATCTCCACCAAACAGGACAAGCTTGCATCTGTTATAGTTTTGGAGAAAAATGTGTTCATTTCATGTATGCGCGAAATGCCTTAAAAATGGCTTTAAAATGGATTTGGAGCATGGAGACGATTATCTCGGGATTGCAAGATAACCAAACAAAACTTTTAGTGCATTTCTACTTACTTTATTAAATATCATCTCCACCAAACAGGACAAGCTTGCATCTGTTATAGTTTTGGAGAAAAATGTGTTCATTTCATGCATGCGCGAAATGCCTTAAAAATGGCTTTAAAATGGATTTGGAGCACGGAGACGATTATCTCGGGATTGCAATATAACCAAACAAAACTTTTAGTGGATTTCTACTTATTTTATTAAATATCATCTCCACCAAACAGGACAAGCTTGCATCTGTTATAGTTTTGGAGAAAAATGTGTTCATTTCATGTATGCGCGAAATGCCTTAAAAATGGCTTTAAAATGGATTTGGAGCATGGAGACGATTATCTCGGGATTGCAAGATAACCAAACAAAACTTTTAGTGGATTTCTACTTATTTTATTAAATATCATCTCCACCAAACAGGACAAGCTTGCATCTGTTATAGTTTTGGAGAAAAATGTGTTCATTTCATGTATGCGCGAAATGCCTTAAAAATGGCTTTAAAATGGATTTGGAGCATGGAGACGATTATCTCGGGATTGCAAGATAACCAAACAAAACTTTTAGTGGATTTCTACTTATTTTATTAAATATCATCTCCACCAAACAGGACAAGCTTGCATCTGTTATAGTTTTGGAGAAAAATGTGTTCATTTCATGTATGCGCGAAATGCCTTAAAAATGGCTTTAAAATGGATTTGGAGCATGGAGACGATTATCTCGGGATTGCAAGATAACCAAACAAAACGTTTAGTGGATTTCTACTTATTTTATTAAATATCATCTCCACCAAACAGGACAAGCTTGCATCCTTTATAGTTTTGGAGAAAAATGTGTTCATTTCATGTATGCGCGAAATGCCTTAAAAATGGCTTTAAAATGGATTTGGAGCATGGAGACGATTATCTCGGGATTGCAAGATAACCAAACAAAACTTTTAGTGGATTTCTACTTATTTTATTAAATATCATCTCCACCAAACAGGACAAGCTTGCATCTGTTATAGTTTTGGAGAAAAATGTGTTCATTTCATGTATGCGCGAAATGCCTTAAAAATGGCTTTAAAATGGATTTGGAGCATGGAGACGATTATCTCGGGATTGCAAGATAACCAAACAAAACTTTTAGTGGATTTCTACTTATTTTATTAAATATCATCTCCACCAAACAGGACAAGCTTGCATGTGTTATAGTTTTGAAGAAAAATGTGTTCATTTCATGTATGCGCAAAATGCCTTTGAAATGGCTTTAAAATGGATTTGGAGCATGGAGACGATTATCTCAGGATGGCAATATAAACAAACGAAACTTTTAGTAGATTTCTACTTATTTTATTAAATATTATCTCCACCAAACAGGACAAGCTTGCATCTGTTATAGTTTTGGAGAAAAATGTGTTCATTTCATGTATGCGCGAAATGTCTTAAAAATGGCTTTAAAATGGATTTGGAGCATGGAGACGATTATCTCGGGATTGCAAGATAACCAAACAAAACTTTTAGTGGATTTCTACTTATTTTATTAAATATCATCTCCACCAAACAGGACAAGCTTGCATCTGTTATAGTTTTGGAGAAAAATGTGTTCATTTCATGTATGCGCGAAATGCCTTAAAAATGGCTTTAAAATGGATATGGAGCATGGAGACGATTATCTCGGGATTGCAAGATAACCAAACAAAACTTTTAGTGGATTTCTACTTATTTTATTAAATATCATCTCCACCAAACAGGACAAGCTTGCATCTGTTATAGTTTTGGAGAAATATGTGTTCATTTCATGTATGCGCAAAATGCCTTTGAAATGGCTTTAAAATGGATTTGGAGCATGGAGACGATTATCTCGGGATTGCAATATAAACAAACGAAACTTTTAGTGTATTTCTACTTATTTTATTAAATATCATCTCTACCAAACAGGACAAGCTTGCATCTGTTATAGTTTTGGAGAAAAATGTGTTCATTTCATGTATGCGCGAAATGCCTTAAAAATGGCTTTAAAATGGATTTGGAGCATGGAGACGATTATCTCGGGATTGCAAGATAACCAAACAAAACTTTTAGTGGATTTCTACTTATTTTATTAAATATCATCTCCACCAAACAGGACAAGCTTGCATCTGTTATAGTTTTGGAGAAAAATGTGTTCATTTCATGTATGCGCGAAATGCCTTAAAAATGGCTTTAAAATGGATTTGGAGCATGGAGACGATTATCTCGGGATTGCAAGATAACCAAACAAAACTTTTAGTGGATTTCTACTTATTTTATTAAATATCATCTCCACCAAACAGGACAAGCTTGCATCTGTTATAGTTTTGGAGAAAAATGTGTTCATTTCATGTATGCGCGAAATGCCTTAAAAATGGCTTTAAAATGGATTTGGAGCATGGAGACGATTATCTCGGGATTGCAAGATAACCAAACAAAACTTTTAGTGGATTTCTACTTATTTTATTAAATATCATCTCCACCAAACAGGACAAGCTTGCATCTGTTATAGTTTTGGAGAAAAATGTGTTCATTTCATGTATGCGCGAAATGCCTTAAAAATGGCTTTAAAATGGATTTGGAGCATGGAGACGATTATCTCGGGATTGCAAGATAACCAAACAAAACTTTTAGTGGATTCTACTTATTTTATTAAATATCATCTCCACCAAACAGGACAAGCTTGCATCTGTTATAGTTTTGGAGAAAAATGTGTTCATTAGTGATGAGCGAGCATGCTTGTCACTACTCGGTACTCGCACGAGTATCACTGTACTCGGGCTGCTCGGCGGGGACCGAGTAATCTCGCGATACTCGTGCTTTACTCGTGGTCTTCATTTCTGCATGTTGGCGCTCTTTTGAGAGCCAGCCCTCATGCAGGGATTGGCTGGCAGACCACTGCAATGCCACAGCCCTGTTAGTTGTGGAATTGCAGTGATTGGCCGGCCTGCACAGCGTCACCGAGCCTTTATATAGGCCGGCGCGCTGTGCTCTGCTCACAGCTATTCTGACAGTGAGTGTAGGGAGAGTGTCGCTGATTCAGGGAAAGCTTTGCGGCCCTTTATAGCTTTTTCAGTTGCAGGGCTGCAAACAGTGTGACCAAAAGTCCTTCTCAGGACTATTCTAGTTGTATACAGGCAGGCAGGGTATAGCCAGGTCGGCGTACAGTAGCAGAGTCCTTCTCAGGACTATTGTTGCTATATACAGGCAGGGTATAGCCAGGTCTGAATACAGGCTAGTGACCAAAAGAGTCCTTGTCAGGACTATTGTAGCAGTATACAGGCAGGCAGGCAGGCAGGGTAGTGGTGACCGTATACCAGCCTTCATATCTGGGGCTGGTGTACACAGTGTAAAACAGTCCAGATAGTGTCTGACTTGTCTGTACTGTAATTGTCGCTCCCCAAAAAAACCTGTTAGGTTATTATTGCGTCCGTGCTTGGTTTTTAAAACCGCACGTGTGTGCCTGTTGGTGGCAGCGTACAGGTGCACTGGTGTGCGTTTACCAAACTATTATATAACGCACAAGTGTAGTGTATAATACACGTCAGTCAGCAGTGGCTGATAGTGTCAGAGTTCTTAATTTTTGCTCCTAAAACCTGTGTTAGGTTATTATTGCGTCCGTGCTTGGTTTTTAAAACCGCACGTGTGTGCCTGTTGGTGGCAGCGTACAGGTGCACTGGTGTGCGTTTACCAAACTATTATATAACACACAAGTGTAGTGTATAATACACGTCAGTCAGCAGTGGCTGATAGTGTCAGAGTTCTTAATTTTTGCTCCTAAAACCTGTGTTAGGTTATTATTGCGTCCGTGCTTGGTTTTTAAAACCGCACGTGTGTGCCTGTTGGTGGCAGCGTACAGGTGCACTGGTGTGCGTTTTTACCAAACTATTATATAACGCACAAGTGTAGTGTATAATACACGTCAGTCAGCAGTGGCTGATAGTGTCAGAGTTCTTAATTTTTGCTCCTAAAACCTGTGTTAGGTTATTATTGCGTCCGTGCTTGGTTTTTAAAACCGCACGTGTGTGCCTATTGGTGGCAGCGTACAGGTGCACTGGTGTGCGTTTTTACCAAACTATTATATAACGCACAAGTGTAGTGTATAATACACGTCAGTCAGCAGTGGCTGATAGTGTCAGAGTTCTTAATTTTTGCTCCTAAAACCTGTGTTAGGTTATTATTGCGTCCGTGCTTGGTTTTTAAAACCGCACGTGTGTGCCTGTTGGTGGCAGCGTACAGGTGCACTGGTGTGCGTTTACCAAACTATTATATAACGCACAAGTGTAGTGTATAATACACGTCAGTCAGCAGTGGCTGATAGTGTCAGAGTTCTTAATTTTTGCTCCTAAAACCTGTGTTAGGTTATTATTGCGTCCGTGCTTGGTTTTTAAAACCGCACGTGTGTGCCTGTTGGTGGCAGCGTACAGGTGCACTGGTGTGCGTTTACCAAACTATTATATAACGCACAAGTGTAGTGTATAATACACGTCAGTCAGCAGTGGCTGATAGTGTCAGAGTTCTTAATTTTTGCTCCTAAAACCTGTGTTAGGTTATTATTGCGTCCGTGCTTGGTTTTTAAAACCGCACGTGTGTGCCTGTTGGTGGCAGCGTACAGGTGCACTGGTGTGCGTTTACCAAACTATTATATAACGCACAAGTGTAGTGTATAATACACGTCAGTCAGCAGTGGCTGATAGTGTCAGAGTTCTTAATTTTTGCTCCTAAAACCTGTGTTAGGTTATTATTGCGTCCGTGCTTGGTTTTTAAAACCGCACGTGTGTGCCTGTTGGTGGCAGCGTACAGGTGCACTGGTGTGCGTTTTTACCAAACTATTATATAACGCACAAGTGTAGTGTATAATACACGTCAGTCAGCAGTGGCTGATAGTGTCAGAGTTCTTAATTTTTGCTCCTAAAACCTGTGTTAGGTTATTATTGCGTCCGTGCTTGGTTTTTAAAACCGCACGTGTGTGCCTGTTGGTGGCAGCGTACAGGTGCACTGGTGTGCGTTTTTACCAAACTATTATATAACGCACAAGTGTAGTGTATAATACACGTCAGTCAGCAGTGGCTGATAGTGTCAGAGTTCTTAATTTTTGCTCCTAAAACCTGTGTTAGGTTATTATTGCGTCCGTGCTTGGTTTTTAAAACCGCACGTGTGTGCCTGTTGGTGGCAGCGTACAGGTGCACTGGTGTGCGTTTACCAAACTATTATATAACGCACAAGTGTAGTGTATAATACACGTCAGTCAGCAGTGGCTGATAGTGTCAGAGTTCTTAATTTTTGCTCCTAAAACCTGTGTTAGGTTATTATTGCGTCCGTGCTTGGTTTTTAAAACCGCACGTGTGTGCCTGTTGGTGGCAGCGTACAGGTGCACTGGTGTGCGTTTACCAAACTATTATATAACGCACAAGTGTAGTGTATAATACACGTCAGTCAGCAGTGGCTGATAGTGTCAGAGTTCTTAATTTTTGCTCCTAAAACCTGTGTTAGGTTATTATTGCGTCCGTGCTTGGTTTTTAAAACCGCACGTGTGTGCCTGTTGGTGGCAGCGTACAGGTGCACTGGTGTGCGTTTACCAAACTATTATATAACGCACAAGTGTAGTGTATAATACACGTCAGTCAGCAGTGGCTGATAGTGTCAGAGTTCTTAATTTTTGCTCCTAAAACCTGTGTTAGGTTATTATTGCGTCCGTGCTTGGTTTTTAAAACCGCACGTGTGTGCCTGTTGGTGGCAGCGTACAGGTGCACTGGTGTGCGTTTTTACCAAACTATTATATAACGCACAAGTGTAGTGTATAATACACGTCAGTCAGCAGTGGCTGATAGTGTCAGAGTTCTTAATTTTTGCTCCTAAAACCTGTGTTAGGTTATTATTGCGTCCGTGCTTGGTTTTTAAAACCGCACGTGTGTGCCTGTTGGTGGCAGCGTACAGGTGCACTGGTGTGCGTTTTTACCAAACTATTATATAACGCACAAGTGTAGTGTATAATACACGTCAGTCAGCAGTGGCTGATAGTGTCAGAGTTCTTAATTTTTGCTCCTAAAACCTGTGTTAGGTTATTATTGCGTCCGTGCTTGGTTTTTAAAACCGCACGTGTGTGCCTGTTGGTGGCAGCGTACAGGTGCACTGGTGTGCGTTTTTACCAAACTATTATATAACGCACAAGTGTAGTGTATAATACACGTCAGTCAGCAGTGGCTGATAGTGTCAGAGTTCTTAATTTTTGCTCCTAAAACCTGTGTTAGGTTCTTAGTGCGTCCGTGCTTGCATTTAAAAACCGCACGTGTGTGCCTGTCGGTGGCAGCGTACAGGTGCACTTGTGTGCAATTTCCAGAAACTTTGATATAACGCACAAGTAGTGAATATACACGTCAGCAGTGCACAGCATTGCAAAATGCGCAAGGGCATTGGCAAGGAACAAGGAAGTGGACGTGATGGTGGTGCAGGCAGAGGCCGAGGTCGTGGGCAAGCTCTAATTTCGCCACAACAAAGGGCCACATCTAGTCGCTCGCACGTCCTGTCCCAAATTCTTGGGGACCGCAGCAGTACACCGCTCTTGAACCAAGACCAGTGTCAACAGGTTGTTAGTTGGATAGCGGATAATGCTTCCAGTCAGATTGGCACCACCACAAACACTCTGTCTTCCACACGGTCAAGTGTCAGTAGCCGTGATACTGCACCGCACATTTCTGAACCTGATCCTCCTTCCTACCACCAGGCTGAGTACACGTCCTCCTCGGACATTAATGATCCCACACTTGGACACTCGGAAGAGCTGTTCACGTTTCCATTCACACATTCTGGCCTCTCGCCAGCTCATATTGAAGTGGGTCATGAGGAGATCGTCTGTACAGATGGCCAAATATTTGAGCAGCCACGTTCTCACGAAGTTGGCAACGTGTCTCAACAAGTGGTGGACGATGATGAGACACAATTGTCAGCAAGTCAGGAGGAGGAGCAGGGTGCGGAAGAGGAAGACGACGTGGTGGATGATCCAGTAACTGACCCAACCTGGCAGGAGGATATGCAGAGCGAGGACAGCAGTGCACAGGGGGAGGGAGGCGTAGCATCACAACAGGCAGTAAGAAGCAGGGTGGTGGCCCCAGGCAGAAGTCAGGCAACCGTTCCCCGGAACAACACGACGACACAAGGTGCCTGTACAAATGTTAGGTCTTCACGAGTCTGGCAGTTTTTTAAGTTGGATCCAGATGATTCAAAAAAGGCCATTTGCAACACCTGCCGTGCCAGCATCAGCAGGGGTACCAAAACTAGCAGCCTGACCACCACCAGCATGATCAGGCACATGTCAGCCAAGCACCCGACTTTGTGGGAAGTACAACAGAGTCGAGGAGCAGTGCTTGCTGATGTCACTGCTACGTCTTCGCTGGTTGTGCATGCGAGCCAATCCTCTGTCCATGCTGCCTGCGAACAAGCCTCCTCCACTCCTGCACCTGCAGTTGCCTACGCAGAAAGAACACCATCATCAAGCACGTCCTTGTCCCAGCGCAGCGTTCAGTTATCCATTCAGCAAACCTTTGAACGCAGGCGCAAATACACTGCCAACACCCCACATGCCACAGTTCTAAATGCTAACATTTCGCGACTGCTTGCGCTGGAAATGTTGCCTTTTAGGCTGGTGGAGACAGAAGCATTCCGTGACCTGATGGCGGCAGCTGTCCCACGTTACTCGGTCCCCAGCCGCCACTATTTCTCCCGGTGTGCCGTCCCCGCGTTGCATAACCACGTGTCACAAAACATCACACGTGCCCTGAACAACGCTGTTTCACCCAAGGTCCACCTAACCACAGACACGTGGACAAGTGCTTGTGGGCAAGGCCGCTACATCTCGTTGACGTCACACTGGGTTAATATTGTGGAAGCTGGGACCCAGTCTGAGCGAGGGACGGAACACGTCCTTCCCACACCAAGGTTTGCAGGCCCTACCTCAGTCAGTGTTTCACCCACACTCTACAGCTCCGGAATGTCATGCTCTTCAGCCTCCTCCTCCTCCTGCGCATCCTCATTCACTGTGCCCTCCACACCAGTCACAAGCTGGAAGCACTGCAGCACTGCCTCGGCGAAGCGGCAACAGGCTGTGCTGAAGCTAATCTGCATAGGTGACAAACCCCACAATGCAGAAGAGCTGTGGACAGCTCTGAAACAGCAGGCAGATCACTGGCTCACACCTCTGAACCTAAAGCCAGGAAAGGTCGTTTGTGACAATGGCCGGAACCTGGTGGCGGCTTTGAGGCGAGGCCAGCTGACACATGTTCCATGCGTGGCCCATGTGCTCAACCTCGTGGTTCAGCGGTTTATAAAGTCATACCCAGAGCTGTCTGATCTGCTGGTAAAAGTTCGCCGCCTGTCTGCACATTTTCGAAAGTCACCTACTGCTTCAGCCGGCCTTGCCGGCTTTCAGCGCAGTTTGCATCTTCCGGCTCACAGACTGGTGTGTGATGTCCCCACGCGTTGGAATTCAACTCTGCACATGTTGGTCAGGATATGTGAGCAGAAGAGGGCAGTTGTTGAGTACCTGCATCACCTAAGCCGTCGGGAAATGGGTCAAACTCCACACATAACACCTGAGGAGTGGAGATGGATGTCAGACCTATGTACCATCCTCCAAAACTTTGAGGACTCCACCAAGATGGTGAGTGGTGATGACGCCATTATTAGCGTCACCATACCGCTACTCTGCCTTCTAAAACGGTCCCTGCTGAAAAACAAACATGATGCATTGCAGGCGGAGCGCGATGAGTTGCAGCAAGAAACAGTAGTGGGTGTGGGTGATAACACACAGCCCAGCCTCGTCTCATCACAACGTGCAGTGGAGGACTATGACGAGGAGGAGGATGAAGACATGGAGCAACTCTCCGGCCAAATTGAGGATATGACATGCACACCAGTCATATCCTCGATTCAGCGTGGCTGGCCAGAGGACAGGGTAGATGAGGAGGAGGAGGAGGAGGAGGAGGAGGAGGAGGACAGCATGTTCAGTCATCTTGTTGGTCAGGCTACTGAAGTCCTGGCTGTTAAGAGTCTGGCGCACATGGCTGACTTTATGGTAAGCTGCCTGTCTCGTGACCCTCGCGTTAAGAACATCTTGGCCGACAATCATTACTGGTTGGTAACACTGTTAGACCCACGCTACAAGGAGAACTTTTTGTCTCTTATTCCCGTGGAGGAGAGGTCAACCAAAATGCAGCAGTTTCGGAAGGCCATACTCACGGAAGTAGGCAAAGCATTCCCCTCACAAAACGCTAGCGGCATAGGTCAGGAATCAGTGGACAACCGAGGCGTACAGCCGAGAGAGGCACAAGTCCAATCCGCCAGAGGTAGGGGAACAGTCTTTAAGATGTGGGACAGTTTTCTCAGCCCCTCACGTACCACAGCCCCTGAGGTGCGGGGTAGTGCCACAAGAAATCCTAAGTTTGCCCAGATGCTGAAGGAGTACCTTGCAGATCGAACAACTGTACTCCGACATTCCTCTGTGCCTTACAATTATTGGGTATCCAAGCTGGACACGTGGCATGAATTGGCTCTCTACGCCTTGGAAGTCCTGGCCTGCCCTGCTGCTAGCGTTTTGTCAGAGCGTGTTTTTAGTGCCGCAGGTGGAATCATTACAGATAAACGCACCCGCCTGTCAACTGAAAATGCTGACAGGCTGACTCTGATAAAGATGAACAAGGGTTGGATTGGGCCAGACTTCACCACACCACCAGCAAATGAGAGCGGAGTTTAAAGTTTGCCATGTACCTCCACTCACCCATGGGTACACTTCTCGACTTTGGATAATCGCTGGACTGCTCCTCCTTCTCCTCATGCGCCATCATGATGACCGTTACAATAGTTAGGTCTTTGTTTCAGGTATACCCCCAGTGGTAAATTTTTTCGCCCATTCTTTGCAGAATGGACATTACAACGACAGGAGACCTGCTCCTTTGCAATGGGAACAATGTTTTGAGGCCCTCATGCACGTCTCTACCCAGGGACAACGTGGAGCCTCCCAATTTTTGGCTGCCCTGCCTAAGGGCTATACTGAAATACACCCACTTCCTTACAATGGGCACTTCAGGTTTACAGGCCATCATGCACGTCTCTATCCAGGGACAATGTGGAGCCTCCCAATTTTTGGCTGCCCTGGCAAAGGGCTATACTAAAATAGACCCACTTCCTTACAATGGGCACTTCAGGTTTACAGGCCATCATGCACGTCTCTATCCAGGGACAATGTGGAGCCTCCCAATTTTTGGCTGCCCTGGCAAAGGGCTATACTGAAATAGACCCACTTCCTTACAATGGGCACTTCAGGTTTACAGGCCATCATGCACGTCTCTATCCAGGGACAATGTGGAGCCTCCCAATTTTTGGCTGCCCTGGCAAAGGGCTATACTAAAATAGACCCACTTCCTTACAATGGGCACTTCAGGTTTACAGGCCATCATGCACGTCTCTATCCAGGGACAATGTGGAGCCTCCCAATTTTTGGCTGCCCTGGCAAAGGGCTATACTGAAATAGACCCACTTCCTTACAATGGGCACTTCAGGTTTACAGGCCATCATGCACGTCTCTATCCAGGGACAATGTGGAGCCTCCCAATTTTTGGCTGCCCTGGCAAAGGGCTATACTAAAATAGACCCACTTCCTTACAATGGGCACTTCAGGTTTACAGGCCATCATGCACGTCTCTATCCAGGGACAATGTGGAGCCTCCCAATTTTTGGCTGCCCTGGCAAAGGGCTATACTGAAATAGACCCACTTCCTTACAATGGGCACTTCAGGTTTACAGGCCATCATGCACGTCTCTATCCAGGGACAATGTGGAGCCTCCCAATTTTTGGCTGCCCTGGCAAAGGGCTATACTGAAATAGACCCACTTCCTTACAATGGGCACTTCAGGTTTACAGGCCATCATGCACGTCTCTATCCAGGGACAATGTGGAGCCTCCCAATTTTTGGCTGCCCTGGCAAAGGGCTATACTGAAATAGACCCACTTCCTTACAATGGGCACTTCAGGTTTACAGGCCATCATGCACGTCTCTATCCAGGGACAATGTGGAGCCTCCCAATTTTTGGCTGCCCTGGCAAAGGGCTATACTAAAATAGACCCACTTCCTTACAATGGGCACTTCAGGTTTACAGGCCATCATGCACGTCTCTATCCAGGGACAATGTGGAGCCTCCCAATTTTTGGCTGCCCTGGCAAAGGGCTATACTGAAATAGACCCACTTCCTTACAATGGGCACTTCAGGTTTACAGGCCATCATGCACGTCTCTATCCAGGGACAATGTGGAGCCTCCCAATTTTTGGCTGCCCTGGCAAAGGGCTATACTGAAATAGACCCACTTCCTTACAATGGGCACTTCAGGTTTACAGGCCATCATGCACGTCTCTATCCAGGGACAATGTGGAGCCTCCCAATTTTTGGCTGCCCTGGCAAAGGGCTATACTAAAATAGACCCACTTCCTTACAATGGGCACTTCAGGTTTACAGGCCATCATGCACGTCTCTATCCAGGGACAATGTGGAGCCTCCCAATTTTTGGCTGCCCTGGCAAAGGGCTATACTGAAATAGACCCACTTCCTTACAATGGGCACTTCAGGTTTACAGGCCATCATGCACGTCTCTATCCAGGGACAATGTGGAGCCTCCCAATTTTTGGCTGCCCTGGCAAAGGGCTATACTAAAATAGACCCACTTCCTTACAATGGGCACTTCAGGTTTACAGGCCATCATGCACGTCTCTATCCAGGGACAATGTGGAGCCTCCCAATTTTTGGCTGCCCTGGCAAAGGGCTATACTGAAATAGACCCACTTCCTTACAATGGGCACTTCAGGTTTACAGGCCATCATGCACGTCTCTATCCAGGGACAATGTGGAGCCTCCCAATTTTTGGCTGCCCTGGCAAAGGGCTATACTAAAATAGACCCACTTCCTTACAATGGGCACTTCAGGTTTACAGGCCATCATGCACGTCTCTATCCAGGGACAATGTGGAGCCTCCCAATTTTTGGCTGCCCTGGCAAAGGGCTATACTGAAATAGACCCACTTCCTTACAATGGGCACTTCAGGTTTACAGGCCATCATGCACGTCTCTATCCAGGGACAATGTGGAGCCTCCCAATTTTTGGCTGCCCTGGCAAAGGGCTATACTAAAATAGACCCACTTCCTTACAATGGGCACTTCAGGTTTACAGGCCATCATGCACGTCTCTATCCAGGGACAATGTGGAGCCTCCCAATTTTTGGCTGCCCTGGCAAAGGGCTATACTGAAATAGACCCACTTCCTTACAATGGGCACTTCAGGTTTACAGGCCATCATGCACGTCTCTATCCAGGGACAATGTGGAGCCTCCCAATTTTTGGCTGCCCTGGCAAAGGGCTATACTGAAATAGACCCACTTCCTTACAATGGGCACTTCAGGTTTACAGGCCATCATGCACGTCTCTATCCAGGGACAATGTGGAGCCTCCCAATTTTTGGCTGCCCTGGCAAAGGGCTATACTGAAATAGACCCACTTCCTTACAATGGGCACTTCAGGTTTACAGGCCATCATGCACGTCTCTATCCAGGGACAATGTGGAGCCTCCCAATTTTTGGCTGCCCTGGCAAAGGGCTATACTAAAATAGACCCACTTCCTTACAATGGGCACTTCAGGTTTACAGGCCATCATGCACGTCTCTATCCAGGGACAATGTGGAGCCTCCCAATTTTTGGCTGCCCTGGCAAAGGGCTATACTGAAATAGACCCACTTCCTTACAATGGGCACTTCAGGTTTACAGGCCATCATGCACGTCTCTATCCAGGGACAATGTGGAGCCTCCCAATTTTTGGCTGCCCTGGCAAAGGGCTATACTAAAATAGACCCACTTCCTTACAATGGGCACTTCAGGTTTACAGGCCATCATGCACGTCTCTATCCAGGGACAATGTGGAGCCTCCCAATTTTTGGCTGCCCTGGCAAAGGGCTATACTGAAATAGACCCACTTCCTTACAATGGGCACTTCAGGTTTACAGGCCATCATGCACGTCTCTATCCAGGGACAATGTGGAGCCTCCCAATTTTTGGCTGCCCTGGCAAAGGGCTATACTGAAATAGACCCACTTCCTTACAATGGGCACTTCAGGTTTACAGGCCATCATGCACGTCTCTATCCAGGGACAATGTGGAGCCTCCCAATTTTTGGCTGCCCTGGCAAAGGGCTATACTAAAATAGACCCACTTCCTTACAATGGGCACTTCAGGTTTACAGGCCATCATGCACGTCTCTATCCAGGGACAATGTGGAGCCTCCCAATTTTTGGCTGCCCTGGCAAAGGGCTATACTGAAATAGACCCACTTCCTTACAATGGGCACTTCAGGTTTACAGGCCATCATGCACGTCTCTATCCAGGGACAATGTGGAGCCTCCCAATTTTTGGCTGCCCTGGCAAAGGGCTATACTAAAATAGACCCACTTCCTTACAATGGGCACTTCAGGTTTACAGGCCATCATGCACGTCTCTATCCAGGGACATTGGTGAACCTCACAATTTTGGACTGCCCTGGCAAAGGAAAATACTACAAAGACTCACTTCCTCAAAATGGGCACATTAGACTCAAGAGGCCTTCATGTACGTCTCTTCTCAGGGACATCGGAGTGCCACACAATGTTTTCACGTAAAATCTTTCATGTATTAATCTCAAAAAGTAACATACACCAGCTCTATCTCACTATTGGGTATGTGCCCTTAACATTTCTGCCATGAAAAATCATTTTGGGGTCATTTTGGAAGGTTTTCTGGTGAGTCCGTAAAAATGGCGTAAAACGCGGACAAAATTGTTCACAGCTGTGACTTTTGAGTGATAAATGCTTCAAGGGGTCTTCCCCATGCTGTTGCCATGTCATTTGAGCACTCTTCTGAGACTTTTGTGCCATTTTTAGGGTTTCTCCATGCTGCCGGGAGGTCATTTCACAAAAATACTCGGGTCTCCCATAGGATAACATTGGGCTCGTTGCTCGGGCCGAGTACACGAGTATCTTGGGAGGCTCGGCCCGAGCTTCGAGCACCCGAGCTTTTTAGTACTCGCTCATCACTAGTGTTCATTTCATGTATGCGCGAAATGCCTTAAAAATGGCTTTAAAATGGATTTGGAGCATGGAGACGATTATCTCGGGATTGCAAGATAACCAAACAAAACTTTTAGTGGATTTCTACTTATTTTATTAAATATCATCTCCACCAAACAGGACAAGCTTGCATCTGTTATAGTTTTGGAGAAAAATGTGTTCATTTCATGTATGCGCGAAATGCCTTAAAAATGGCTTTAAAATGGATTTGGAGCATGGAGACGATTATCTCGGGATTGCAAGATAACCAAACAAAACTTTTAGTGGATTTCTACTTATTTTATTAAATATCATCTCCACCAAACAGGACAAGCTTGCATCTGTTATAGTTTTGGAGAAAAATGTGTTCATTTCATGTATGCGCGAAATGCCTTAAAAATGGCTTTAAAATGGATTTGGAGCATGGAGACGATTATCTCGGGATTGCAAGATAACCAAACAAAACTTTTAGTGGATTTCTACTTATTTTATTAAATATCATCTCCACCAAACAGGACAAGCTTGCATCTGTTATAGTTTTGGAGAAAAATGTGTTCATTTCATGTATGCGCAAAATGCCTTTGAAATGGCTTTAAAATGGATTTGGAGCATGGAGACGATTATCTCAGGATGGCAATATAAACAAACGAAACTTTTAGTAGATTTCTACTTATTTTATTAAATATTATCTCCACCAAACAGGACAAGCTTGCATCTGTTATAGTTTTGGAGAAAAATGTGTTCATTTCATGTATGCGCGAAATGCCTTAAAAATGGCTTTAAAATGGATTTGGAGCATGGAGACGATTATCTCGGGATTGCAAGATAACCAAACAAAACTTTTAGTGGATTTCTACTTATTTTATTAAATATCATCTCCACCAAACAGGACAAGCTTGCATCTGTTATAGTTTTGGAGAAAAATGTGTTCATTTCATGTATGCGCGAAATGCCTTAAAAATGGCTTTAAAATGGATTTGGAGCATGGAGACGATTATCTCGGGATTGCAAGATAACCAAACAAAACTTTTAGTGGATTTCTACTTATTTTATTAAATATCATCTCCACCAAACAGGACAAGCTTGCATCTGTTATAGTTTTGGAGAAAAATGTGTTCATTTCATGTATGCGCAAAATGCCTTTGAAATGGCTTTAAAATGGATTTGGAGCATGGAGACGATTATCTCAGGATGGCAATATAAACAAACGAAACTTTTAGTAGATTTCTACTTATTTTATTAAATATTATCTCCACCAAACAGGACAAGCTTGCATCTGTTATAGTTTTGGAGAAAAATGTGTTCATTTCATGTATGCGCGAAATGCCTTAAAATGGCTTTAAAATGGATTTGGAGCATGGAGACGATTATCTCGGGATTGCAAGATAACCAAACAAAACTTTTAGTGGATTTCTACTTATTTTATTAAATATCATCTCCACCAAACAGGACAAGCTTGCATCTGTTATAGTTTTGGAGAAAAATGTGTTCATTTCATGTATGCGCGAAATGCCTTAAAAATGGCTTTAAAATGGATTTGGAGCATGGAGACGATTATCTCGGGATTGCAAGATAACCAAACAAAACTTTTAGTGGATTTCTACTTATTTTATTAAATATCATCTCCACCAAACAGGACAAGCTTGCATGTGTTATAGTTTTGGAGAAAAATGTGTTCATTTCATGTATGCGCAAAATGCCTTTGAAATGGCTTTAAAATGGATTTGGAGCATGGAGACGATTATCTCGGGATTGCAAGATAACCAAACAAAACTTTTAGTGGATTTCTACTTATTTTACTAAATATCATCTCCACCAAACAGGACAAGCTTGCATCTGTTATAGTTTTGGAGAAAAATGTGTTCATTTCATGTATGCGCGAAATGCCTTAAAAATGGCTTTAAAATGGATTTGGAGCATGGAGACGATTATCTCGGGATTGCAAGATAACCAAACAAAACTTTTAGTGGATTTCTACTTATTTTATTAAATATCATGTCCACCAAACAGGACAAGCTTGCATCTGTTATAGTTTTGGAGAAAAATGTGTTCATTTCATGTATGCGCGAAATGCCTTAAAAATGGCTTTAAAGTGGATTTGGAGCATGGAGACGATTATCTCGGGATTGCAAGATAACCAAACAAAACTTTTAGTGGATTTCTACTTATTTTATTAAATATCATCTCCACCAAACAGGACAAGCTTGCATGTGTTATAGTTTTGGAGAAATATGTGTTCATTTCACGTATGCGCAAAATGCCTTTGAAATGGCTTTAAAATGGATTTGGAGCATGGAGACGATTATCTCAGGATGGCAATAAAAACAAACGAAACTTTTAGAAGATTTCTACTTATTTTATTAAATATTATCTCCACCAAACAGGACAAGCTTGCATCTGTTATAGTTTTGGAGAAAAATGTGTTCATTTCATGTATGCGCGAAATGCCTTAAAAATGGCTTTAAAATGGATTTGGAGCATGGAGACGATTATCTCGGGATTGCAAGATAACCAAACAAAACTTTTAGTGGATTTCTACTTATTTTATTAAATATCATCTCCACCAAACAGGACAAGCTTGCATCTGTTATAGTTTTGGAGAAAAATGTGTTCATTTCATGTATGCGCGAAATGCCTTAAAAATGGCTTTAAAATGGATTTGGAGCATGGAGACGATTATCTCGGGATTGCAAGATAACCAAACAAAACTTTTAGTGGATTTCTACTTATTTTATTAAATATCATCTCCACCAAACAGGACAAGCTTGCATCTGTTATAGTTTTGGAGAAAAATGTGTTCATTTCATGTATGCGTGAAATGCCTTAAAAATGGCTTTAAAATGGATTTGGAGCATGGAGACGATTATCTCGGGATTGCAAGATAACCAAACAAAACTTTTAGTGGATTTCTACTTATTTTATTAAATATCATCTCCACCAAACAGGACAAGCTTGCATCTGTTATAGTTTTGGAGAAAAATGTGTTCATTTCATGTATGCGCGAAATGCCTTAAAAATGGCTTTAAAATGGATTTGGAGCATGGAGACGATTATCTCGGGATTGCAAGATAACCAAACAAAACTTTTAGTGGATTTCTACTTATTTTATTAAATATCATCTCCACCAAACAGGACAAGCTTGCATCTGTTATAGTTTTGGAGAAAAATGTGTTCATTTCATGTATGCGCGAAATGCCTTAAAAATGGCTTTAAAATGGATTTGGAGCATGGAGACGATTATCTCGGGATTGCAATATAACCAAACAAAACTTTTAGTGGATTTCTACTTATTTTATTAAATATCATCTCCACCAAACAGGACAAGCTTGCATCTGTTATAGTTTTGGAGAAAAATGTGTTCATTTCATGTATGCGCGAAATGCCTTAAAAATGGCTTTAAAATGGATTTGGAGCATGGAGACGATTATCTCGGGATTGCAATATAACCAAACAAAACTTTTAGTGGATTTCTACTTATTTTATTAAATATCATCTCCACCAAACAGGACAAGCTTGCATCTGTTATAGTTTTGGAGAAAAATGTGTTCATTTCATGTATGCGCGAAATGCCTTAAAAATGGCTTTAAAATGGATTTGGAGCATGGAGACGATTATCTCGGGATTGCAAGATAACCAAACAAAACTTTTAGTGGATTTCTACTTATTTTATTAAATATCATCTCCACCAAACAGGACAAGCTTGCATCTGTTATAGTTTTGGAGAAAAATGTGTTCATTTCATGTATGCGCGAAATGCCTTAAAAATGGCTTTAAAATGGATTTGGAGCATGGAGACGATTATCTCGGGATTGCAAGATAACCAAACAAAACTTTTAGTGGATTTCTACTTATTTTATTAAATATCATCTCCACCAAACAGGACAAGCTTGCATCTGTTATAGTTTTGGAGAAAAATGTGTTCATTTCATGTATGCGCGAAATGCCTTAAAAATGGCTTTAAAATGGATTTGGAGCATGGAGACGATTATCTCGGGATTGCAAGATAACCAAACAAAACTTGTAGTGGATTTCTACTTATTTTATTAAATATCATCTCCACCAAACAGGACAAGCTTGAATCTGTTATAGTTTTGGAGAAAAATGTGTTCATTTCATGTATGCGCGAAATGCCTTAAAAATGGCTTTAAAATGGATTTGGAGCATGGAGACGATTATCTCGGGATTGCAAGATAACCAAACAAAACTTTTAGTGGATTTCTACTTATTTTATTAAATATCATCTCCACCAAACAGGACAAGCTTGCATCTGTTATAGTTTTCGAGAAAAATGTGTTCATTTCATGTATGCGCAAAATGCCTTTGAAATGGCTTTAAAATGGATTTGGAGCATGGAGACGATTATCTCAGGATGGCAATATAAACAAACGAAACTTTTAGTAGATTTCTACTTATTTTATTAAATATTATCTCCACCAAACAGGACAAGCTTGCATCTGTTATAGTTTTGGAGAAAAATGTGTTCATTTCATGTATGCGCGAAATGCCTTAAAAATGGATTTAAAATGGATTTGGAGCTTGGAGACGATTATCTCGGGATTGCAAGATAACCAAACAAAACTTTTAGTGGATTTCTACTTATTTTATTAAATATCATCTCCACCAAACAGGACAAGCTTGCATCTGTTATAGTTTTGGAGAAAAATGTGTTCATTTCATGTATGCGCGAAATGCCTTAAAAATGGCTTTAAAATTATTTTGGAGCATGGAGACGATTATCTCGGGATTGCAAGATAACCAAACAAAACTTTTAGTGGATTTCTACTTATTTTATTAAATATCATCTCCACCAAACAGGACAAGCTTGCATCTGTTATAGTTTTGGAGAAAAATGTGTTCATTTCATGTATGCGCAAAATGCCTTTGAAATGGCTTTAAAATGGATTTGGAGCATGGAGACGATTATCTCAGGATGGCAATATAAACAAACGAAACTTTTAGTAGATTTCTACTTATTTTATTAAATATTATCTCCACCAAACAGGACAAGCTTGCATCTGTTATAGTTTTGGAGAAAAATGTGTTCATTTCATGTATGCGCGAAATGCCTTAAAAATGGCTTTAAAATGGATTTGGAGCATGGAGACGATTATCTCGGGATTGCAAGATAACCAAACAAAACTTTTAGTGGATTTCTACTTATTTTATTAAATATCATCTCCACCAAACAGGACAAGCTTGCATCTGTTATAGTTTTGGAGAAAAATGTGTTCATTTCATGTATGCGCGAAATGCCTTAAAAATGGCTTTAAAATGGATTTGGAGCATGGAGACGATTATCTCGGGATTGCAAGATAACCAAACAAAACTTTTAGTGGATTTCTACTTATTTTATTAAATATCATCTCCACCAAACAGGACAAGCTTGCATGTGTTATAGTTTTGGAGAAAAATGTGTTCATTTCATGTATGCGCAAAATGCCTTTGAAATGGCTTTAAAATGGATTTGGAGCATGGAGACGATTATCTCGGGATTGCAAGATAACCAAACAAAACTTTTAGTGGATTTCTACTTATTTTACTAAATATCATCTCCACCAAACAGGACAAGCTTGCATCTGTTATAGTTTTGGAGAAAAATGTGTTCATTTCATGTATGCGCGAAATGCCTTAAAAATGGCTTTAAAATGGATTTGGAGCATGGAGACGATTATCTCGGGATTGCAAGATAACCAAACAAAACTTTTAGTGGATTTCTACTTATTTTATTAAATATCATGTCCACCAAACAGGACAAGCTTGCATCTGTTATAGTTTTGGAGAAAAATGTGTTCATTTCATGTATGCGCGAAATGCCTTAAAAATGGCTTTAAAGTGGATTTGGAGCATGGAGACGATTATCTCGGGATTGCAAGATAACCAAACAAAACTTTTAGTGGATTTCTACTTATTTTATTAAATATCATCTCCACCAAACAGGACAAGCTTGCATGTGTTATAGTTTTGGAGAAATATGTGTTCATTTCATGTATGCGCAAAATGCCTTTGAAATGGCTTTAAAATGGATTTGGAGCATGGAGACGATTATCTCAGGATGGCAATAAAAACAAACGAAACTTTTAGTAGATTTCTACTTATTTTATTAAATATTATCTCCACCAAACAGGACAAGCTTGCATCTGTTATAGTTTTGGAGAAAAATGTGTTCATTTCATGTATGCGCGAAATGCCTTAAAAATGGCTTTAAAATGGATTTGGAGCATGGAGACAATTATCTCGGGATTGCAAGATAACCAAACAAAACTTTTAGTGGATTTCTACTTATTTTATTAAATATCATCTCCACCAAACAGGACAAGCTTGCATCTGTTATAGTTTTGGAGAAAAATGTGTTCATTTCATGTATGCGCGAAATGCCTTAAAAATGGCTTTAAAATGGATTTGGAGCATGGAGACGATTATCTCGGGATTGCAAGATAACCAAACAAAACTTTTAGTGGATTTCTACTTATTTTATTAAATATCATCTCCACCAAACAGGACAAGCTTGCATCTGTTATAGTTTTGGAGAAAAATGTGTTCATTTCATGTATGCGTGAAATGCCTTAAAAATGGCTTTAAAATGGATTTGGAGCATGGAGACGATTATCTCGGGATTGCAAGATAACCAAACAAAACTTTTAGTGGATTTCTACTTATTTTATTAAATATCATCTCCACCAAACAGGACAAGCTTGCATCTGTTATAGTTTTGGAGAAAAATGTGTTCATTTCATGTATGCGCGAAATGCCTTAAAAATGGCTTTAAAATGGATTTGGAGCATGGAGACGATTATCTCGGGATTGCAAGATAACCAAACAAAACTTTTAGTGGATTTCTACTTATTTTATTAAATATCATCTCCACCAAACAGGACAAGCTTGCATCTGTTATAGTTTTGGAGAAAAATGTGTTCATTTCATGTATGCGCGAAATGCCTTAAAAATGGCTTTAAAATGGATTTGGAGCATGGAGACGATTATCTCGGGATTGCAATATAACCAAACAAAACTTTTAGTGGATTTCTACTTATTTTATTAAATATCATCTCCACCAAACAGGACAAGCTTGCATCTGTTATAGTTTTGGAGAAAAATGTGTTCATTTCATGTATGCGCGAAATGCCTTAAAAATGGCTTTAAAATGGATTTGGAGCATGGAGACGATTATCTCGGGATTGCAAGATAACCAAACAAAACTTTTAGTGGATTTCTACTTATTTTATTAAATATCATCTCCACCAAACAGGACAAGCTTGCATCTGTTATAGTTTTGGAGAAAAATGTGTTCATTTCATGTATGCGCGAAATGCCTTAAAAATGGCTTTAAAATGGATTTGGAGCATGGAGACGATTATCTCGGGATTGCAATATAACCAAACAAAACTTTTAGTGGATTTCTACTTATTTTATTAAATATCATCTCCACCAAACAGGACAAGCTTGCATCTGTTATATTTTTGGAGAAAAATGTGTTCATTTCATGTATGCGCGAAATGCCTTAAAAATGGCTTTAAAATGGATTTGGAGCATGGAGACGATTATCTCGGGATTGCAAGATAACCAAACAAAACTTTTAGTGGATTTCTACTTATTTTATTAAATATCATCTCCACCAAACAGGACAAGCTTGCATCTGTTATAGTTTTGGAGAAAAATGTGTTCATTTCATGTATGCGCGAAATGCCTTAAAAATGGCTTTAAAATGGATTTGGAGCATGGAGACGATTATCTCGGGATTGCAAGATAACCAAACAAAACTTTTAGTGGATTTCTACTTATTTTATTAAATATCATCTCCACCAAACAGGACAAGCTTGCATGTGTTATAGTTTTGGAGAAAAATGTGTTCATTTCATGTATGCGCAAAATGCCTTTGAAATGGCTTTAAAATGGATTTGGAGCATGGAGACGATTATCTCGGGATTGCAAGATAACCAAACAAAACTTTTAGTGGATTTCTACTTATTTTACTAAATATCATCTCCACCAAACAGGACAAGCTTGCATCTGTTATAGTTTTGGAGAAAAATGTGTTCATTTCATGTATGCGCGAAATGCCTTAAAAATGGCTTTAAAATGGATTTGGAGCATGGAGACGATTATCTCGGGATTGCAAGATAACCAAACAAAACTTTTAGTGGATTTCTACTTATTTTATTAAATATCATGTCCACCAAACAGGACAAGCTTGCATCTGTTATAGTTTTGGAGAAAAATGTGTTCATTTCATGTATGCGCGAAATGCCTTAAAAATGGCTTTAAAATGGATTTGGAGCATGGAGACGATTATCTCGGGATTGCAATATAACCAAACAAAACTTTTAGTGGATTTCTACTTATTTTATTAAATATCATCTCCACCAAACAGGACAAGCTTGCATCTGTTATATTTTTGGAGAAAAATGTGTTCATTTCATGTATGCGCGAAATGCCTTAAAAATGGCTTTAAAATGGATTTGGAGCATGGAGACGATTATCTCGGGATTGCAAGATAACCAAACAAAACTTTTAGTGGATTTCTACTTATTTTATTAAATATCATCTCCACCAAACAGGACAAGCTTGCATCTGTTATAGTTTTGGAGAAAAATGTGTTCATTTCATGTATGCGCAAAATGCCTTTGAAATGGCTTTAAAATGGATTTGGAGCATGGAGACGATTATCTCGGGATTGCAAGATAACCAAACAAAACTTTTAGTGGATTTCTACTTATTTTACTAAATATCATCTCCACCAAACAGGACAAGCTTGCGTCTGTTATAGTTTTGGAGAAAAATGTGTTCATTTCATGTATGCGCGAAATGCCTTAAAAATGGCTTTAAAATGGATTTGGAGCATGGAGACGATTATCTCGGGATTGCAAGATAACCAAACAAAACTTTTAGTGGATTTCTACTTATTTTATTAAATATCATGTCCACCAAACAGGACAAGCTTGCATCTGTTATAGTTTTGGAGAAAAATGTGTTCATTTCATGTATGCGCGAAATGCCTTAAAAATGGCTTTAAAGTGGATTTGGAGCATGGAGACGATTATCTCGGGATTGCAAGATAACCAAACAAAACTTTTAGTGGATTTCTACTTATTTTATTAAATATCATCTCCACCAAACAGGACAAGCTTGCATGTGTTATAGTTTTGGAGAAATATGTGTTCATTTCATGTATGCGCAAAATGCCTTTGAAATGGCTTTAAAATGGATTTGGAGCATGGAGACGATTATCTCAGGATGGCAATAAAAACAAACGAAACTTTTAGTAGATTTCTACTTATTTTATTAAATATTATCTCCACCAAACAGGACAAGCTTGCATCTGTTATAGTTTTGGAGAAAAATGTGTTCATTTCATGTATGCGCGAAATGCCTTAAAAATGGCTTTAAAATGGATTTGGAGCATGGAGACGATTATCTCGGGATTGCAAGATAACCAAACAAAACTTTTAGTGGATTTCTACTTATTTTATTAAATATCATCTCCACCAAACAGGACAAGCTTGCATCTGTTATAGTTTTGGAGAAAAATGTGTTCATTTCATGTATGCGCGAAATGCCTTAAAAATGGCTTTAAAATGGATTTGGAGCATGGAGACGATTATCTCGGGATTGCAAGATAACCAAACAAAACTTTTAGTGGATTTCTACTTATTTTATTAAATATCATCTCCACCAAACAGGACAAGCTTGCATCTGTTATAGTTTTGGAGAAAAATGTGTTCATTTCATGTATGCGTGAAATGCCTTAAAAATGGCTTTAAAATGGATTTGGAGCATGGAGACGATTATCTCGGGATTGCAAGATAACCAAACAAAACTTTTAGTGGATTTCTACTTATTTTATTAAATATCATCTCCACCAAACAGGACAAGCTTGCATCTGTTATAGTTTTGGAGAAAAATGTGTTCATTTCATGTATGCGCGAAATGCCTTAAAAATGGCTTTAAAATGGATTTGGAGCATGGAGACGATTATCTCGGGATTGCAAGATAACCAAACAAAACTTTTAGTGGATTTCTACTTATTTTATTAAATATCATCTCCACCAAACAGGACAAGCTTGCATCTGTTATAGTTTTGGAGAAAAATGTGTTCATTTCATGTATGCGCGAAATGCCTTAAAAATGGCTTTAAAATGGATTTGGAGCATGGAGACGATTATCTCGGGATTGCAATATAACCAAACAAAACTTTTAGTGGATTTCTACTTATTTTATTAAATATCATCTCCACCAAACAGGACAAGCTTGCATCTGTTATAGTTTTGGAGAAAAATGTGTTCATTTCATGTATGCGCGAAATGCCTTAAAAATGGCTTTAAAATGGATTTGGAGCATGGAGACGATTATCTCGGGATTGCAAGATAACCAAACAAAACTTTTAGTGGATTTCTACTTATTTTATTAAATATCATCTCCACCAAACAGGACAAGCTTGCATCTGTTATAGTTTTGGAGAAAAATGTGTTCATTTCATGTATGCGCGAAATGCCTTAAAAATGGCTTTAAAATGGATTTGGAGCATGGAGACGATTATCTCGGGATTGCAAGATAACCAAACAAAACTTTTAGTGGATTTCTACTTATTTTATTAAATATCATCTCCACCAAACAGGACAAGCTTGCATCTGTTATAGTTTTGGAGAAAAATGTGTTCATTTCATGTATGCGCGAAATGCCTTAAAAATGGCTTTAAAATGGATTTGGAGCATGGAGACGATTATCTCGGGATTGCAAGATAACCAAACAAAACTTTTAGTGGATTTCTACTTATTTTATTAAATATCATCTCCACCAAACAGGACAAGCTTGCATCTGTTATAGTTTTGGAGAAAAATGTGTTCATTTCATGTATGCGCGAAATGCCTTAAAAATGGCTTTAAAATGGATTTGGAGCATGGAGACGATTATCTCGGGATTGCAAGATAACCAAACAAAACTTTTAGTGGATTTCTACTTATTTTATTAAATATCATCTCCACCAAACAGGACAAGCTTGCATCTGTTGTAGTTTTGGAGAAAAATGTGTTCATTTCATGTATGCGCAAAATGCCTTTGAAATGGCTTTAAAATGGATTTGGAGCATGGAGACGATTATCTCAGGATGGCAATATAAACAAACGAAACTTTTAGTAGATTTCTACTTATTTTATTAAATATTATCTCCACCAAACAGGACAAGCTTGCATCTGTTATAGTTTTGGAGAAAAATGTGTTCATTTCATGTATGCGCGAAATGCCTTAAAAATGGCTTTAAAATGGATTTGGAGCATGGAGACGATTATCTCGGGATTGCAAGATAACCAAACAAAACTTTTAGTGGATTTCTACTTATTTTATTAAATATCATCTCCACCAAACAGGACAAGCTTGCATCTGTTATAGTTTTGGAGAAAAATGTGTTCATTTCATGTATGCGCGAAATGCCTTAAAAATGGCTTTAAAATGGATTTGGAGCATGGAGACGATTATCTCGGGATTGCAAGATAACCAAACAAAACTTTTAGTGGATTTCTACTTATTTTATTAAATATCATCTCCACCAAACAGGACAAGCTTGCATCTGTTATAGTTTTGGAGAAAAATGTGTTCATTTCATGTATGCGCAAAATGCCTTTGAAATGGCTTTAAAATGGATTTGGAGCATGGAGACGATTATCTCAGGATGGCAATATAAACAAACGAAACTTTTAGTAGATTTCTACTTATTTTATTAAATATTATCTCCACCAAACAGGACAAGCTTGCATCTGTTATAGTTTTGGAGAAAAATGTGTTCATTTCATGTATGCGCGAAATGCCTTAAAATGGCTTTAAAATGGATTTGGAGCATGGAGACGATTATCTCGGGATTGCAAGATAACCAAACAAAACTTTTAGTGGATTTCTACTTATTTTATTAAATATCATCTCCACCAAACAGGACAAGCTTGCATCTGTTATAGTTTTGGAGAAAAATGTGTTCATTTCATGTATGCGCGAAATGCCTTAAAAATGGCTTTAAAATGGATTTGGAGCATGGAGACGATTATCTCGGGATTGCAAGATAACCAAACAAAACTTTTAGTGGATTTCTACTTATTTTATTAAATATCATCTCCACCAAACAGGACAAGCTTGCATGTGTTATAGTTTTGGAGAAAAATGTGTTCATTTCATGTATGCGCAAAATGCCTTTGAAATGGCTTTAAAATGGATTTGGAGCATGGAGACGATTATCTCGGGATTGCAAGATAACCAAACAAAACTTTTAGTGGATTTCTACTTATTTTACTAAATATCATCTCCACCAAACAGGACAAGCTTGCATCTGTTATAGTTTTGGAGAAAAATGTGTTCATTTCATGTATGCGCGAAATGCCTTAAAAATGGCTTTAAAATGGATTTGGAGCATGGAGACGATTATCTCGGGATTGCAAGATAACCAAACAAAACTTTTAGTGGATTTCTACTTATTTTATTAAATATCATGTCCACCAAACAGGACAAGCTTGCATCTGTTATAGTTTTGGAGAAAAATGTGTTCATTTCATGTATGCGCGAAATGCCTTAAAAATGGCTTTAAAGTGGATTTGGAGCATGGAGACGATTATCTCGGGATTGCAAGATAACCAAACAAAACTTTTAGTGGATTTCTACTTATTTTATTAAATATCATCTCCACCAAACAGGACAAGCTTGCATGTGTTATAGTTTTGGAGAAATATGTGTTCATTTCATGTATGCGCAAAATGCCTTTGAAATGGCTTTAAAATGGATTTGGAGCATGGAGACGATTATCTCAGGATGGCAATATAAACAAACGAAACTTTTAGTAGATTTCTACTTATTTTATTAAATATTATCTCCACCAAACAGGACAAGCTTGCATCTGTTATAGTTTTGGAGAAAAATGTGTTCATTTCATGTATGCGCGAAATGCCTTAAAAATGGCTTTAAAATGGATTTGGAGCATGGAGACGATTATCTCGGGATTGCAAGATAACCAAACAAAACTTTTAGTGGATTTCTACTTATTTTATTAAATATCATCTCCACCAAACAGGACAAGCTTGCATCTGTTATAGTTTTGGAGAAAAATGTGTTCATTTCATGTATGCGCGAAATGCCTTAAAAATGGCTTTAAAATGGATTTGGAGCATGGAGACGATTATCTCGGGATTGCAAGATAACCAAACAAAACTTTTAGTGGATTTCTACTTATTTTATTAAATATCATCTCCACCAAACAGGACAAGCTTGCATCTGTTATAGTTTTGGAGAAAAATGTGTTCATTTCATGTATGCGCAAAATGCCTTTGAAATGGCTTTAAAATGGATTTGGAGCATGGAGACGATTATCTCAGGATGGCAATATAAACAAACGAAACTTTTAGTAGATTTCTACTTATTTTATTAAATATTATCTCCACCAAACAGGACAAGCTTGCATCTGTTATAGTTTTGGAGAAAAATGTGTTCATTTCATGTATGCGCGAAATGCCTTAAAATGGCTTTAAAATGGATTTGGAGCATGGAGACGATTATCTCGGGATTGCAAGATAACCAAACAAAACTTTTAGTGGATTTCTACTTATTTTATTAAATATCATCTCCACCAAACAGGACAAGCTTGCATCTGTTATAGTTTTGGAGAAAAATGTGTTCATTTCATGTATGCGCGAAATGCCTTAAAAATGGCTTTAAAATGGATTTGGAGCATGGAGACGATTATCTCGGGATTGCAAGATAACCAAACAAAACTTTTAGTGGATTTCTACTTATTTTATTAAATATCATCTCCACCAAACAGGACAAGCTTGCATGTGTTATAGTTTTGGAGAAAAATGTGTTCATTTCATGTATGCGCAAAATGCCTTTGAAATGGCTTTAAAATGGATTTGGAGCATGGAGACGATTATCTCGGGATTGCAAGATAACCAAACAAAACTTTTAGTGGATTTCTACTTATTTTACTAAATATCATCTCCACCAAACAGGACAAGCTTGCATCTGTTATAGTTTTGGAGAAAAATGTGTTCATTTCATGTATGCGCGAAATGCCTTAAAAATGGCTTTAAAATGGATTTGGAGCATGGAGACGATTATCTCGGGATTGCAAGATAACCAAACAAAACTTTTAGTGGATTTCTACTTATTTTATTAAATATCATGTCCACCAAACAGGACAAGCTTGCATCTGTTATAGTTTTGGAGAAAAATGTGTTCATTTCATGTATGCGCGAAATGCCTTAAAAATGGCTTTAAAGTGGATTTGGAGCATGGAGACGATTATCTCGGGATTGCAAAATAACCAAACAAAACTTTTAGTGGATTTCTACTTATTTTATTAAATATCATCTCCACCAAACAGGACAAGCTTGCATGTGTTATAGTTTTGGAGAAATATGTGTTCATTTCATGTATGCGCAAAATGCCTTTGAAATGGCTTTAAAATGGATTTGGAGCATGGAGACGATTATCTCAGGATTGCAATAAAAACAAACGAAACTTTTAGAAGATTTCTACTTATTTTATTAAATATTATCTCCACCAAACAGGACAAGCTTGCATCTGTTATAGTTTTGGAGAAAAATGTGTTCATTTCATGTATGCGCGAAATGCCTTAAAAATGGCTTTAAAATGGATTTGGAGCATGGAGACGATTATCTCGGGATTGCAAGATAACCAAACAAAACTTTTAGTGGATTTCTACTTATTTTATTAAATATCATCTCCACCAAACAGGACAAGCTTGCATCTGTTATAGTTTTGGAGAAAAATGTGTTCATTTCATGTATGCGCGAAATGCCTTAAAAATGGCTTTAAAATGGATTTGGAGCATGGAGACGATTATCTCGGGATTGCAAGATAACCAAACCAAACTTTTAGTGGATTTCTACTTATTTTATTAAATATCATCTCCACCAAACAGGACAAGCTTGCATCTGTTATAGTTTTGGAGAAAAATGTGTTCATTTCATGTATGCGCGAAATGCCTTAAAAATGGCTTTAAAATGGATTTGGAGCATGGAGACGATTATCTCGGGATTGCAAGATAACCAAACAAAACTTTTAGTGGATTTCTACTTATTTTATTAAATATCATCTCCACCAAACAGGACAAGCTTGCATCTGTTATAGTTTTGGAGAAAAATGTGTTCATTTCATGTATGCGCGAAATGCCTTAAAAATGGCTTTAAAATGGATTTGGAGCATGGAGACGATTATCTCGGGATTGCAATATAACCAAACAAAACTTTTAGTGGATTTCTACTTATTTTATTAAATATCATCTCCACCAAACAGGACAAGCTTGCATCTGTTATAGTTTTGGAGAAAAATGTGTTCATTTCATGTATGCGCGAAATGCCTTAAAAATGGCTTTAAAATGGATTTGGAGCATGGAGACGATTATCTCGGGATTGCAAGATAACCAAACAAAACTTTTAGTGGATTTCTACTTATTTTATTAAATATCATCTCCACCAAACAGGACAAGCTTGCATCTGTTATAGTTTTGGAGAAAAATGTGTTCATTTCATGTATGCGCGAAATGCCTTAAAAATGGCTTTAAAATGGATTTGGAGCATGGAGACGATTATCTCGGGATTGCAAGATAACCAAACAAAACTTTTAGTGGATTTCTACTTATTTTATTAAATATCATCTCCACCAAACAGGACAAGCTTGCATCTGTTATAGTTTTGGAGAAAAATGTGTTCATTTCATGTATGCGCGAAATGCCTTAAAAATGGCTTTAAAATGGATTTGGAGCATAGAGACGATTATCTCGGGATTGCAAGATAACCAAACAAAACTTTTAGTGGATTTCTACTTATTTTATTAAATATCATCTCCACCAAACAGGACAAGCTTGCATCTGTTATAGTTTTGGAGAAAAATGTGTTCATTTCATGTATGCGCGAAATGCCTTAAAAATGGCTTTAAAATGGATTTGGAGCATGGAGACGATTATCTCGGGATTGCAAGATAACCAAACAAAACTTTTAGTGGATTTCTACTTATTTTATTAAATATCATCTCCACCAAACAGGACAAGCTTGCATCTGTTATAGTTTTGGAGAAAAATGTGTTCATTTCATGTATGCGCGAAATGCCTTAAAAATGGCTTTAAAATGGATTTGGAGCATGGAGACGATTATCTCGGGATTGCAAGATAACCAAACAAAACTTGTAGTGGATTTCTACTTATTTTATTAAATATCATCTCCACCAAACAGGACAAGCTTGAATCTGTTATAGTTTTGGAGAAAAATGTGTTCATTTCATGTATGCGCGAAATGCCTTAAAAATGGCTTTAAAATGGATTTGGAGCATGGAGACGATTATCTCGGGATTGCAAGATAACCAAACAAAACTTTTAGTGGATTTCTACTTATTTTATTAAATATCATCTCCACCAAACAGGACAAGCTTGCATCTGTTATAGTTTTCGAGAAAAATGTGTTCATTTCATGTATGCGCAAAATGCCTTTGAAATGGCTTTAAAATGGATTTGGAGCATGGAGACGATTATCTCAGGATGGCAATATAAACAAACGAAACTTTTAGTAGATTTCTACTTATTTTATTAAATATTATCTCCACCAAACAGGACAAGCTTGCATCTGTTATAGTTTTGGAGAAAAATGTGTTCATTTCATGTATGCGCGAAATGCCTTAAAAATGGCTTTAAAGTGGATTTGGAGCATGGAGACGATTATCTCGGGATTGCAAGATAACCAAACAAAACTTTTAGTGGATTTCTACTTATTTTATTAAATATCATCTCCACCAAACAGGACAAGCTTGCATGTGTTATAGTTTTGGAGAAATATGTGTTCATTTCATGTATGCGCAAAATGCCTTTGAAATGGCTTTAAAATGGATTTGGAGCATGGAGACGATTATCTCAGGATGGCAATATAAACAAACGAAACTTTTAGTAGATTTCTACTTATTTTATTAAATATTATCTCCACCAAACAGGACAAGCTTGCATCTGTTATAGTTTTGGAGAAAAATGTGTTCATTTCATGTATGCGCGAAATGCCTTAAAAATGGCTTTAAAATGGATTTGGAGCATGGAGACGATTATCTCGGGATTGCAAGATAACCAAACAAAACTTTTAGTGGATTTCTACTTATTTTATTAAATATCATCTCCACCAAACAGGACAAGCTTGCATCTGTTATAGTTTTGGAGAAAAATGTGTTCATTTCATGTATGCGCGAAATGCCTTAAAAATGGCTTTAAAATGGATTTGGAGCATGGAGACGATTATCTCGGGATTGCAAGATAACCAAACAAAACTTTTAGTGGATTTCTACTTATTTTATTAAATATCATCTCCACCAAACAGGACAAGCTTGCATCTGTTATAGTTTTGGAGAAAAATGTGTTCATTTCATGTATGCGCAAAATGCCTTTGAAATGGCTTTAAAATGGATTTGGAGCATGGAGACGATTATCTCAGGATGGCAATATAAACAAACGAAACTTTTAGTAGATTTCTACTTATTTTATTAAATATTATCTCCACCAAACAGGACAAGCTTGCATCTGTTATAGTTTTGGAGAAAAATGTGTTCATTTCATGTATGCGCGAAATGCCTTAAAATGGCTTTAAAATGGATTTGGAGCATGGAGACGATTATCTCGGGATTGCAAGATAACCAAACAAAACTTTTAGTGGATTTCTACTTATTTTATTAAATATCATCTCCACCAAACAGGACAAGCTTGCATCTGTTATAGTTTTGGAGAAAAATGTGTTCATTTCATGTATGCGCGAAATGCCTTAAAAATGGCTTTAAAATGGATTTGGAGCATGGAGACGATTATCTCGGGATTGCAAGATAACCAAACAAAACTTTTAGTGGATTTCTACTTATTTTATTAAATATCATCTCCACCAAACAGGACAAGCTTGCATGTGTTATAGTTTTGGAGAAAAATGTGTTCATTTCATGTATGCGCAAAATGCCTTTGAAATGGCTTTAAAATGGATTTGGAGCATGGAGACGATTATCTCGGGATTGCAAGATAACCAAACAAAACTTTTAGTGGATTTCTACTTATTTTACTAAATATCATCTCCACCAAACAGGACAAGCTTGCATCTGTTATAGTTTTGGAGAAAAATGTGTTCATTTCATGTATGCGCGAAATGCCTTAAAAATGGCTTTAAAATGGATTTGGAGCATGGAGACGATTATCTCGGGATTGCAAGATAACCAAACAAAACTTTTAGTGGATTTCTACTTATTTTATTAAATATCATGTCCACCAAACAGGACAAGCTTGCATCTGTTATAGTTTTGGAGAAAAATGTGTTCATTTCATGTATGCGCGAAATGCCTTAAAAATGGCTTTAAAGTGGATTTGGAGCATGGAGACGATTATCTCGGGATTGCAAAATAACCAAACAAAACTTTTAGTGGATTTCTACTTATTTTATTAAATATCATCTCCACCAAACAGGACAAGCTTGCATGTGTTATAGTTTTGGAGAAATATGTGTTCATTTCATGTATGCGCAAAATGCCTTTGAAATGGCTTTAAAATGGATTTGGAGCATGGAGACGATTATCTCAGGATTGCAATAAAAACAAACGAAACTTTTAGAAGATTTCTACTTATTTTATTAAATATTATCTCCACCAAACAGGACAAGCTTGCATCTGTTATAGTTTTGGAGAAAAATGTGTTCATTTCATGTATGCGCGAAATGCCTTAAAAATGGCTTTAAAATGGATTTGGAGCATGGAGACGATTATCTCGGGATTGCAAGATAACCAAACAAAACTTTTAGTGGATTTCTACTTATTTTATTAAATATCATCTCCACCAAACAGGACAAGCTTGCATCTGTTATAGTTTTGGAGAAAAATGTGTTCATTTCATGTATGCGCGAAATGCCTTAAAAATGGCTTTAAAATGGATTTGGAGCATGGAGACGATTATCTCGGGATTGCAAGATAACCAAACCAAACTTTTAGTGGATTTCTACTTATTTTATTAAATATCATCTCCACCAAACAGGACAAGCTTGCATCTGTTATAGTTTTGGAGAAAAATGTGTTCATTTCATGTATGCGCGAAATGCCTTAAAAATGGCTTTAAAATGGATTTGGAGCATGGAGACGATTATCTCGGGATTGCAAGATAACCAAACAAAACTTTTAGTGGATTTCTACTTATTTTATTAAATATCATCTCCACCAAACAGGACAAGCTTGCATCTGTTATAGTTTTGGAGAAAAATGTGTTCATTTCATGTATGCGCGAAATGCCTTAAAAATGGCTTTAAAATGGATTTGGAGCATGGAGACGATTATCTCGGGATTGCAATATAACCAAACAAAACTTTTAGTGGATTTCTACTTATTTTATTAAATATCATCTCCACCAAACAGGACAAGCTTGCATCTGTTATAGTTTTGGAGAAAAATGTGTTCATTTCATGTATGCGCGAAATGCCTTAAAAATGGCTTTAAAATGGATTTGGAGCATGGAGACGATTATCTCGGGATTGCAAGATAACCAAACAAAACTTTTAGTGGATTTCTACTTATTTTATTAAATATCATCTCCACCAAACAGGACAAGCTTGCATCTGTTATAGTTTTGGAGAAAAATGTGTTCATTTCATGTATGCGCGAAATGCCTTAAAAATGGCTTTAAAATGGATTTGGAGCATGGAGACGATTATCTCGGGATTGCAAGATAACCAAACAAAACTTTTAGTGGATTTCTACTTATTTTATTAAATATCATCTCCACCAAACAGGACAAGCTTGCATCTGTTATAGTTTTGGAGAAAAATGTGTTCATTTCATGTATGCGCGAAATGCCTTAAAAATGGCTTTAAAATGGATTTGGAGCATAGAGACGATTATCTCGGGATTGCAAGATAACCAAACAAAACTTTTAGTGGATTTCTACTTATTTTATTAAATATCATCTCCACCAAACAGGACAAGCTTGCATCTGTTATAGTTTTGGAGAAAAATGTGTTCATTTCATGTATGCGCGAAATGCCTTAAAAATGGCTTTAAAATGGATTTGGAGCATGGAGACGATTATCTCGGGATTGCAAGATAACCAAACAAAACTTTTAGTGGATTTCTACTTATTTTATTAAATATCATCTCCACCAAACAGGACAAGCTTGCATCTGTTATAGTTTTGGAGAAAAATGTGTTCATTTCATGTATGCGCGAAATGCCTTAAAAATGGCTTTAAAATGGATTTGGAGCATGGAGACGATTATCTCGGGATTGCAAGATAACCAAACAAAACTTGTAGTGGATTTCTACTTATTTTATTAAATATCATCTCCACCAAACAGGACAAGCTTGAATCTGTTATAGTTTTGGAGAAAAATGTGTTCATTTCATGTATGCGCGAAATGCCTTAAAAATGGCTTTAAAATGGATTTGGAGCATGGAGACGATTATCTCGGGATTGCAAGATAACCAAACAAAACTTTTAGTGGATTTCTACTTATTTTATTAAATATCATCTCCACCAAACAGGACAAGCTTGCATCTGTTATAGTTTTCGAGAAAAATGTGTTCATTTCATGTATGCGCAAAATGCCTTTGAAATGGCTTTAAAATGGATTTGGAGCATGGAGACGATTATCTCAGGATGGCAATATAAACAAACGAAACTTTTAGTAGATTTCTACTTATTTTATTAAATATTATCTCCACCAAACAGGACAAGCTTGCATCTGTTATAGTTTTGGAGAAAAATGTGTTCATTTCATGTATGCGCGAAATGCCTTAAAAATGGATTTAAAATGGATTTAGAGCATGGAGACGATTATCTCGGGATTGCAAGATAACCAAAAAAAACTTTTAGTGGATTTCTACTTATTTTATTAAATATCATCTCCACCAAACAGGACAAGCTTGCATCTGTTATAGTTTTGGAGAAAAATGTGTTCATTTCATGTATGCGCGAAATGCCTTAAAAATGGCTTTAAAATGGATTTGGAGCATGGAGACGATTATCTCGGGATTGCAAGATAACCAAACAAAACTTTTAGTGGATTTCTACTTATTTTATTAAATATCATCTCCACCAAACAGGACAAGCTTGCATCTGTTATAGTTTTGGAGAAAAATGTGTTCATTTCATGTATGCGCAAAATGCCTTTGAAATGGCTTTAAAATGGATTTGGAGCATGGAGACGATTATCTCAGGATGGCAATATAAAGAAACGAAACTTTTAGTAGATTTCTACTTATTTTATTAAATATTATCTCCACCAAACAGGACAAGCTTGCATCTGTTATAGTTTTGGAGAAAAATGTGTTCATTTCATGTATGCGCGAAATGCCTTAAAAATGGCTTTAAAATGGATTTGGAGCATGGAGACGATTATCTCGGGATTGCAAGATAACCAAACAAAACTTTTAGTGGATTTCTACTTATTTTATTAAATATCATCTCCACCAAACAGGACAAGCTTGCATCTGTTATAGTTTTGGAGAAAAATGTGTTCATTTCATGTATGCGCGAAATGCCTTAAAAATGGCTTTAAAATGGATTTGGAGCATGGAGACGATTATCTCGGGATTGCAAGATAACCAAACAAAACTTTTAGTGGATTTCTACTTATTTTATTAAATATCATCTCCACCAAACAGGACAAGCTTGCATGTGTTATAGTTTTGGAGAAAAATGTGTTCATTTCATGTATGCGCAAAATGCCTTTGAAATGGCTTTAAAATGGATTTGGAGCATGGAGACGATTATCTCGGGATTGCAAGATAACCAAACAAAACTTTTAGTGGATTTCTACTTATTTTACTAAATATCATCTCCACCAAACAGGACAAGCTTGCATCTGTTATAGTTTTGGAGAAAAATGTGTTCATTTCATGAATGCGCGAAATGCCTTAAAAATGGCTTTAAAATGGATTTGGAGCATGGAGACGATTATCTCGGGATTGCAAGATAACCAAACAAAACTTTTAGTGGATTTCTACTTATTTTATTAAATATCTCCACCAAACAGGACAAGCTTGCATCTGTTATAGTTTTGGAGAAAAATGTGTTCATTTCATGTATGCGTGAAATGCCTTAAAAATGGCTTTAAAATGGATTTGGAGCATGGAGACGATTATCTCGGGATTGCAAGATAACCAAACAAAACTTTTAGTGGATTTCTACTTATTTTATTAAATATCATCTCCACCAAACAGGACAAGCTTGCATCTGTTATAGTTTTGGAGAAAAATGTGTTCATTTCATGTATGCGCGAAATGCCTTAAAAATGGCTTTAAAATGGATTTGGAGCATGGAGACGATTATCTCGGGATTGCAAGATAACCAAACAAAACTTTTAGTGGATTTCTACTTATTTTATTAAATATCATCTCCACCAAACAGGACAAGCTTGCATCTGTTATAGTTTTGGAGAAAAATGTGTTCATTTCATGTATGCGCGAAATGCCTTAAAAATGGCTTTAAAATGGATTTGGAGCATGGAGACGATTATCTCGGGATTGCAATATAACCAAACAAAACTTTTAGTGGATTTCTACTTATTTTATTAAATATCATCTCCACCAAACAGGACAAGCTTGCATCTGTTATAGTTTTGGAGAAAAATGTGTTCATTTCATGTATGCGCGAAATGCCTTAAAAATGGCTTTAAAATGGATTTGGAGCATGGAGACGATTATCTCGGGATTGCAAGATAACCAAACAAAACTTTTAGTGGATTTCTACTTATTTTATTAAATATCATCTCCACCAAACAGGACAAGCTTGCATCTGTTATAGTTTTGGAGAAAAATGTGTTCATTTCATGTATGCGCGAAATGCCTTAAAAATGGCTTTAAAATGGATTTGGAGCATGGAGACGATTATCTCGGGATTGCAATATAACCAAACAAAACTTTTAGTGGATTTCTACTTATTTTATTAAATATCATCTCCACCAAACAGGACAAGCTTGCATCTGTTATATTTTTGGAGAAAAATGTGTTCATTTCATGTATGCGCGAAATGCCTTAAAAATGGCTTTAAAATGGATTTGGAGCATGGAGACGATTATCTCGGGATTGCAAAATAACCAAACAAAACTTTTAGTGGATTTCTACTTATTTTATTAAATATCATCTCCACCAAACAGGACAAGCTTGCATCTGTTATAGTTTTGGAGAAAAATGTGTTCATTTCATGTATGCGCGAAATGCCTTAAAAATGGCTTTAAAATGGATTTGGAGCATGGAGACGATTATCTCGGGATTGCAAGATAACCAAACAAAACTTTTAGTGGATTTCTACTTATTTTATTAAATATCATCTCCACCAAACAGGACAAGCTTGCATCTGTTATAGTTTTGGAGAAAAATGTGTTCATTTCATGTATGCGCGAAATGCCTTAAAAATGGCTTTAAAATGGATTTGGAGCATGGAGACGATTATCTCGGGATTGCAAGATAACCAAACAAAACTTTTAGTGGATTTCTACTTATTTTATTAAATATCATCTCCACCAAACAGGACAAGCTTGCATGTGTTATAGTTTTGGAGAAAAATGTGTTCATTTCATGTATGCGCAAAATGCCTTTGAAATGGCTTTAAAATGGATTTGGAGCATGGAGACGATTATCTCGGGATTGCAAGATAACCAAACAAAACTTTTAGTGGATTTCTACTTATTTTATTACATATCATCTCCACCAAACAGGACAAGCTTGCATCTGTTATAGTTTTGGAGAAAAATGGGTTCATTTCATGTATGCGCGAAATGCCTTAAAAATGGCTTTAAAATGGATTTGGAGCATGGAGACGATTATCTCGGGATTGCAAGATAACCAAACAAAACTTTTAGTGGATTTCTACTTATTTTATTAAATATCATCTCCACCAAACAGGACAAGCTTGCATCTGTTATAGTTTTGGAGAAAAATGTGTTCATTTCATGTATGCGCGAAATGCCTTAAAAATGGCTTTAAAATGGATTTGGAGCATGGAGACGATTATCTCGGGATTGCAAGATAACCAAACAAAACTTTTAGTGGATTTCTACTTATTTTATTAAATATCATCTCCACCAAACAGGACAAGCTTGCATCTGTTATAGTTTTGGAGAAAAATGTGTTCATTTCATGTATGCGCGAAATGCCTTAAAAATGGCTTTAAAATGGATTTGGAGCATGGAGACGATTATCTCGGGATTGCAAGATAACCAAACAAAACTTTTAGTGGATTTCTACTTATTTTATTAAATATCATCTCCACCAAACAGGACAAGCTTGCATGTGTTATAGTTTTGGAGAAAAATGTGTTCATTTCATGTATGCGCTAAATGCCTTTGAAATGGCTTTAAAATGGATTTGGAGCATGGAGACGATTATCTCAGGATGGCAATATAAACAAACGAAACTTTTAGTAGATTTCTACTTATTTTATTAAATATTATCTCCACCAAACAGGACAAGCTTGCATCTGTTATAGTTTTGGAGAGAAATGTGTTCATTTCATGTATGCGCGAAATGCCTTAAAAATGGCTTTAAAATGGATTTGGAGCATGGAGACGATTATCTCGGGATTGCAAGATAACCAAACAAAACTTTTAGTGGATTTCTACTTATTTTATTAAATATCATCTCCACCAAACAGGACAAGCTTGCATCTGTTATAGTTTTGGAGAAAAATGTGTTCATTTCATGTATGCGCGAAATGCCTTAAAAATGGCTTTAAAATGGATTTGGAGCATGGAGACGATTATCTCGGGATTGCAAGATAACCAAACAAAACTTTTAGTGGATTTCTACTTATTTTATTAAATATCATCTCCACCAAACAGGACAAGCTTGCATCTGTTATAGTTTTGGAGAAAAATGTGTTCATTTCATGTATGCGCGAAATGCCTTAAAAATGGCTTTAAAATGGATTTGGAGCATGGAGACGATTATCTCGGGATTGCAATATAACCAAACAAAACTTTTAGTGGATTTCTACTTATTTTATTAAATATCATCTCCACCAAACAGGACAAGCTTGCATCTGTTATATTTTTGGAGAAAAATGTGTTCATTTCATGTATGCGCGAAATGCCTTAAAAATGGCTTTAAAATGGATTTGGAGCATGGAGACGATTATCTCGGGATTGCAAGATAACCAAACAAAACTTTTAGTGGATTTCTACTTATTTTATTAAATATCATCTCTACCAAACAGGACAAGCTTGCATCTGTTATAGTTTTGGAGAAAAATGTGTTCATTTCATGTATGCGCGAAATGCCTTAAAAATGGCTTTAAAATGGATTTGGAGCATGGAGACGATTATCTCGGGATTGCAAGATAACCAAACAAAACTTTTAGTGGATTTCTACTTATTTTATTAAATATCATCTCCACCAAACAGGACAAGCTTGCATCTGTTATAGTTTTGGAGAAAAATGTGTTCATTTCATGTATGCGCGAAATGCCTTAAAAATGGCTTTAAAATGGATTTGGAGCATGGAGACGATTATCTCGGGATTGCAAGATAACCAAACAAAACTTTTAGTGGATTTCTACTTATTTTATTAAATATCATCTCCACCAAACAGGACAAGCTTGCATGTGTTATAGTTTTGGAGAAAAATGTGTTCATTTCATGTATGCGCAAAATGCCTTTGAAATGGCTTTAAAATGGATTTGGAGCATGGAGACGATTATCTCGGGATTGCAAGATAACCAAACAAAACTTTTAGTGGATTTCTACTTATTTTATTACATATCATCTCCACCAAACAGGACAAGCTTGCATCTGTTATAGTTTTGGAGAAAAATGTGTTCATTTCATGTATGCGCGAAATGCCTTAAAAATGGCTTTAAAATGGATTTGGAGCATGGAGACGATTATCTCGGGATTGCAAGATAACCAAACAAAACTTTTAGTGGATTTCTACTTATTTTATTAAATATCATCTCCACCAAACAGGACAAGCTTGCATCTGTTATAGTTTTGGAGAAAAATGTGTTCATTTCATGTATGCGCGAAATGCCTTAAAAATGGCTTTAAAATGGATTTGGAGCATGGAGACGATTATCTCGGGATTGCAAGATAACCAAACAAAACTTTTAGTGGATTTCTACTTATTTTATTAAATATCATCTCCACCAAACAGGACAAGCTTGCATCTGTTATAGTTTTGGAGAAAAATGTGTTCATTTCATGTATGCGCGAAATGCCTTAAAAATGGCTTTAAAATGGATTTGGAGCATGGAGACGATTATCTCGGGATTGCAAGATAACCAAACAAAACTTTTAGTGGATTTCTACTTATTTTATTAAATATCATCTCCACCAAACAGGACAAGCTTGCATGTGTTATAGTTTTGGAGAAAAATGTGTTCATTTCATGTATGCGCAAAATGCCTTTGAAATGGCTTTAAAATGGATTTGGAGCATGGAGACGATTATCTCGGGATTGCAAGATAACCAAACAAAACTTTTAGTGGATTTCTACTTATTTTACTAAATATCATCTCCACCAAACAGGACAAGCTTGCATCTGTTATAGTTTTGGAGAAAAATGTGTTCATTTCATGTATGCGCGAAATGCCTTAAAAATGGCTTTAAAATGGATTTGGAGCATGGAGACGATTATCTCGGGATTGCAAGATAACCAAACAAAACTTTTAGTGGATTTCTACTTATTTTATTAAATATCATGTCCACCAAACAGGACAAGCTTGCATCTGTTATAGTTTTGGAGAAAAATGTGTTCATTTCATGTATGCGCGAAATGCCTTAAAAATGGCTTTAAAGTGGATTTGGAGCATGGAGACGATTATCTCGGGATTGCAAGATAACCAAACAAAACTTTTAGTGGATTTCTACTTATTTTATTAAATATCATCTCCACCAAACAGGACAAGCTTGCATGTGTTATAGTTTTGGAGAAATATGTGTTCATTTCATGTATGCGCAAAATGCCTTTGAAATGGCTTTAAAATGGATTTGGAGCATGGAGACGATTATCTCAGGATGGCAATAAAAACAAACGAAACTTTTAGTAGATTTCTACTTATTTTATTAAATATTATCTCCACCAAACAGGACAAGCTTGCATCTGTTATAGTTTTGGAGAAAAATGTGTTCATTTCATGTATGCGCGAAATGCCTTAAAAATGGCTTTAAAATGGATTTGGAGCATGGAGACGATTATCTCGGGATTGCAAGATAACCAAACAAAACTTTTAGTGGATTTCTACTTATTTTATTAAATATCATCTCCACCAAACAGGACAAGCTTGCATCTGTTATAGTTTTGGAGAAAAATGTGTTCATTTCATGTATGCGCGAAATGCCTTAAAAATGGCTTTAAAATGGATTTGGAGCATGGAGACGATTATCTCGGGATTGCAAGATAACCAAACAAAACTTTTAGTGGATTTCTACTTATTTTATTAAATATCATCTCCACCAAACAGGACAAGCTTGCATCTGTTATAGTTTTGGAGAAAAATGTGTTCATTTCATGTATGCGTGAAATGCCTTAAAAATGGCTTTAAAATGGATTTGGAGCATGGAGACGATTATCTCGGGATTGCAAGATAACCAAACAAAACTTTTAGTGGATTTCTACTTATTTTATTAAATATCATCTCCACCAAACAGGACAAGCTTGCATCTGTTATAGTTTTGGAGAAAAATGTGTTCATTTCATGTATGCGCGAAATGCCTTAAAAATGGCTTTAAAATGGATTTGGAGCATGGAGACGATTATCTCGGGATTGCAAGATAACCAAACAAAACTTTTAGTGGATTTCTACTTATTTTATTAAATATCATCTCCACCAAACAGGACAAGCTTGCATCTGTTATAGTTTTGGAGAAAAATGTGTTCATTTCATGTATGCGCGAAATGCCTTAAAAATGGCTTTAAAATGGATTTGGAGCATGGAGACGATTATCTCGGGATTGCAATATAACCAAACAAAACTTTTAGTGGATTTCTACTTATTTTATTAAATATCATCTCCACCAAACAGGACAAGCTTGCATCTGTTATAGTTTTGGAGAAAAATGTGTTCATTTCATGTATGCGCGAAATGCCTTAAAAATGGCTTTAAAATGGATTTGGAGCATGGAGACGATTATCTCGGGATTGCAAGATAACCAAACAAAACTTTTAGTGGATTTCTACTTATTTTATTAAATATCATCTCCACCAAACAGGACAAGCTTGCATGTGTTATAGTTTTGGAGAAAAATGTGTTCATTTCATGTATGCGCTAAATGCCTTTGAAATGGCTTTAAAATGGATTTGGAGCATGGAGACGATTATCTCAGGATGGCAATATAAACAAACGAAACTTTTAGTAGATTTCTACTTATTTTATTAAATATTATCTCCACCAAACAGGACAAGCTTGCATCTGTTATAGTTTTGGAGAGAAATGTGTTCATTTCATGTATGCGCGAAATGCCTTAAAAATGGCTTTAAAATGGATTTGGAGCATGGAGACGATTATCTCGGGATTGCAAGATAACCAAACAAAACTTTTAGTGGATTTCTACTTATTTTATTAAATATCATCTCCACCAAACAGGACAAGCTTGCATCTGTTATAGTTTTGGAGAAAAATGTGTTCATTTCATGTATGCGCGAAATGCCTTAAAAATGGCTTTAAAATGGATTTGGAGCATGGAGACGATTATCTCGGGATTGCAAGATAACCAAACAAAACTTTTAGTGGATTTCTACTTATTTTATTAAATATCATCTCCACCAAACAGGACAAGCTTGCATCTGTTATAGTTTGGGAGAAAAATGTGTTCATTTCATGTATGCGCGAAATGCCTTAAAAATGGCTTTAAAATGGATTTGGAGCATGGAGACGATTATCTCGGGATTGCAATATAACCAAACAAAACTTTTAGTGGATTTCTACTTATTTTATTAAATATCATCTCCACCAAACAGGACAAGCTTGCATCTGTTATATTTTTGGAGAAAAATGTGTTCATTTCATGTATGCGCGAAATGCCTTAAAAATGGCTTTAAAATGGATTTGGAGCATCGAGACGATTATCTCGGGATTGCAAGATAACCAAACAAAACTTTTAGTGGATTTCTACTTATTTTATTAAATATCATCTCCACCAAACAGGACAAGCTTGCATCTGTTATAGTTTTGGAGAAAAATGTGTTCATTTCATGTATGCGTGAAATGCCTTAAAAATGGCTTTAAAATGGATTTGGAGCATGGAGACGATTATCTCGGGATTGCAAGATAACCAAACAAAACTTTTAGTGGATTTCTACTTATTTTATTAAATATCATCTCCACCAAACAGGACAAGCTTGCATCTGTTATAGTTTTGGAGAAAAATGTGTTCATTTCATGTATGCGCGAAATGCCTTAAAAATGGCTTTAAAATGGATTTGGAGCATGGAGACGATTATCTCGGGATTGCAAGATAACCAAACAAAACTTTTAGTGGATTTCTACTTATTTTATTAAATATCATCTCCACCAAACAGGACAAGCTTGCATGTGTTATAGTTTTGGAGAAAAATGTGTTCATTTCATGTATGCGCAAAATGCCTTTAAAATGGCTTTAAAATGGATTTGGAGCATGGAGACGATTATCTCGGGATTGTAAGATAACCAAACAAAACTTTTAGTGGATTTCTACTTATTTTATTACATATCATCTCCACCAAACAGGAGAAGCTTGCATCTGTTATAGTTTTGGAGAAAAATGTGTTCATTTCATGTATGCGTGAAATGCCTTAAAAATGGCTTTAAAATGGATTTGGAGCATGGAGACGATTATCTCGGGATTGCAAGATAACCAAACAAAACTTTTAGTGGATTTCTACTTATTTTATTAAATATCATCTCCACCAAACAGGACAAGCTTGCATCTGTTATAGTTTTGGAGAAAAATGTGTTCATTTCATGTATGCGCGAAATGCCTTAAAAATGGCTTTAAAATGGATTTGGAGCATGGAGACGATTATCTCGGGATTGCAAGATAACCAAACAAAACTTTTAGTGGATTTCTACTTATTTTATTAAATATCATCTCCACCAAACAGGACAAGCTTGCATCTGTTATAGTTTTGGAGAAAAATGTGTTCATTTCATGTATGCGCGAAATGCCTTAAAAATGGCTTTAAAATGGATTTGGAGCATGGAGACGATTATCTCGGGATTGCAATATAACCAAACAAAACTTTTAGTGGATTTCTACTTATTTTATTAAATATCATCTCCACCAAACAGGACAAGCTTGCATCTGTTATAGTTTTGGAGAAAAATGTGTTCATTTCATGTATGCGCGAAATGCCTTAAAAATGGCTTTAAAATGGATTTGGAGCATGGAGACGATTATCTCGGGATTGCAAGATAACCAAACAAAACTTTTAGTGGATTTCTACTTATTTTATTAAATATCATCTCCACCAAACAGGACAAGCTTGCATGTGTTATAGTTTTGGAGAAAAATGTGTTCATTTCATGTATGCGCTAAATGCCTTTGAAATGGCTTTAAAATGGATTTGGAGCATGGAGACGATTATCTCAGGATGGCAATATAAACAAACGAAACTTTTAGTAGATTTCTACTTATTTTATTAAATATTATCTCCACCAAACAGGACAAGCTTGCATCTGTTATAGTTTTGGAGAGAAATGTGTTCATTTCATGTATGCGCGAAATGCCTTAAAAATGGCTTTAAAATGGATTTGGAGCATGGAGACGATTATCTCGGGATTGCAAGATAACCAAACAAAACTTTTAGTGGATTTCTACTTATTTTATTAAATATCATCTCCACCAAACAGGACAAGCTTGCATCTGTTATAGTTTTGGAGAAAAATGTGTTCATTTCATGTATGCGCAAAATGCCTTTGAAATGGCTTTAAAATGGATTTGGAGCATGGAGACGATTATCTCAGGATGGCAATAAAAACAAACGAAACTTTTAGTAGATTTCTACTTATTTTATTAAATATTATCTCCACCAAACAGGACAAGCTTGCATCTGTTATAGTTTTGGAGAAAAATGTGTTCATTTCATGTATGCGCGAAATGCCTTAAAAATGGCTTTAAAATGGATTTGGAGCATGGAGACGATTATCTCGGGATTGCAAGATAACCAAACAAAACTTTTAGTGGATTTCTACTTATTTTATTAAATATCATCTCCACCAAACAGGACAAGCTTGCATCTGTTATAGTTTTGGAGAAAAATGTGTTCATTTCATGTATGCGCGAAATGCCTTAAAAATGGCTTTAAAATGGATTTGGAGCATGGAGACGATTATCTCGGGATTGCAAGATAACCAAACAAAACTTTTAGTGGATTTCTACTTATTTTATTAAATATCATCTCCACCAAACAGGACAAGCTTGCATCTGTTATAGTTTTGGAGAAAAATGTGTTCATTTCATGTATGCGTGAAATGCCTTAAAAATGGCTTTAAAATGGATTTGGAGCATGGAGACGATTATCTCGGGATTGCAAGATAACCAAACAAAACTTTTAGTGGATTTCTACTTATTTTATTAAATATCATCTCCACCAAACAGGACAAGCTTGCATCTGTTATAGTTTTGGAGAAAAATGTGTTCATTTCATGTATGCGCGAAATGCCTTAAAAATGGCTTTAAAATGGATTTGGAGCATGGAGACGATTATCTCGGGATTGCAAGATAACCAAACAAAACTTTTAGTGGATTTCTACTTATTTTATTAAATATCATCTCCACCAAACAGGACAAGCTTGCATCTGTTATAGTTTTGGAGAAAAATGTGTTCATTTCATGTATGCGCGAAATGCCTTAAAAATGGCTTTAAAATGGATTTGGAGCATGGAGACGATTATCTCGGGATTGCAATATAACCAAACAAAACTTTTAGTGGATTTCTACTTATTTTATTAAATATCATCTCCACCAAACAGGACAAGCTTGCATCTGTTATAGTTTTGGAGAAAAATGTGTTCATTTCATGTATGCGCGAAATGCCTTAAAAATGGCTTTAAAATGGATTTGGAGCATGGAGACGATTATCTCGGGATTGCAAGATAACCAAACAAAACTTTTAGTGGATTTCTACTTATTTTATTAAATATCATCTCCACCAAACAGGACAAGCTTGCATGTGTTATAGTTTTGGAGAAAAATGTGTTCATTTCATGTATGCGCTAAATGCCTTTGAAATGGCTTTAAAATGGATTTGGAGCATGGAGACGATTATCTCAGGATGGCAATATAAACAAACGAAACTTTTAGTAGATTTCTACTTATTTTATTAAATATTATCTCCACCAAACAGGACAAGCTTGCATCTGTTATAGTTTTGGAGAAAAATGTGTTCATTTCATGTATGCGCGAAATGCCTTAAAAATGGCTTTAAAATGGATTTGGAGCATGGAGACGATTATCTCGGGATTGCAAGATAACCAAACAAAACTTTTAGTGGATTTCTACTTATTTTATTAAATATCATCTCCACCAAACAGGACAAGCTTGCATCTGTTATAGTTTGGGAGAAAAATGTGTTCATTTCATGTATGCGCGAAATGCCTTAAAAATGGCTTTAAAATGGATTTGGAGCATGGAGACGATTATCTCGGGATTGCAATATAACCAAACAAAACTTTTAGTGGATTTCTACTTATTTTATTAAATATCATCTCCACCAAACAGGACAAGCTTGCATCTGTTATATTTTTGGAGAAAAATGTGTTCATTTCATGTATGCGCGAAATGCCTTAAAAATGGCTTTAAAATGGATTTGGAGCATCGAGACGATTATCTCGGGATTGCAAGATAACCAAACAAAACTTTTAGTGGATTTCTACTTATTTTATTAAATATCATCTCCACCAAACAGGACAAGCTTGCATCTGTTATAGTTTTGGAGAAAAATGTGTTCATTTCATGTATGCGCGAAATGCCTTAAAAATGGCTTTAAAATGGATTTGGAGCATGGAGACGATTATCTCGGGATTGCAAGATAACCAAACAAAACTTTTAGTGGATTTCTACTTATTTTATTAAATATCATCTCCACCAAACAGGACAAGCTTGCATCTGTTATAGTTTTGGAGAAAAATGTGTTCATTTCATGTATGCGCGAAATGCCTTAAAAATGGCTTTAAAATGGATTTGGAGCATGGAGACGATTATCTCTGGATTGCAAGATAACCAAACAAAACTTTTAGTGGATTTCTACTTATTTTATTAAATATCATCTCCACCAAACAGGACAAGCTTGCATGTGTTATAGTTTTGGAGAAAAATGTGTTCATTTCATGTATGCGCAAAATGCCTTTAAAATGGCTTTAAAATGGATTTGGAGCATGGAGACGATTATCTCGGGATTGTAAGATAACCAAACAAAACTTTTAGTGGATTTCTACTTATTTTATTACATATCATCTCCACCAAACAGGACAAGCTTGCATCTGTTATAGTTTTGGAGAAAAATGTGTTCATTTCATGTATGCGTGAAATGCCTTAAAAATGGCTTTAAAATGGATTTGGAGCATGGAGACGATTATCTCGGGATTGCAAGATAACCAAACAAAACTTTTAGTGGATTTCTACTTATTTTATTAAATATCATCTCCACCAAACAGGACAAGCTTGCATCTGTTATAGTTTTGGAGAAAAATGTGTTCATTTCATGTATGCGCGAAATGCCTTAAAAATGGCTTTAAAATGGATTTGGAGCATGGAGACGATTATCTCGGGATTGCAAGATAACCAAACAAAACTTTTAGTGGATTTCTACTTATTTTATTAAATATCATCTCCACCAAACAGGACAAGCTTGCATCTGTTATAGTTTTGGAGAAAAATGTGTTCATTTCATGTATGCGCGAAATGCCTTAAAAATGGCTTTAAAATGGATTTGGAGCATGGAGACGATTATCTCGGGATTGCAATATAACCAAACAAAACTTTTAGTGGATTTCTACTTATTTTATTAAATATCATCTCCACCAAACAGGACAAGCTTGCATCTGTTATAGTTTTGGAGAAAAATGTGTTCATTTCATGTATGCGCGAAATGCCTTAAAAATGGCTTTAAAATGGATTTGGAGCATGGAGACGATTATCTCGGGATTGCAAGATAACCAAACAAAACTTTTAGTGGATTTCTACTTATTTTATTAAATATCATCTCCACCAAACAGGACAAGCTTGCATGTGTTATAGTTTTGGAGAAAAATGTGTTCATTTCATGTATGCGCTAAATGCCTTTGAAATGGCTTTAAAATGGATTTGGAGCATGGAGACGATTATCTCAGGATGGCAATATAAACAAACGAAACTTTTAGTAGATTTCTACTTATTTTATTAAATATTATCTCCACCAAACAGGACAAGCTTGCATCTGTTATAGTTTTGGAGAGAAATGTGTTCATTTCATGTATGCGCGAAATGCCTTAAAAATGGCTTTAAAATGGATTTGGAGCATGGAGACGATTATCTCAGGATTGCAAGATAACCAAACAAAACTTTTAGTGGATTTCTACTTATTTTATTAAATATCATCTCCACCAAACAGGACAAGCTTGCATCTGTTATAGTTTTGGAGAAAAATGTGTTCATTTCATGTATGCGCGAAATGCCTTAAAAATGGCTTTAAAATGGATTTGGAGCATGGAGACGATTATCTCGGGATTGCAAGATAACCAAACAAAACTTTTAGTGGATTTCTACTTATTTTATTAAATATCATCTCCACCAAACAGGACAAGCTTGCATCTGTTATAGTTTGGGAGAAAAATGTGTTCATTTCATGTATGCGCGAAATGCCTTAAAAATGGCTTTAAAATGGATTTGGAGCATGGAGACGATTATCTCGGGATTGCAATATAACCAAACAAAACTTTTAGTGGATTTCTACTTATTTTATTAAATATCATCTCCACCAAACAGGACAAGCTTGCATCTGTTATATTTTTGGAGAAAAATGTGTTCATTTCATGTATGCGCGAAATGCCTTAAAAATGGCTTTAAAATGGATTTGGAGCATGGAGACGATTATCTCGGGATTGCAAGATAACCAAACAAAACTTTTAGTGGATTTCTACTTATTTTATTAAATATCATCTCCACCAAACAGGACAAGCTTGCATCTGTTATAGTTTTGGAGAAAAATGTGTTCATTTCATGTATGCGCGAAATGCCTTAAAAATGGCTTTAAAATGGATTTGGAGCATGGAGACGATTATCTCGGGATTGCAAGATAACCAAACAAAACTTTTAGTGGATTTCTACTTATTTTATTAAATATCATCTCCACCAAACAGGACAAGCTTGCATCTGTTATAGTTTTGGAGAAAAATGTGTTCATTTCATGTATGCGCGAAATGCCTTAAAAATGGCTTTAAAATGGATTTGGAGCATGGAGACGATTATCTCGGGATTGCAAGATAACCAAACAAAACTTTTAGTGGATTTCTACTTATTTTATTAAATATCATCTCCACCAAACAGGACAAGCTTGCATGTGTTATAGTTTTGGAGAAAAATGTGTTCATTTCATGTATGCGCAAAATGCCTTTGAAATGGCTTTAAAATGGATTTGGAGCATGGAGACGATTATCTCGGGATTGCAAGATAACCAAACAAAACTTTTAGTGGATTTCTACTTATTTTATTACATATCATCTCCACCAAACAGGACAAGCTTGCATCTGTTATAGTTTTGGAGAAAAATGTGTTCATTTCATGTATGCGCGAAATGCCTTAAAAATGGCTTTAAAATGGATTTGGAGCATGGAGACGATTATCTCGGGATTGCAAGATAACCAAACAAAACTTTTAGTGGATTTCTACTTATTTTATTAAATATCATCTCCACCAAACAGGACAAGCTTGCATCTGTTATAGTTTTGGAGAAAAATGTGTTCATTTCATGTATGCGCGAAATGCCTTAAAAATGGCTTTAAAATGGATTTGGAGCATGGAGACGATTATCTCGGGATTGCAAGATAACCAAACAAAACTTTTAGTGGATTTCTACTTATTTTATTAAATATCATCTCCACCAAACAGGACAAGCTTGCATCTGTTATAGTTTTGGAGAAAAATGTGTTCATTTCATGTATGCGTGAAATGCCTTAAAAATGGCTTTAAAATGGATTTGGAGCATGGAGACGATTATCTCGGGATTGCAAGATAACCAAACAAAACTTTTAGTGGATTTCTACTTATTTTATTAAATATCATCTCCACCAAACAGGACAAGCTTGCATCTGTTATAGTTTTGGAGAAAAATGTGTTCATTTCATGTATGCGCGAAATGCCTTAAAAATGGCTTTAAAATGGATTTGGAGCATGGAGACGATTATCTCGGGATTGCAAGATAACCAAACAAAACTTTTAGTGGATTTCTACTTATTTTATTAAATATCATCTCCACCAAACAGGACAAGCTTGCATCTGTTATAGTTTTGGAGAAAAATGTGTTCATTTCATGTATGCGCGAAATGCCTTAAAAATGGCTTTAAAATGGATTTGGAGCATGGAGACGATTATCTCGGGATTGCAATATAACCAAACAAAACTTTTAGTGGATTTCTACTTATTTTATTAAATATCATCTCCACCAAACAGGACAAGCTTGCATCTGTTATAGTTTTGGAGAAAAATGTGTTCATTTCATGTATGCGCGAAATGCCTTAAAAATGGCTTTAAAATGGATTTGGAGCATGGAGACGATTATCTCGGGATTGCAAGATAACCAAACAAAACTTTTAGTGCATTTCTACTTATTTTATTAAATATCATCTCCACCAAACAGGACAAGCTTGCATCTGTTATAGTTTTGGAGAAAAATGTGTTCATTTCATGTATGCGCGAAATGCCTTAAAAATGGCTTTAAAATGGATTTGGAGCATGGAGACGATTATCTCGGGATTGCAAGATAACCAAACAAAACTTTTAGTGGATTTCTACTTATTTTATTAAATATCATCTCCACCAAACAGGACAAGCTTGCATCTGTTATAGTTTTGGAGAAAAATGTGTTCATTTCATGTATGCGCAAAATGCCTTTGAAATGGCTTTAAAATGGATTTGGAGCATGGAGACGATTATCTCGGGATTGCAAGATAACCAAACAAAACTTTTAGTGGATTTCTACTTATTTTATTACATATCATCTCCACCAAACAGGACAAGCTTGCATCTGTTATAGTTTTGGAGAAAAATGTGTTCATTTCATGTATGCGCGAAATGCCTTAAAAATGGCTTTAAAATGGATTTGGAGCATGGAGACGATTATCTCGGGATTGCAAGATAACCAAACAAAACTTTTAGTGGATTTCTACTTATTTTATTAAATATCATCTCCACCAAACAGGACAAGCTTGCATCTGTTATAGTTTTGGAGAAAAATGTGTTCATTTCATGTATGCGCGAAATGCCTTAAAAATGGCTTTAAAATGGATTTGGAGCATGGAGACGATTATCTCGGGATTGCAAGATAACCAAACAAAACTTTTAGTGGATTTCTACTTATTTTATTAAATATCATCTCCACCAAACAGGACAAGCTTGCATCTGTTATAGTTTTGGAGAAAAATGTGTTCATTTCATGTATGCGTGAAATGCCTTAAAAATGGCTTTAAAATGGATTTGGAGCATGGAGACGATTATCTCGGGATTGCAAGATAACCAAACAAAACTTTTAGTGGATTTCTACTTATTTTATTAAATATCATCTCCACCAAACAGGACAAGCTTGCATCTGTTATAGTTTTGGAGAAAAATGTGTTCATTTCATGTATGCGCGAAATGCCTTAAAAATGGCTTTAAAATGGATTTGGAGCATGGAGACGATTATCTCGGGATTGCAAGATAACCAAACAAAACTTTTAGTGGATTTCTACTTATTTTATTAAATATCATCTCCACCAAACAGGACAAGCTCGCATCTGTTATAGTTTTGGAGAAAAATGTGTTCATTTCATGTATGCGCGAAATGCCTTAAAAATGGCTTTAAAATGGATTTGGAGCATGGAGACGATTATCTCGGGATTGCAATATAACCAAACAAAACTTTTAGTGGATTTCTACTTATTTTATTAAATATCATCTCCACCAAACAGGACAAGCTTGCATCTGTTATAGTTTTGGAGAAAAATGTGTTCATTTCATGTATGCGCGAAATGCCTTAAAAATGGCTTTAAAATGGATTTGGAGCATGGAGACGATTATCTCGGGATTGCAAGATAACCAAACAAAACTTTTAGTGGATTTCTACTTATTTTATTAAATATCATCTCCACCAAACAGGACAAGCTTGCATCTGTTATAGTTTTGGAGAAAAATGTGTTCATTTCATGTATGCGCGAAATGCCTTAAAAATGGCTTTAAAATGGATTTGGAGCATGGAGACGATTATCTCGGGATTGCAATATAACCAAACCAAACTTTTAGTGGATTTCTACTTATTTTATTAAATATCATCTCCACCAAACAGGACAAGCTTGCATCTGTTATAGTTTTGGAGAAAAATGTGTTCATTTCATGTATGCGCGAAATGCCTTAAAAATGGCTTTAAAATGGATTTGGAGCATGGAGACGATTATCTCGGGATTGCAAGATAACCAAACAAAACTTTTAGTGGATTTCTACTTATTTTATTAAATATCATCTCCACCAAACAGGACAAGCTTGCATCTGTTATAGTTTTGGAGAAAAATGTGTTCATTTCATGTATGCGCGAAATGCCTTAAAAATGGCTTTAAAATGGAATTGGAGCATGGAGACGATTATCTCGGGATTGCAAGATAACCAAACAAAACTTTTAGTGGATTTCTACTTATTTTATTAAATATCATCTCCACCAAACAGGACAAGCTTGCATCTGTTATAGTTTTGGAGAAAAATGTGTTCATTTCATGTATGCGCGAAATGCCTTAAAAATGGCTTTAAAATGGATTTGGAGCATGGAGACGATTATCTCGGGATTGCAAGATAACCAAACAAAACTTTTAGTGGATTTCTACTTATTTTATTAAATATCATCTCCACCAAACAGGACAAGCTTGCATGTGTTATAGTTTTGGAGAAAAATGTGTTCATTTCATGTATGCGCAAAATGCCTTTGAAATGGCTTTAAAATGGATTTGGAGCATGGAGACGATTATCTCGGGATTGCAAGATAACCAAACAAAACTTTTAGTGGATTTCTACTTATTTTATTACATATCATCTCCACCAAACAGGACAAGCTTGCATCTGTTATAGTTTTGGAGAAAAATGTGTTCATTTCATGTATGCGCGAAATGCCTTAAAAATGGCTTTAAAATGGATTTGGAGCATGGAGACGATTATCTCGGGATTGCAATATAACCAAACAAAACTTTTAGTGGATTTCTACTTATTTTATTAAATATCATCTCCACCAAACAGGACAAGCTTGCATCTGTTATAGTTTTGGAGAAAAATGTGTTCATTTCATGTATGCGCTAAATGCCTTTGAAATGGCTTTAAAATGGATTTGGAGCATGGAGACGATTATCTCAGGATGGCAATATAAACAAACGAAACTTTTAGTAGATTTCTACTTATTTTATTAAATATTATCTCCACCAAACAGGACAAGCTTGCATCTGTTATAGTTTTGGAGAGAAATGTGTTCATTTCATGTATGCGCGAAATGCCTTAAAAATGGCTTTAAAATGGATTTGGAGCATGGAGACGATTATCTCGGGATTGCAAGATAACCAAACAAAACTTTTAGTGGATTTCTACTTATTTTATTAAATATCATCTCCACCAAACAGGACAAGCTTGCATCTGTTATAGTTTTGGAGAAAAATGTGTTCATTTCATGTATGCGCGAAATGCCTTAAAAATGGCTTTAAAATGGATTTGGAGCATGGAGACGATTATCTCGGGATTGCAAGATAACCAAACAAAACTTTTAGTGGATTTCTACTTATTTTATTAAATATCATCTCCACCAAACAGGACAAGCTTGCATCTGTTATAGTTTTGGAGAAAAATGTGTTCATTTCATGTATGCGCGAAATGCCTTAAAAATGGCTTTAAAATGGATTTGGAGCATGGAGACGATTATCTCGGGATTGCAATATAACCAAACAAAACTTTTAGTGGATTTCTACTTATTTTATTAAATATCATCTCCACCAAACAGGACAAGCTTGCATCTGTTATATTTTTGGAGAAAAATGTGTTCATTTCATGTATGCGCGAAATGCCTTAAAAATGGCTTTAAAATGGATTTGGAGCATGGAGACGATTATCTCGGGATTGCAAGATAACCAAACAAAACTTTTAGTGGATTTCTACTTATTTTATTAAATATCATCTCCACCAAACAGGACAAGCTTGCATCTGTTATAGTTTTGGAGAAAAATGTGTTCATTTCATGTATGCGCGAAATGCCTTAAAAATGGCTTTAAAATGGATTTGGAGCATGGAGACGATTATCTCGGGATTGCAAGATAACCAAACAAAACTTTTAGTGGATTTCTACTTATTTTATTAAATATCATCTCCACCAAACAGGACAAGCTTGCATCTGTTATAGTTTTGGAGAAAAATGTGTTCATTTCATGTATGCGCGAAATGCCTTAAAAATGGCTTTAAAATGGATTTGGAGCATGGAGACGATTATCTCGGGATTGCAAGATAACCAAACAAAACTTTTAGTGGATTTCTACTTATTTTATTAAATATCATCTCCACCAAACAGGACAAGCTTGCATGTGTTATAGTTTTGGAGAAAAATGTGTTCATTTCATGTATGCGCAAAATGCCTTTGAAATGGCTTTAAAATGGATTTGGAGCATGGAGACGATTATCTCGGGATTGCAAGATAACCAAACAAAACTTTTAGTGGATTTCTACTTATTTTATTACATATCATCTCCACCAAACAGGACAAGCTTGCATCTGTTATAGTTTTGGAGAAAAATGTGTTCATTTCATGTATGCGCGAAATGCCTTAAAAATGGCTTTAAAATGGATTTGGAGCATGGAGACGATTATCTCGGGATTGCAAGATAACCAAACAAAACTTTTAGTGGATTTCTACTTATTTTATTAAATATCATCTCCACCAAACAGGACAAGCTTGCATCTGTTATAGTTTTGGAGAAAAATGTGTTCATTTCATGTATGCGCGAAATGCCTTAAAAATGGCTTTAAAATGGATTTGGAGCATGGAGACGATTATCTCGGGATTGCAAGATAACCAAACAAAACTTTTAGTGGATTTCTACTTATTTTATTAAATATCATCTCCACCAAACAGGACAAGCTTGCATCTGTTATAGTTTTGGAGAAAAATGTGTTCATTTCATGTATGCGCGAAATGCCTTAAAAATGGCTTTAAAATGGATTTGGAGCATGGAGACGATTATCTCGGGATTGCAAGATAACCAAACAAAACTTTTAGTGGATTTCTACTTATTTTATTAAATATCATGTCCACCAAACAGGACAAGCTTGCATCTGTTATAGTTTTGGAGAAAAATGTGTTCATTTCATGTATGCGCGAAATGCCTTAAAAATGGCTTTAAAGTGGATTTGGAGCATGGAGACGATTATCTCGGGATTGCAAGATAACCAAACAAAACTTTTAGTGGATTTCTACTTATTTTATTAAATATCATCTCCACCAAACAGGACAAGCTTGCATGTGTTATAGTTTTGGAGAAATATGTGTTCATTTCATGTATGCGCAAAATGCCTTTGAAATGGCTTTAAAATGGATTTGGAGCATGGAGACGATTATCTCAGGATGGCAATAAAAACAAACGAAACTTTTAGTAGATTTCTACTTATTTTATTAAATATTATCTCCACCAAACAGGACAAGCTTGCATCTGTTATAGTTTTGGAGAAAAATGTGTTCATTTCATGTATGCGCGAAATGCCTTAAAAATGGCTTTAAAATGGATTTGGAGCATGGAGACGATTATCTCGGGATTGCAAGATAACCAAACAAAACTTTTAGTGGATTTCTACTTATTTTATTAAATATCATCTCCACCAAACAGGACAAGCTTGCATCTGTTATAGTTTTGGAGAAAAATGTGTTCATTTCATGTATGCGCGAAATGCCTTAAAAATGGCTTTAAAATGGATTTGGAGCATGGAGACGATTATCTCGGGATTGCAAGATAACCAAACAAAACTTTTAGTGGATTTCTACTTATTTTATTAAATATCATCTCCACCAAACAGGACAAGCTTGCATCTGTTATAGTTTTGGAGAAAAATGTGTTCATTTCATGTATGCGTGAAATGCCTTAAAAATGGCTTTAAAATGGATTTGGAGCATGGAGACGATTATCTCGGGATTGCAAGATAACCAAACAAAACTTTTAGTGGATTTCTACTTATTTTATTAAATATCATCTCCACCAAACAGGACAAGCTTGCATCTGTTATAGTTTTGGAGAAAAATGTGTTCATTTCATGTATGCGCGAAATGCCTTAAAAATGGCTTTAAAATGGATTTGGAGCATGGAGACGATTATCTCGGGATTGCAAGATAACCAATCAAAACTTTTAGTGGATTTCTACTTATTTTATTAAATATCATCTCCACCAAACAGGACAAGCTTGCATCTGTTATAGTTTTGGAGAAAAATGTGTTCATTTCATGTATGCGCGAAATGCCTTAAAAATGGCTTTAAAATGGATTTGGAGCATGGAGACGAATATCTCGGGATTGCAATATAACCAAACAAAACTTTTAGTGGATTTCTACTTATTTTATTAAATATCATCTCCACCAAACAGGACAAGCTTGCATCTGTTATAGTTTTGGAGAAAAATGTGTTCATTTCATGTATGCGCGAAATGCCTTAAAAATGGCTTTAAAATGGATTTGGAGCATGGAGACGATTATCTCGGGATTGCAAGATAACCAAACAAAACTTTTAGTGGATTTCTACTTATTTTATTAAATATCATCTCCACCAAACAGGACAAGCTTGCATCTGTTATAGTTTTGGAGAAAAATGTGTTCATTTCATGTATGCGCGAAATGCCTTAAAAATGGCTTTAAAATGGATTTGGAGCATGGAGACGATTATCTCGGGATTGCAATATAATCAAACCAAACTTTTAGTGGATTTCTACTTATTTTATTAAATATCATCTCCACCAAACAGGACAAGCTTGCATCTGTTATAGTTTTGGAGAAAAATGTGTTCATTTCATGTATGCGCGAAATGCCTTAAAAATGGCTTTAAAATGGATTTGGAGCATGGAGACGATTATCTCGGGATTGCAAGATAACCAAACAAAACTTTTAGTGGATTTCTACTTATTTTATTAAATATCATCTCCACCAAACAGGACAAGCTTGCATCTGTTATAGTTTTGGAGAAAAATGTGTTCATTTCATGTATGCGCGAAATGCCTTAAAAATGGCTTTAAAATGGATTTGGAGCATGGAGACGATTATCTCGGGATTGCAAGATAACCAAACAAAACTTTTAGTGGATTTCTACTTATTTTATTAAATATCATCTCCACCAAACAGGACAAGCTTGCATCTGTTATAGTTTTGGAGAAAAATGTGTTCATTTCATGTATGCGCGAAATGCCTTAAAAATGGCTTTAAAATGGATTTGGAGCATGGAGACGATTATCTCGGGATTGCAAGATAACCAAACAAAACTTTTAGTGGATTTCTACTTATTTTATTAAATATCATCTCCACCAAACAGGACAAGCTTGCATGTGTTATAGTTTTGGAGAAAAATGTGTTCATTTCATGTATGCGCAAAATGCCTTTGAAATGGCTTTAAAATGGATTTGGAGCATGGAGACGATTATCTCGGGATTGCAAGATAACCAAACAAAACATTTAGTGGATTTCTACTTATTTTATTACATATCATCTCCACCAAACAGGACAAGCTTGCATCTGTTATAGTTTTGGAGAAAAATGTGTTCATTTCATGTATGCGCGAAATGCCTTAAAAATGGCTTTAAAATGGATTTGGAGCATGGAAACGATTATCTCGGGATTGCAAGATAACCAAACAAAACTTTTAGTGGATTTCTACTTATTTTATTAAATATCATCTCCACCAAACAGGACAAGCTTGCATCTGTTATAGTTTTGGAGAAAAATGTGTTCATTTCATGTATGCGCGAAATGCCTTAAAAATGGCTTTAAAATGGATTTGGAGCATGGAGACGATTATCTCGGGATTGCAAGATAACCAAACAAAACTTTTAGTGGATTTCTACTTATTTTATTAAATATCATCTCCACCAAACAGGACAAGCTTGCATCTGTTATAGTTTTGGAGAAAAATGTGTTCATTTCATGTATGCGCGAAATGCCTTAAAAATGGCTTTAAAATGGATTTGGAGCATGGAGACGATTATCTCGGGATTGCAAGATAACCAAACAAAACTTTTAGTGGATTTCTACTTATTTTATTAAATATCATCTCCACCAAACAGGACAAGCTTGCATGTGTTATAGTTTTGGAGAAAAATGTGTTCATTTCATGTATGCGCTAAATGCCTTTGAAATGGCTTTAAAATGGATTTGGAGCATGGAGACGATTATCTCAGGATGGCAATATAAACAAACGAAACTTTTAGTAGATTTCTACTTATTTTATTAAATATTATCTCCACCAAACAGGACAAGCTTGCATCTGTTATAGTTTTGGAGAGAAATGTGTTCATTTCATGTATGCGCGAAATGCCTTAAAAATGGCTTTAAAATGGATTTGGAGCATGGAGACGATTATCTCGGGATTGCAAGATAACCAAACAAAACTTTTAGTGGATTTCTACTTATTTTATTAAATATCATCTCCACCAAACAGGACAAGCTTGCATCTGTTATAGTTTTGGAGAAAAATGTGTTCATTTCATGTATGCGCGAAATGCCTTAAAAATGGCTTTAAAATGGATTTGGAGCATGGAGACGATTATCTCGGGATTGCAAGATAACCAAACAAAACTTTTAGTGGATTTCTACTTATTTTATTAAATATCATCTCCACCAAACAGGACAAGCTTGCATCTGTTATAGTTTTGGAGAAAAATGTGTTCATTTCATGTATGCGCGAAATGCCTTAAAAATGGCTTTAAAATGGATTTGGAGCATGGAGACGATTATCTCGGGATTGCAAGATAACCAAACAAAACTTTTAGTGGATTTCTACTTATTTTATTAAATATCATCTCCACCAAACAGGACAAGCTTGCATCTGTTATAGTTTTGGAGAAAAATGTGTTCATTTCATGTATGCGCGAAATGCCTTAAAAATGGCTTTAAAATGGATTTGGAGCATGGAGACGATTATCTCGGGATTGCAAGATAACCAAACAAAACTTTTAGTGGATTTCTACTTATTTTATTAAATATCATCTCCACCAAACAGGACAAGCTTGCATGTGTTATAGTTTTGGAGAAAAATGTGTTCATTTCATGTATGCGCAAAATGCCTTTGAAATGGCTTTAAAATGGATTTGGAGCATGGAGACGATTATCTCGGGATTGCAAGATAACCAAACAAAACTTTTAGTGGATTTCTACTTATTTTATTACATATCATCTCCACCAAACAGGACAAGCTTGCATCTGTTATAGTTTTGGAGAAAAATGTGTTCATTTCATGTATGCGCGAAATGCCTTAAAAATGGCTTTAAAATGGATTTGGAGCATGGAGACGATTATCTCGGGATTGCAAGATAACCAAACAAAACTTTTAGTGGATTTCTACTTATTTTATTAAATATCATCTCCACCAAACAGGACAAGCTTGCATGTGTTATAGTTTTGGAGAAAAATGTGTTCATTTCATGTATGCGCGAAATGCCTTTGAAATGGCTTTAAAATGGATTTGGAGCATGGAGACGATTATCTCAGGATGGCAATATAAACAAACGAAACTTTTAGTGGATTTCTACTTATTTTATTAAATATTATCTCCACCAAACAGGACAAGCTTGCATCTGTTATAGTTTTGGAGAGAAATGTGTTCATTTCATGTATGCGCGAAATGCCTTAAAAATGGCTTTAAAATGGATTTGGAGCATGGAGACGATTATCTCGGGATTGCAAGATAACCAAACAAAACTTTTAGTGGATTTCTACTTATTTTATTAAATATCATCTCCACCAAACAGGACAAGCTTGCATCTGTTATAGTTTTGGAGAAAAATGTGTTCATTTCATGTATGCGCGAAATGCCTTAAAAATGGCTTTAAAATGGATTTGGAGCATGGAGACGATTATCTCGGGATTGCAATATAACCAAACAAAACTTTTAGTGGATTTCTACTTATTTTATTAAATATCATCTCCACCAAACAGGACAAGCTTGCATCTGTTATAGTTTTGGAGAAAAATGTGTTCATTTCATGTATGCGCGAAATGCCTTAAAAATGGCTTTAAAATGGATTTGGAGCATGGAGACGATTATCTCGGGATTGCAAGATAACCAAACAAAACTTTTAGTGCATTTCTACTTACTTTATTAAATATCATCTCCACCAAACAAGAGAAGCTTGCATCTGTTATAGTTTTGGAGAAAAATGTGTTCATTTCATGTATGCGCGAAATGCCTTAAAAATGGCTTTAAAATGGATTTGGAGCATGGAGACGATTATCTCGGGATTGCAAGATAACCAAACAAAACTTTTAGTGGATTTCTACTTATTTTATTAAATATCATCTCCACCAAACAGGACAAGCTTGCATCTGTTATAGTTTTGGAGAAAAATGTGTTCATTTCATGTATGCGCGAAATGCCTTAAAAATGGCTTTAAAATGGATTTGGAGCATGGAGACGATTATCTCGGGATTGCAAGATAACCAAACAAAACTTTTAGTGGATTTCTACTTATTTTATTAAATATCATCTCCACCAAACAGGACAAGCTTGCATGTGTTATAGTTTTGGAGAAAAATGTGTTCATTTCATGTATGCGCAAAATGCCTTTGAAATGGCTTTAAAATGGATTTGGAGCATGGAGACGATTATCTCGGGATTGCAAGATAACCAAACAAAACTTTTAGTGGATTTCTACTTATTTTATTACATATCATCTCCACCAAACAGGACAAGCTTGCATCTGTTATAGTTTTGGAGAAAAATGTGTTCATTTCATGTATGCGCGAAATGCCTTAAAAATGGCTTTAAAATGGATTTGGAGCATGGAGACGATTATCTCGGGATTGCAAGATAACCAAACAAAACTTTTAGTGGATTTCTACTTATTTTATTAAATATCATCTCCACCAAACAGGACAAGCTTGCATCTGTTATAGTTTTGGAGAAAAATGTGTTCATTTCATGTATGCGCGAAATGCCTTAAAAATGGCTTTAAAATGGATTTGGAGCATGGAGACGATTATCTCGGGATTGCAAGATAACCAAACAAAACTTTTAGTGGATTTCTACTTATTTTATTAAATATCATCTCCACCAAACAGGACAAGCTTGCATCTGTTATAGTTTTGGAGAAAAATGTGTTCATTTCATGTATGCGTGAAATGCCTTAAAAATGGCTTTAAAATGGATTTGGAGCATGGAGACGATTATCTCGGGATTGCAAGATAACCAAACAAAACTTTTAGTGGATTTCTACTTATTTTATTAAATATCATCTCCACCAAACAGGACAAGCTTGCATCTGTTATAGTTTTGGAGAAAAATGTGTTCATTTCATGTATGCGCGAAATGCCTTAAAAATGGCTTTAAAATGGATTTGTAGCATGGAGACGATTATCTCGGGATTGCAAGATAACCAAACAAAACTTTTAGTGGATTTCTACTTATTTTATTAAATATCATCTCCACCAAACAGGACAAGCTTGCATCTGTTATAGTTTTGGAGAAAAATGTGTTCATTTCATGTATGCGCGAAATGCCTTAAAAATGGCTTTAAAATGGATTTGGAGCATGGAGACGATTATCTCGGGATTGCAATATAACCAAACAAAACTTTTAGTGGATTTCTACTTATTTTATTAAATATCATCTCCACCAAACAGGACAAGCTTGCATCTGTTATAGTTTTGGAGAAAAATGTGTTCATTTCATGTATGCGCGAAATGCCTTAAAAATGGCTTTAAAATGGATTTGGAGCATGGAGACGATTATCTCGGGATTGCAAGATAACCAAACAAAACTTTTAGTGGATTTCTACTTATTTTATTAAATATCATCTCCACCAAACAGGACAAGCTTGCATCTGTTATAGTTTTGGAGAAAAATGTGTTCATTTCATGTATGCGCGAAATGCCTTAAAAATGGCTTTAAAATGGATTTGGAGCATGGAGACGATTATCTCGGGATTGCAATATAACCAAACCAAACTTTTAGTGGATTTCTACTTATTTTATTAAATATCATCTCCACCAAACAGGACAAGCTTGCATCTGTTATAGTTTTGGAGAAAAATGTGTTCATTTCATGTATGCGCGAAATGCCTTAAAAATGGCTTTAAAATGGATTTGGAGCATGGAGACGATTATCTCGGGATTGCAAGATAACCAAACAAAACTTTTAGTGGATTTCTACTTATTTTATTAAATATCATCTCCACCAAACAGGACAAGCTTGCATCTGTTATAGTTTTGGAGAAAAATGTGTTCATTTCATGTATGCGCAAAATGCCTTTGAAATGGCTTTAAAATGGATTTGGAGCATGGAGACGATTATCTCGGGATTGCAAGATAACCAAACAAAACTTTTAGTGGATTTCTACTTATTTTATTACATATCATCTCCACCAAACAGGACAAGCTTGCATCTGTTATAGTTTTGGAGAAAAATGTGTTCATTTCATGTATGCGCGAAATGCCTTAAAAATGGCTTTAAAATGGATTTGGAGCATGGAGACGATTATCTCGGGATTGCAAGATAACCAAACAAAACTTTTAGTGGATTTCTACTTATTTTATTAAATATCATCTCCACCAAACAGGACAAGCTTGCATCTGTTATAGTTTTGGAGAAAAATGTGTTCATTTCATGTATGCGCGAAATGCCTTAAAAATGGCTTTAAAATGGATTTGGAGCATGGAGACGATTATCTCGGGATTGCAAGATAACCAAACAAAACTTTTAGTGGATTTCTACTTATTTTATTAAATATCATCTCCACCAAACAGGACAAGCTTGCATCTGTTATAGTTTTGGAGAAAAATGTGTTCATTTCATGTATGCGTGAAATGCCTTAAAAATGGCTTTAAAATGGATTTGGAGCATGGAGACGATTATCTCGGGATTGCAAGATAACCAAACAAAACTTTTAGTGGATTTCTACTTATTTTATTAAATATCATCTCCACCAAACAGGACAAGCTTGCATCTGTTATAGTTTTGGAGAAAAATGTGTTCATTTCATGTATGCGCGAAATGCCTTAAAAATGGCTTTAAAATGGATTTGGAGCATGGAGACGATTATCTCGGGATTGCAAGATAACCAAACAAAACTTTTAGTGGATTTCTACTTATTTTATTAAATATCATCTCCACCAAACAGGACAAGCTTGCATCTGTTATAGTTTTGGAGAAAAATGTGTTCATTTCATGTATGCGCGAAATGCCTTAAAAATGGCTTTAAAATGGATTTGGAGCATGGAGACGATTATCTCGGGATTGCAATATAACCAAACAAAACTTTTAGTGGATTTCTACTTATTTTATTAAATATCATCTCCACCAAACAGGACAAGCTTGCATCTGTTATAGTTTTGGAGAAAAATGTGTTCATTTCATGTATGCGCGAAATGCCTTAAAAATGGCTTTAAAATGGATTTGGAGCATGGAGACGATTATCTCGGGATTGCAAGATAACCAAACAAAACTTTTAGTGGATTTCTACTTATTTTATTAAATATCATCTCCACCAAACAGGACAAGCTTGCATCTGTTATAGTTTTGGAGAAAAATGTGTTCATTTCATGTATGCGCAAAATGCCTTAAAAATGGCTTTAAAATGGATTTGGAGCATGGAGACGATTATCTCGGGATTGCAATATAACCAAACCAAACTTTTAGTGGATTTCTACTTATTTTATTAAATATCATCTCCACCAAACAGGACAAGCTTGCATCTGTTATAGTTTTGGAGAAAAATGTGTTCATTTCATGTATGCGCGAAATGCCTTAAAAATGGCTTTAAAATGGATTTGGAGCATGGAGACGATTATCTCGGGATTGCAAGATAACCAAACAAAACTTTTAGTGGATTTCTACTTATTTTATTAAATATCATCTCCACCAAACAGGACAAGCTTGCATCTGTTATAGTTTTGGAGAAAAATGTGTTCATTTCATGTATGCGCGAAATGCCTTAAAAATGGCTTTAAAATGGATTTGGAGCATGGAGACGATTATCTCGGGATTGCAAGATAACCAAACAAAACTTTTAGTGGATTTCTACTTATTTTATTAAATATCATCTCCACCAAACAGGACAAGCTTGCATCTGTTATAGTTTTGGAGAAAAATGTGTTCATTTCATGTATGCGCGAAATGCCTTAAAAATGGCTTTAAAATGGATTTGGAGCATGGAGACGATTATCTCGGGATTGCAAGATAACCAAACAAAACTTTTAGTGGATTTCTACTTATTTTATTAAATATCATCTCCACCAAACAGGACAAGCTTGCATGTGTTATAGTTTTGGAGAAAAATGTGTTCATTTCATGTATGCGCAAAATGCCTTTGAAATGGCTTTAAAATGGATTTGGAGCATGGAGACGATTATCTCGGGATTGCAAGATAACCAAACAAAACTTTTAGTGGATTTCTACTTATTTTATTACATATCATCTCCACCAAACAGGACAAGCTTGCATCTGTTATAGTTTTGGAGAAAAATGTGTTCATTTCATGTATGCGCGAAATGCCTTAAAAATGGCTTTAAAATGGATTTGGAGCATGGAGACGATTATCTCGGGATTGCAATATAACCAAACAAAACTTTTAGTGGATTTCTACTTATTTTATTAAATATCATCTCCACCAAACAGGACAAGCTTGCATCTGTTATAGTTTTGGAGAAAAATGTGTTCATTTCATGTATGCGCGAAATGCCTTAAAAATGGCTTTAAAATGGATTTGGAGCATGGAGACGATTATCTCGGGATTGCAAGATAACCAAACAAAACTTTTAGTGGATTTCTACTTATTTTATTAAATATCATCTCCACCAAACAGGACAAGCTTGCATCTGTTATAGTTTTGGAGAAAAATGTGTTCATTTCATGTATGCGCGAAATGCCTTAAAAATGGCTTTAAAATGGATTTGGAGCATGGAGACGATTATCTCGGGATTGCAATATAACCAAACCAAACTTTTAGTGGATTTCTACTTATTTTATTAAATATCATCTCCACCAAACAGGACAAGCTTGCATCTGTTATAGTTTTGGAGAAAAATGTGTTCATTTCATGTATGCGCGAAATGCCTTAAAAATGGCTTTAAAATGGATTTGGAGCATGGAGACGATTATCTCGGGATTGCAAGATAACCAAACAAAACTTTTAGTGGATTTCTACTTATTTTATTAAATATCATCTCCACCAAACAGGACAAGCTTGCATCTGTTATAGTTTTGGAGAAAAATGTGTTCATTTCATGTATGCGCAAAATGCCTTTGAAATGGCTTTAAAATGGATTTGGAGCATGGAGACGATTATCTCGGGATTGCAAGATAACCAAACAAAACTTTTAGTGGATTTCTACTTATTTTATTACATATCATCTCCACCAAACAGGACAAGCTTGCATCTGTTATAGTTTTGGAGAAAAATGTGTTCATTTCATGTATGCGCGAAATGCCTTAAAAATGGCTTTAAAATGGATTTGGAGCATGGAGACGATTATCTCGGGATTGCAAGATAACCAAACAAAACTTTTAGTGGATTTCTACTTATTTTATTAAATATCATCTCCACCAAACAGGACAAGCTTGCATCTGTTATAGTTTTGGAGAAAAATGTGTTCATTTCATGTATGCGCGAAATGCCTTAAAAATGGCTTTAAAATGGATTTGGAGCATGGAGACGATTATCTCGGGATTGCAAGATAACCAAACAAAACTTTTAGTGGATTTCTACTTATTTTATTAAATATCATCTCCACCAAACAGGACAAGCTTGCATCTGTTATAGTTTTGGAGAAAAATGTGTTCATTTCATGTATGCGTGAAATGCCTTAAAAATGGCTTTAAAATGGATTTGGAGCATGGAGACGATTATCTCGGGATTGCAAGATAACCAAACAAAACTTTTAGTGGATTTCTACTTATTTTATTAAATATCATCTCCACCAAACAGGACAAGCTTGCATCTGTTATAGTTTTGGAGAAAAATGTGTTCATTTCATGTATGCGCGAAATGCCTTAAAAATGGCTTTAAAATGGATTTGGAGCATGGAGACGATTATCTCGGGATTGCAAGATAACCAAACAAAACTTTTAGTGGATTTCTACTTATTTTATTAAATATCATCTCCACCAAACAGGACAAGCTTGCATCTGTTATAGTTTTGGAGAAAAATGTGTTCATTTCATGTATGCGCGAAATGCCTTAAAAATGGCTTTAAAATGGATTTGGAGCATGGAGACGATTATCTCGGGATTGCAATATAACCAAACAAAACTTTTAGTGGATTTCTACTTATTTTATTAAATATCATCTCCACCAAACAGGACAAGCTTGCATCTGTTATAGTTTTGGAGAAAAATGTGTTCATTTCATGTATGCGCGAAATGCCTTAAAAATGGCTTTAAAATGGATTTGGAGCATGGAGACGATTATCTCGGGATTGCAAGATAACCAAACAAAACTTTTAGTGGATTTCTACTTATTTTATTAAATATCATCTCCACCAAACAGGACAAGCTTGCATCTGTTATAGTTTTGGAGAAAAATGTGTTCATTTCATGTATGCGCAAAATGCCTTAAAAATGGCTTTAAAATGGATTTGGAGCATGGAGACGATTATCTCGGGATTGCAATATAACCAAACCAAACTTTTAGTGGATTTCTACTTATTTTATTAAATATCATCTCCACCAAACAGGACAAGCTTGCATCTGTTATAGTTTTGGAGAAAAATGTGTTCATTTCATGTATGCGCGAAATGCCTTAAAAATGGCTTTAAAATGGATTTGGAGCATGGAGACGATTATCTCGGGATTGCAAGATAACCAAACAAAACTTTTAGTGGATTTCTACTTATTTTATTAAATATCATCTCCACCAAACAGGACAAGCTTGCATCTGTTATAGTTTTGGAGAAAAATGTGTTCATTTCATGTATGCGCGAAATGCCTTAAAAATGGCTTTAAAATGGATTTGGAGCATGGAGACGATTATCTCGGGATTGCAAGATAACCAAACAAAACTTTTAGTGGATTTCTACTTATTTTATTAAATATCATCTCCACCAAACAGGACAAGCTTGCATCTGTTATAGTTTTGGAGAAAAATGTGTTCATTTCATGTATGCGCGAAATGCCTTAAAAATGGCTTTAAAATGGATTTGGAGCATGGAGACGATTATCTCGGGATTGCAAGATAACCAAACAAAACTTTTAGTGGATTTCTACTTATTTTATTAAATATCATCTCCACCAAACAGGACAAGCTTGCATGTGTTATAGTTTTGGAGAAAAATGTGTTCATTTCATGTATGCGCAAAATGCCTTTGAAATGGCTTTAAAATGGATTTGGAGCATGGAGACGATTATCTCGGGATTGCAAGATAACCAAACAAAACTTTTAGTGGATTTCTACTTATTTTATTACATATCATCTCCACCAAACAGGACAAGCTTGCATCTGTTATAGTTTTGGAGAAAAATGTGTTCATTTCATGTATGCGCGAAATGCCTTAAAAATGGCTTTAAAATGGATTTGGAGCATGGAGACGATTATCTCGGGATTGCAATATAACCAAACAAAACTTTTAGTGGATTTCTACTTATTTTATTAAATATCATCTCCACCAAACAGGACAAGCTTGCATCTGTTATAGTTTTGGAGAAAAATGTGTTCATTTCATGTATGCGCGAAATGCCTTAAAAATGGCTTTAAAATGGATTTGGAGCATGGAGACGATTATCTCGGGATTGCAAGATAACCAAACAAAACTTTTAGTGGATTTCTACTTATTTTATTAAATATCATCTCCACCAAACAGGACAAGCTTGCATGTGTTATAGTTTTGGAGAAAAATGTGTTCATTTCATGTATGCGCTAAATGCCTTTGAAATGGCTTTAAAATGGATTTGGAGCATGGAGACGATTATCTCAGGATGGCAATATAAACAAACGAAACTTTTAGTAGATTTCTACTTATTTTATTAAATATTATCTCCACCAAACAGGACAAGCTTGCATCTGTTATAGTTTTGGAGAGAAATGTGTTCATTTCATGTATGCGCGAAATGCCTTAAAAATGGCTTTAAAATGGATTTGGAGCATGGAGACGATTATCTCGGGATTGCAAGATAACCAAACAAAACTTTTAGTGGATTTCTACTTATTTTATTAAATATCATCTCCACCAAACAGGACAAGCTTGCATCTGTTATAGTTTTGGAGAAAAATGTGTTCATTTCATGTATGCGCGAAATGCCTTAAAAATGGCTTTAAAATGGATTTGGAGCATGGAGACGATTATCTCGGGATTGCAAGATAACCAAACAAAACTTTTAGTGGATTTCTACTTATTTTATTAAATATCATCTCCACCAAACAGGACAAGCTTGCATCTGTTATAGTTTTGGAGAAAAATGTGTTCATTTCATGTATGCGCGAAATGCCTTAAAAATGGCTTTAAAATGGATTTGGAGCATGGAGACGATTATCTCGGGATTGCAATATAACCAAACAAAACTTTTAGTGGATTTCTACTTATTTTATTAAATATCATCTCCACCAAACAGGACAAGCTTGCATCTGTTATATTTTTGGAGAAAAATGTGTTCATTTCATGTATGCGCGAAATGCCTTAAAAATGGCTTTAAAATGGATTTGGAGCATGGAGACGATTATCTCGGGATTGCAAGATAACCAAACAAAACTTTTAGTGGATTTCTACTTATTTTATTAAATATCATCTCCACCAAACAGGACAAGCTTGCATCTGTTATAGTTTTGGAGAAAAATGTGTTCATTTCATGTATGCGCGAATTGCCTTAAAAATGGCTTTAAAATGGATTTGGAGCATGGAGACGATTATCTCGGGATTGCAAGATAACCAAACAAAACTTTTAGTGGATTTCTACTTATTTAATTAAATATCATCTCCACCAAACAGGACAAGCTTGCATCTGTTATAGTTTTGGAGAAAAATGTGTTCATTTCATGTATGCGCGAAATGCCTTAAAAATGGCTTTAAAATGGATTTGGAGCATGGAGACGATTATCTCGGGATTGCAAGATAACCAAACAAAACTTTTAGTGGATTTCTACTTATTTTATTAAATATCATCTCCACCAAACAGGACAAGCTTGCATGTGTTATAGTTTTGGAGAAAAATGTGTTCATTTCATGTATGCGCAAAATGCCTTTGAAATGGCTTTAAAATGGATTTGGAGCATGGAGACGATTATCTCGGGATTGCAAGATAACCAAACAAAACTTTTAGTGGATTTCTACTTATTTTATTACATATCATCTCCACCAAACAGGACAAGCTTGCATCTGTTATAGTTTTGGAGAAAAATGTGTTCATTTCATGTATGCGCGAAATGCCTTAAAAATGGCTTTAAAATGGATTTGGAGCATGGAGACGATTATCTCGGGATTGCAAGATAACCAAACAAAACTTTTAGTGGATTTCTACTTATTTTATTAAATATCATCTCCACCAAACAGGACAAGCTTGCATCTGTTATAGTTTTGGAGAAAAATGTGTTCATTTCATGTATGCGCGAAATGCCTTAAAAATGGCTTTAAAATGGATTTGGAGCATGGAGACGATTATCTCGGGATTGCAAGATAACCAAACAAAACTTTTAGTGGATTTCTACTTATTTTATTAAATATCATCTCCACCAAACAGGACAAGCTTGCATCTGTTATAGTTTTGGAGAAAAATGTGTTCATTTCATGTATGCGCGAAATGCCTTAAAAATGGCTTTAAAATGGATTTGGAGCATGGAGACGATTATCTCGGGATTGCAAGATAACCAAACAAAACTTTTAGTGGATTTCTACTTATTTTATTAAATATCATCTCCACCAAACAGGACAAGCTTGCATGTGTTATAGTTTTGGAGAAAAATGTGTTCATTTCATGTATGCGCAAAATGCCTTTGAAATGGCTTTAAAATGGATTTGGAGCATGGAGACGATTATCTCGGGATTGCAAGATAACCAAACAAAACTTTTAGTGGATTTCTACTTATTTTACTAAATATCATCTCCACCAAACAGGACAAGCTTGCATCTGTTATAGTTTTGGAGAAAAATGTGTTCATTTCATGTATGCGCGAAATGCCTTAAAAATGGCTTTAAAATGGATTTGGAGCATGGAGACGATTATCTCGGGATTGCAAGATAACCAAACAAAACTTTTAGTGGATTTCTACTTATTTTATTAAATATCATGTCCACCAAACAGGACAAGCTTGCATCTGTTATAGTTTTGGAGAAAAATGTGTTCATTTCATGTATGCGCGAAATGCCTTAAAAATGGCTTTAAAGTGGATTTGGAGCATGGAGACGATTATCTCGGGATTGCAAGATAACCAAACAAAACTTTTAGTGGATTTCTACTTATTTTATTAAATATCATCTCCACCAAACAGGACAAGCTTGCATGTGTTATAGTTTTGGAGAAATATGTGTTCATTTCATGTATGCGCAAAATGCCTTTGAAATGGCTTTAAAATGGATTTGGAGCATGGAGACGATTATCTCAGGATGGCAATAAAAACAAACGAAACTTTTAGTAGATTTCTACTTATTTTATTAAATATTATCTCCACCAAACAGGACAAGCTTGCATCTGTTATAGTTTTGGAGAAAAATGTGTTCATTTCATGTATGCGCGAAATGCCTTAAAAATGGCTTTAAAATGGATTTGGAGCATGGAGACGATTATCTCGGGATTGCAAGATAACCAAACAAAACTTTTAGTGGATTTCTACTTATTTTATTAAATATCATCTCCACCAAACAGGACAAGCTTGCATCTGTTATAGTTTTGGAGAAAAATGTGTTCATTTCATGTATGCGCGAAATGCCTTAAAAATGGCTTTAAAATGGATTTGGAGCATGGAGACGATTATCTCGGGATTGCAAGATAACCAAACAAAACTTTTAGTGGATTTCTACTTATTTTATTAAATATCATCTCCACCAAACAGGACAAGCTTGCATCTGTTATAGTTTTGGAGAAAAATGTGTTCATTTCATGTATGCGTGAAATGCCTTAAAAATGGCTTTAAAATGGATTTGGAGCATGGAGACGATTATCTCAGGATGGCAATATAAACAAACGAAACTTTTAGTGGATTTCTACTTATTTTATTAAATATCATCTCCACCAAACAGGACAAGCTTGCATCTGTTATAGTTTTGGAGAAAAATGTGTTCATTTCATGTATGCGCGAAATGCCTTAAAAATGGCTTTAAAATGGATTTGGAGCATGGAGACGATTATCTCGGGATTGCAAGATAACCAAACAAAACTTTTAGTGGATTTCTACTTATTTTATTAAATATCATCTCTACCAAACAGGACAAGCTTGCATGTGTTATAGTTTTGGAGAAATATGTGTTCATTTCATGTATGCGCAAAATGCCTTTGAAATGGCTTTAAAATGGATTTGGAGCATGGAGACGATTATCTCAGGATGGCAATAAAAACAAACGAAACTTTTAGTAGATTTCTACTTATTTTATTAAATATTATCTCCACCAAACAGGACAAGCTTGCATCTGTTATAGTTTTGGAGAAAAATGTGTTCATTTCATGTATGCGCGAAATGCCTTAAAAATGGCTTTAAAATGGATTTGGAGCATGGAGACGATTATCTCGGGATTGCAAGATAACCAAACAAAACTTTTAGTGGATTTCTACTTATTTTATTAAATATCATCTCCACCAAACAGGACAAGCTTGCATCTGTTATAGTTTTGGAGAAAAATGTGTTCATTTCATGTATGCGCGAAATGCCTTAAAAATGGCTTTAAAATGGATTTGGAGCATGGAGACGATTATCTCGGGATTGCAAGATAACCAAACAAAACTTTTAGTGGATTTCTACTTATTTTATTAAATATCATCTCCACCAAACAGGACAAGCTTGCATCTGTTATAGTTTTGGAGAAAAATGTGTTCATTTCATGTATGCGCGAAATGCCTTAAAAATGGCTTTAAAATGGATTTGGAGCATGGAGACGATTATCTCGGGATTGCAAGATAACCAAACAAAACTTTTAGTGGATTTCTACTTATTTTATTAAATATCATCTCCACCAAACAGGACAAGCTTGCATCTGTTATAGTTTTGGAGAAAAATGTGTTCATTTCATGTATGCGCGAAATGCCTTAAAAATGGCTTTAAAATGGATTTGGAGCATGGAGACGATTATCTCGGGATTGCAATATAACCAAACCAAACTTTTAGTGGATTTCTACTTATTTTATTAAATATCATCTCCACCAAACAGGACAAGCTTGCATCTGTTATAGTTTTGGAGAAAAATGTGTTCATTTCATGTATGCGCGAAATGCCTTAAAAATGGCTTTAAAATGGATTTGGAGCATGGAGACGATTATCTCGGGATTGCAAGATAACCAAACAAAACTTTTAGTGGATTTCTACTTATTTTATTAAATATCATCTCCACCAAACAGGACAAGCTTGCATCTGTTATAGTTTTGGAGAAAAATGTGTTCATTTCATGTATGCGCGAAATGCCTTAAAAATGGCTTTAAAATGGATTTGGAGCATGGAGACGATTATCTCGGGATTGCAAGATAACCAAACAAAACTTTTAGTGGATTTCTACTTATTTTATTAAATATCATCTCCACCAAACAGGACAAGCTTGCATCTGTTATAGTTTTGGAGAAAAATGTGTTCATTTCATGTATGCGTGAAATGCCTTAAAAATGGCTTTAAAATGGATTTGGAGCATGGAGACGATTATCTCGGGATTGCAAGATAACCAAACAAAACTTTTAGTGGATTTCTACTTATTTTATTAAATATCATCTCCACCAAACAGGACAAGCTTGCATCTGTTATAGTTTTGGAGAAAAATGTGTTCATTTCATGTATGCGCGAAATGCCTTAAAAATGGCTTTAAAATGGATTTGGAGCATGGAGACGATTATCTCGGGATTGCAAGATAACCAAACAAAACTTTTAGTGGATTTCTACTTATTTTATTAAATATCATCTCCACCAAACAGGACAAGCTTGCATCTGTTATAGTTTTGGAGAAAAATGTGTTCATTTCATGTATGCGCGAAATGCCTTAAAAATGGCTTTAAAATGGATTTGGAGCATGGAGACGAATATCTCGGGATTGCAATATAACCAAACAAAACTTTTAGTGGATTTCTACTTATTTTATTAAATATCATCTCCACCAAACAGGACAAGCTTGCATCTGTTATAGTTTTGGAGAAAAATGTGTTCATTTCATGTATGCGCGAAATGCCTTAAAAATGGCTTTAAAATGGATTTGGAGCATGGAGACGATTATCTCGGGATTGCAAGATAACCAAACAAAACTTTTAGTGGATTTCTACTTATTTTATTAAATATCATCTCCACCAAAAAGGACAAGCTTGCATCTGTTATAGTTTTGGAGAAAAATGTGTTCATTTCATGTATGCGCGAAATGCCTTAAAAATGGCTTTAAAATGGATTTGGAGCATGGAGACGATTATCTCGGGATTGCAATATAACCAAACCAAACTTTTAGTGGATTTCTACTTATTTTATTAAATATCATCTCCACCAAACAGGACAAGCTTGCATCTGTTATAGTTTTGGAGAAAAATGTGTTCATTTCATGTATGCGCGAAATGCCTTAAAAATGGCTTTAAAATGGATTTGGAGCATGGAGACGATTATCTCGGGATTGCAAGATAACCAAACAAAACTTTTAGTGGATTTCTACTTATTTTATTAAATATCATCTCCACCAAACAGGACAAGCTTGCATGTGTTATAGTTTTGGAGAAAAATGTGTTCATTTCATGTATGCGCAAAATGCCTTTGAAATGGCTTTAAAATGGATTTGGAGCATGGAGACGATTATCTCGGGATTGCAAGATAACCAAACAAAACTTTTAGTGGATTTCTACTTATTTTATTACATATCATCTCCACCAAACAGGAAAACTTGCATCTGTTATAGTTTTGGAGAAAAATGTGTTCATTTCATGTATGCGCGAAATGCCTTAAAAATGGCTTTAAAATGGATTTGGAGCATGGAAACGATTATCTCGGGATTGCAAGATAACCAAACAAAACTTTTAGTGGATTTCTACTTATTTTATTAAATATCATCTCCACCAAACAGGACAAGCTTGCATCTGTTATAGTTTTGGAGAAAAATGTGTTCATTTCATGTATGCGCGAAATGCCTTAAAAATGGCTTTAAAATGGATTTGGAGCATGGAGACGATTATCTCGGGATTGCAAGATAACCAAACAAAACTTTTAGTGGATTTCTACTTATTTTATTAAATATCATCTCCACCAAACAGGACAAGCTTGCATCTGTTATAGTTTTGGAGAAAAATGTGTTCATTTCATGTATGCGCGAAATGCCTTAAAAATGGCTTTAAAATGGATTTGGAGCATGGAGACGATTATCTCGGGATTGCAAGATAACCAAACAAAACTTTTAGTGGATTTCTACTTATTTTATTAAATATCATCTCCACCAAACAGGACAAGCTTGCATGTGTTATAGTTTTGGAGAAAAATGTGTTCATTTCATGTATGCGCTAAATGCCTTTGAAATGGCTTTAAAATGGATTTGGAGCATGGAGACGATTATCTCAGGATGGCAATATAAACAAACGAAACTTTTAGTAGATTTCTACTTATTTTATTAAATATTATCTCCACCAAACAGGACAAGCTTGCATCTGTTATAGTTTTGGAGAGAAATGTGTTCATTTCATGTATGCGCGAAATGCCTTAAAAATGGCTTTAAAATGGATTTGGAGCATGGAGACGATTATCTCGGGATTGCAAGATAACCAAACAAAACTTTTAGTGGATTTCTACTTATTTTATTAAATATCATCTCCACCAAACAGGACAAGCTTGCATCTGTTATAGTTTTGGAGAAAAATGTGTTCATTTCATGTATGCGCGAAATGCCTTAAAAATGGCTTTAAAATGGATTTGGAGCATGGAGACGATTATCTCGGGATTGCAAGATAACCAAACAAAACTTTTAGTGGATTTCTACTTATTTTATTAAATATCATCTCCACCAAACAGGACAAGCTTGCATCTGTTATAGTTTTGGAGAAAAATGTGTTCATTTCATGTATGCGCGAAATGCCTTAAAAATGGCTTTAAAATGGATTTGGAGCATGGAGACGATTATCTCGGGATTGCAATATAACCAAACAAAACTTTTAGTGGATTTCTACTTATTTTATTAAATATCATCTCCACCAAACAGGACAAGCTTGCATCTGTTATATTTTTGGAGAAAAATGTGTTCATTTCATGTATGCGCGAAATGCCTTAAAAATGGCTTTAAAATGGATTTGGAGCATGGAGACGATTATCTCGGGATTGCAAGATAACCAAACAAAACTTTTAGTGGATTTCTACTTATTTTATTAAATATCATCTCCACCAAACAGGACAAGCTTGCATCTGTTATAGTTTTGGAGAAAAATGTGTTCATTTCATGTATGCGCGAAATGCCTTAAAAATGGCTTTAAAATGGATTTGGAGCATGGAGACGATTATCTCGGGATTGCAAGATAACCAAACAAAACTTTTAGTGGATTTCTACTTATTTTATTAAATATCATCTCCACCAAACAGGACAAGCTTGCATCTGTTATAGTTTTGGAGAAAAATGTGTTCATTTCATGTATGCGCGAAATGCCTTAAAAATGGCTTTAAAATGGATTTGGAGCATGGAGACGATTATCTCGGGATTGCAAGATAACCAAACAAAACTTTTAGTGGATTTCTACTTATTTTATTAAATATCATCTCCACCAAACAGGACAAGCTTGCATGTGTTATAGTTTTGGAGAAAAATGTGTTCATTTCATGTATGCGCAAAATGCCTTTGAAATGGCTTTAAAATGGATTTGGAGCATGGAGACGATTATCTCGGGATTGCAAGATAACCAAACAAAACCTTTAGTGGATTTCTACTTATTTTATTACATATCATCTCCACCAAACAGGACAAGCTTGCATCTGTTATAGTTTTGGAGAAAAATGTGTTCATTTCATGTATGCGCGAAATGCCTTAAAAATGGCTTTAAAATGGATTTGGAGCATGGAGACGATTATCTCGGGAGTGCAAGATAACCAAACAAAACTTTTAGTGGATTTCTACTTATTTTATTAAATATCATCTCCACCAAACAGGACAAGCTTGCATCTGTTATAGTTTTGGAGAAAAATGTGTTCATTTCATGTATGCGCGAAATGCCTTAAAAATGGCTTTAAAATGGATTTGGAGCATGGAGACGATTATCTCGGGATTGCAAGATAACCAAACAAAACTTTTAGTGGATTTCTACTTATTTTATTAAATATCATCTCCACCAAACAGGACAAGCTTGCATCTGTTACAGTTTTGGAGAAAAATGTGTTCATTTCATGTATGCGCGAAATGCCTTAAAAATGGCTTTAAAATGGATTTGGAGCATGGAGACGATTATCTCGGGATTGCAAGATAACCAAACAAAACTTTTAGTGGATTTCTACTTATTTTATTAAATATCATCTCCACCAAACAGGACAAGCTTGCATGTGTTATAGTTTTGGAGAAAAATGTGTTCATTTCATGTATGCGCTAAATGCCTTTGAAATGGCTTTAAAATGGATTTGGAGCATGGAGACGATTATCTCAGGATGGCAATATAAACAAACGAAACTTTTAGTGGATTTCTACTTATTTTATTAAATATTATCTCCACCAAACAGGACAAGCTTGCATCTGTTATAGTTTTGGAGAGAAATGTGTTCATTTCATGTATGCGCGAAATGCCTTAAAAATGGCTTTAAAATGGATTTGGAGCATGGAGACGATTATCTCGGGATTGCAAGATAACCAAACAAAACTTTTAGTGGATTTCTACTTATTTTATTAAATATCATCTCCACCAAACAGGACAAGCTTGCATCTGTTATAGTTTTGGAGAAAAATGTGTTCATTTCATGTATGCGCGAAATGCCTTAAAAATGGCTTTAAAATGGATTTGGAGCATGGAGACGATTATCTCGGGATTGCAATATAACCAAACAAAACTTTTAGTGGATTTCTACTTATTTTATTAAATATCATCTCCACCAAACAGGACAAGCTTGCATCTGTTATAGTTTTGGAGAAAAATGTGTTCATTTCATGTATGCGCGAAATGCCTTAAAAATGGCTTTAAAATGGATTTGGAGCATGGAGACGATTATCTCGGGATTGCAAGATAACCAAACAAAACTTTTAGTGGATTTCTACTTATTTTATTAAATATCATCTCCACCAAACAGGACAAGCTTGCATCTGTTATAGTTTTGGAGAAAAATGTGTTCATTTCATGTATGCGCGAAATGCCTTAAAAATGGCTTTAAAATGGATTTGGAGCATGGAGACGATTATCTCGGGATTGCAAGATAACCAAACAAAACTTTTAGTGGATTTCTACTTATTTTATTAAATATCATCTCCACCAAACAGGACAAGCTTGCATCTGTTATAGTTTTGGAGAAAAATGTGTTCATTTCATGTATGCGCGAAATGCCTTAAAAATGGCTTTAAAATGGATTTGGAGCATGGAGACGATTATCTCGGGATTGCAAGATAACCAAACAAAACGTTTAGTGGATTTCTACTTATTTTATTAAATATCATCTCCACCAAACAGGACAAGCTTGCATCTGTTATAGTTTTGGAGAAAAATGTGTTCATTTCATGTATGCGCGAAATGCCTTAAAAATGGCTTTAAAATGGATTTGGAGCATGGAGACGATTATCTCGGGATTGCAAGATAACCAAACAAAACTTTTAGTGGATTTCTACTTATTTTATTAAATATCATCTCCACCAAACAGGACAAGCTTGCATCTGTTATAGTTTTGGAGAAAAATGTGTTCATTTCATGTATGCGCGAAATGCCTTAAAAATGGCTTTAAAATGGATTTGGAGCATGGAGACGATTATCTCGGGATTGCAAGATAACCAAACAAAACTTTTAGTGGATTTCTACTTATTTTATTAAATATCATCTCCACCAAACAGGACAAGCTTGCATGTGTTATAGTTTTGGAGAAAAATGTGTTCATTTCATGTATGCGCAAAATGCCTTTGAAATGGCTTTAAAATGGATTTGGAGCATGGAGACGATTATCTCGGGATTGCAAGATAACCAAACAAAACTTTTAGTGGATTTCTACTTATTTTATTACATATCATCTCCACCAAACAGGACAAGCTTGCATCTGTTATAGTTTTGGAGAAAAATGTGTTCATTTCATGTATGCGCGAAATGCCTTAAAAATGGCTTTAAAATGGATTTGGAGCATGGAGACGATTATCTCGGGATTGCAAGATAACCAAACAAAACTTTTAGTGGATTTCTACTTATTTTATTAAATATCATCTCCACCAAACAGGACAAGCTTGCATCTGTTATAGTTTTGGAGAAAAATGTGTTCATTTCATGTATGCGCGAAATGCCTTAAAAATGGCTTTAAAATGGATTTGGAGCATGGAGACGATTATCTCGGGATTGCAAGATAACCAAACAAAACTTTTAGTGGATTTCTACTTATTTTATTAAATATCATCTCCACCAAACAGGACAAGCTTGCATCTGTTATAGTTTTGGAGAAAAATGTGTTCATTTCATGTATGCGCGAAATGCCTTAAAAATGGCTTTAAAATGGATTTGGAGCATGAAGACGATTATCTCGGGATTGCAAGATAACCAAACAAAACGTTTAGTGGATTTCTACTTATTTTATTAAATATCATCTCCACCAAACAGGACAAGCTTGCATCTGTTATAGTTTTGGAGAAAAATGTGTTCATTTCATGTATGCGCGAAATGCCTTAAAAATGGCTTTAAAATGGATTTGGAGCATGGAGACGATTATCTCGGGATTGCAAGATAACCAAACAAAACTTTTAGTGGATTTCTACTTATTTTATTAAATATCATCTCCACCAAACAGGACAAGCTTGCATGTGTTATAGTTTTGGAGAAAAATGTGTTCATTTCATGTATGCGCAAAATGCCTTTGAAATGGCTTTAAAATGGATTTGGAGCATGGAGACGATTATCTCGGGATTGCAAGATAACCAAACAAAACTTTTAGTGGATTTCTACTTATTTTATTACATATCATCTCCACCAAACAGGACAAGCTTGCATCTGTTATAGTTTTGGAGAAAAATGTGTTCATTTCATGTATGCGCGAAATGCCTTAAAAATGGCTTTAAAATGGATTTGGAGCATGGAGACGATTATCTCGGGATTGCAAGATAACCAAACAAAACTTTTAGTGGATTTCTACTTATTTTATTAAATATCATCTCCACCAAACAGGACAAGCTTGCATCTGTTATAGTTTTGGAGAAAAATGTGTTCATTTCATGTATGCGCGAAATGCCTTAAAAATGGCTTTAAAATGGATTTGGAGCATGGAGACGATTATCTCGGGATTGCAAGATAACCAAACAAAACTTTTAGTGGATTTCTACTTATTTTATTAAATATCATCTCCACCAAACAGGACAAGCTTGCATCTGTTATAGTTTTGGAGAAAAATGTGTTCATTTCATGTATGCGCGAAATGCCTTAAAAATGGCTTTAAAATGGATTTGGAGCATGGAGACGATTATCTCGGGATTGCAAGATAACCAAACAAAACGTTTAGTGGATTTCTACTTATTTTATTAAATATCATCTCCACCAAACAGGACAAGCTTGCATCTGTTATAGTTTTGGAGAAAAATGTGTTCATTTCATGTATGCGCGAAATGCCTTAAAAATGGCTTTAAAATGGATTTGGAGCATGGAGACGATTATCTCGGGATTGCAAGATAACCAAACAAAACTTTTAGTGGATTTCTACTTATTTTATTAAATATCATCTCCACCAAACAGGACAAGCTTGCATCTGTTATAGTTTTGGAGAAAAATGTGTTCATTTCATGTATGCGCAAAATGCCTTTGAAATGGCTTTAAAATGGATTTGGAGCATGGAGACGATTATCTCAGGATGGCAATATAAACAAACGAAACTTTTAGTAGATTTCTACTTATTTTATTAAATATTATCTCCACCAAACAGGACAAGCTTGCATCTGTTATAGTTTTGGAGAAAAATGTGTTCATTTCATGTATGCGCGAAATGCCTTAAAAATGGCTTTAAAATGGATTTGGAGCATGGAGACGATTATCTCGGGATTGCAAGATAACCAAACAAAACTTTTAGTGGATTTCTACTTATTTTATTACATATCATCTCCACCAAACAGGACAAGCTTGCATCTGTTATAGTTTTGGAGAAAAATGTGTTCATTTCATGTATGCGCGAAATGCCTTAAAAATGGCTTTAAAATGGATTTGGAGCATGGAGACGATTATCTCGGGATTGCAAGATAACCAAACAAAACTTTTAGTGGATTTCTACTTATTTTATTACATATCATCTCCACCAAACAGGACAAGCTTGCATCTGTTATAGTTTTGGAGAAAAATGTGTTCATTTCATGTATGCGCGAAATGCCTTAAAAATGGCTTTAAAATGGATTTGGAGCATGGAGACGATTATCTCGGGATTGCAAGATAACCAAACAAAACTTTTAGTGGATTTCTACTTATTTTATTAAATATCATCTCCACCAAACAGGACAAGCTTGCATCTGTTATAGTTTTGGAGAAAAATGTGTTCATTTCATGTATGCGCGAAATGCCTTAAAAATGGCTTTAAAATGGATTTGGAGCATGGAGACGATTATCTCGGGATTGCAAGATAACCAAACAAAACTTTTAGTGGATTTCTACTTATTTTATTAAATATCATCTCCACCAAACAGGACAAGCTTGCATCTGTTATAGTTTTGGAGAAAAATGTGTTCATTTCATGTATGCGCGAAATGCCTTAAAAATGGCTTTAAAATGGATTTGGAGCATGAAGACGATTATCTCGGGATTGCAAGATAACCAAACAAAACGTTTAGTGGATTTCTACTTATTTTATTAAATATCATCTCCACCAAACAGGACAAGCTTGCATCTGTTATAGTTTTGGAGAAAAATGTGTTCATTTCATGTATGCGCGAAATGCCTTAAAAATGGCTTTAAAATGGATTTGGAGCATGGAGACGATTATCTCGGGATTGCAAGATAACCAAACAAAACTTTTAGTGGATTTCTACTTATTTTATTAAATATCATCTCCACCAAACAGGACAAGCTTGCATGTGTTATAGTTTTGGAGAAAAATGTGTTCATTTCATGTATGCGCAAAATGCCTTTGAAATGGCTTTAAAATGGATTTGGAGCATGGAGACGATTATCTCGGGATTGCAAGATAACCAAACAAAACTTTTAGTGGATTTCTACTTATTTTATTACATATCATCTCCACCAAACAGGACAAGCTTGCATCTGTTATAGTTTTGGAGAAAAATGTGTTCATTTCATGTATGCGCGAAATGCCTTAAAAATGGCTTTAAAATGGATTTGGAGCATGGAGACGATTATCTCGGGATTGCAAGATAACCAAACAAAACTTTTAGTGGATTTCTACTTATTTTATTAAATATCATCTCCACCAAACAGGACAAGCTTGCATCTGTTATAGTTTTGGAGAAAAATGTGTTCATTTCATGTATGCGCGAAATGCCTTAAAAATGGCTTTAAAATGGATTTGGAGCATGGAGACGATTATCTCGGGATTGCAAGATAACCAAACAAAACTTTTAGTGGATTTCTACTTATTTTATTAAATATCATCTCCACCAAACAGGACAAGCTTGCATCTGTTATAGTTTTGGAGAAAAATGTGTTCATTTCATGTATGCGCGAAATGCCTTAAAAATGGCTTTAAAATGGATTTGGAGCATGGAGACGATTATCTCGGGATTGCAAGATAACCAAACAAAACGTTTAGTGGATTTCTACTTATTTTATTAAATATCATCTCCACCAAACAGGACAAGCTTGCATCTGTTATAGTTTTGGAGAAAAATGTGTTCATTTCATGTATGCGCGAAATGCCTTAAAAATGGCTTTAAAATGGATTTGGAGCATGGAGACGATTATCTCGGGATTGCAAGATAACCAAACAAAACTTTTAGTGGATTTCTACTTATTTTATTAAATATCATCTCCACCAAACAGGACAAGCTTGCATCTGTTATAGTTTTGGAGAAAAATGTGTTCATTTCATGTATGCGCAAAATGCCTTTGAAATGGCTTTAAAATGGATTTGGAGCATGGAGACGATTATCTCAGGATGGCAATATAAACAAACGAAACTTTTAGTAGATTTCTACTTATTTTATTAAATATTATCTCCACCAAACAGGACAAGCTTGCATCTGTTATAGTTTTGGAGAAAAATGTGTTCATTTCATGTATGCGCGAAATGCCTTAAAAATGGCTTTAAAATGGATTTGGAGCATGGAGACGATTATCTCGGGATTGCAAGATAACCAAACAAAACTTTTAGTGGATTTCTACTTATTTTATTAAATATCATCTCCACCAAACAGGACAAGCTTGCATCTGTTATAGTTTTGGAGAAAAATGTGTTCATTTCATGTATGCGCGAAATACCTTAAAAATGGCTTTAAAATGGATTTGGAGCATGGAGACGATTATCTCGGGATTGCAAGATAACCAAACAAAACTTTTAGTGGATTTCTACTTATTTTATTAAATATCATCTCCACCAAACAGGACAAGCTTGCATCTGTTATAGTTTTGGAGAAAAATGTGTTCATTTCATGTATGCGCAAAATGCCTTTGAAATGGCTTTAAAATGGATTTGGAGCATGGAGACGATTATCTCAGGATGGCAATATAAACAAACGAAACTTTTAGTAGATTTCTACTTATTTTATTAAATATTATCTCCACCAAACAGGACAAGCTTGCATCTGTTATAGTTTTGGAGAAAAATGTGTTCATTTCATGTATGCGCGAAATGCCTTAAAAATGGCTTTAAAATGGATTTGGAGCATGGAGACGATTATCTCGGGATTGAAAGATAACCAAACAAAACTTTTAGTGGATTTCTACTTATTTTATTAAATATCATCTCCACCAAACAGGACAAGCTTGCATCTGTTATAGTTTTGGAGAAAAATGTGTTCATTTCATGTATGCGCGAAATGCCTTAAAAATGGCTTTAAAATGGATTTGGAGCATGGAGACGATTATCTCGGGATTGCAAGATAACCAAACAAAACTTTTAGTGGATTTCTACTTATTTTATTAAATATCATCTCCACCAAACAGGACAAGCTTGCATGTGTTATAGTTTTGGAGAAAAATGTGTTCATTTCATGTATGCGCAAAATGCCTTTGAAATGGCTTTAAAATGGATTTGGAGCATGGAGACGATTATCTCGGGATTGCAAGATAACCAAACAAAACTTTTAGTGGATTTCTACTTATTTTACTAAATATCATCTCCACCAAACAGGACAAGCTTGCATCTGTTATAGTTTTGGAGAAATATGTGTTCATTTCATGTATTCGCAAAATGCCTTTGAAATGGCTTTAAAATGGATTTGGAGCATGGAGACGATTATCTCAGGATGGCAATAAAAACAAACGAAACTTTTGGTAGATTTCTACTTATTTTATTAAATATTATCTCCACCAAACAGGACAAGCTTGCATCTGTTATAGTTTTGGAGAAAAATGTGTTCATTTCATGTATGCGCGAAATGCCTTAAAAATGGCTTTAAAATGGATTTGGAGCATGGAGACGATTATCTCGGGATTGCAAGATAACCAAACAAAACTTTTAGTGGATTTCTACTTATTTTATTAAATATCATCTCCACCAAACAGGACAAGCTTGCATCTGTTATAGTTTTGGAGAAAAATGTGTTCATTTCATGTATGCGCGAAATGCCTTAAAAATGGCTTTAAAATGGATTTGGAGCATGGAGACGATTATCTCGGGATTGCAAGATAACCAAACAAAACTTTTAGTGGATTTCTACTTATTTTATTAAATATCATCTCCACCAAACAGGACAAGCTTGCATCTGTTATAGTTTTGGAGAAAAATGTGTTCATTTCATGTATGCGTGAAATGCCTTAAAAATGGCTTTAAAATGGATTTGGAGCATGGAGACGATTATCTCGGGATTGCAAGATAACCAAACAAAACTTTTAGTGGATTTCTACTTATTTTATTAAATATCATCTCCACCAAACAGGACAAGCTTGCATCTGTTATAGTTTTGGAGAAAAATGTGTTCATTTCATGTATGCGCGAAATGCCTTAAAAATGGCTTTAAAATGGATTTGGAGCATGGAGACGATTATCTCGGGATTGCAAGATAACCAAACAAAACTTTTAGTGGATTTCTACTTATTTTATTAAATATCATCTCCACCAAACAGGACAAGCTTGCATCTGTTATAGTTTTGGAGAAAAATGTGTTCATTTCATGTATGCGCGAAATGCCTTAAAAATGGCTTTAAAATGGATTTGGAGCATGGAGACGATTATCTCGGGATTGCAATATAACCAAACAAAACTTTTAGTGGATTTCTACTTATTTTATTAAATATCATCTCCACCAAACAGGACAAGCTTGCATCTGTTATAGTTTTGGAGAAAAATGTGTTCATTTCATGTATGCGCGAAATGCCTTAAAAATGGCTTTAAAATGGATTTGGAGCATGGAGACGATTATCTCGGGATTGCAAGATAACCAAACAAAACTTTTAGTGGATTTCTACTTATTTTATTAAATATCATCTCCACCAAACAGGACAAGCTTGCATCTGTTATAGTTTTGGAGAAAAATGTGTTCATTTCATGTATGCGCGAAATGCCTTAAAAATGGCTTTAAAATGGATTTGGAGCATGGAGACGATTATCTCGGGATTGCAATATAACCAAACAAAACTTTTAGTGGATTTCTACTTATTTTATTAAATATCATCTCCACCAAACAGGACAAGCTTGCATCTGTTATATTTTTGGAGAAAAATGTGTTCATTTCATGTATGCGCGAAATGCCTTAAAAATGGCTTTAAAATGGATTTGGAGCATGGAGACGATTATCTCGGGATTGCAAGATAACCAAACAAAACTTTTAGTGGATTTCTACTTATTTTATTAAATATCATCTCCACCAAACAGGACAAGCTTGCATCTGTTATAGTTTTGGAGAAAAATGTGTTCATTTCATGTATGCGCGAAATGCCTTAAAAATGGCTTTAAAATGGATTTGGAGCATGGAGACGATTATCTCGGGATTGCAAGATAACCAAACAAAACTTTTAGTGGATTTCTACTTATTTTATTAAATATCATCTCCACCAAACAGGACAAGCTTGCATCTGTTATAGTTTTGGAGAAAAATGTGTTCATTTCATGTATGCGCGAAATGCCTTAAAAATGGCTTTAAAATGGATTTGGAGCATGGAGACGATTATCTCGGGATTGCAAGATAACCAAACAAAACTTTTAGTGGATTTCTACTTATTTTATTAAATATCATCTCCACCAAACAGGACAAGCTTGCATGTGTTATAGTTTTGGAGAAAAATGTGTTCATTTCATGTATGCGCGAAATGCCTTAAAAATGGCTTTAAAATGGATTTGGAGCATGGAGACGATTATCTCGGGATTGCAAGATAACCAAACAAAACTTTTAGTGGATTTCTACTTATTTTATTAAATATCATCTCCACCAAACAGGACAAGCTTGCATCTGTTATAGTTTTGGAGAAAAATGTGTTCATTTCATGTATGCGCGAAATGCCTTAAAAATGGCTTTAAAATGGATTTGGAGCATGGAGACGATTATCTCGGGATTGCAAGATAACCAAACAAAACTTTTAGTGGATTTCTACTTATTTTATTAAATATCATCTCCACCAAACAGGACAAGCTTGCATGTGTTATAGTTTTGGAGAAAAATGTGTTCATTTCATGTATGCGCAAAATGCCTTTGAAATGGCTTTAAAATGGATTTGGAGCATGGAGACGATTATCTCAGGATGGCAATATAAACAAACGAAACTTTTAGTAGATTTCTACTTATTTTATTAAATATTATCTCCACCAAACAGGACAAGCTTGCATCTGTTATAGTTTTGGAGAAAAATGTGTTCATTTCATGTATGCGCGAAATGCCTTAAAAATGGCTTTAAAATGGATTTGGAGCATGGAGACGATTATCTCGGGATTGCAAGATAACCAAACAAAACTTTTAGTGGATTTCTACTTATTTTATTAAATATCATCTCCACCAAACAGGACAAGCTTGCATCTGTTATAGTTTTGGAGAAAAATGTGTTCATTTCATGTATGCGCGAAATGCCTTAAAAATGGCTTTAAAATGGATTTGGAGCATGGAGACGATTATCTCGGGATTGCAATATAACCAAACAAAACTTTTAGTGGATTTCTACTTATTTTATTAAATATCATCTCCACCAAACAGGACAAGCTTGCATCTGTTATAGTTTTGGAGAAAAATGTGTTCATTTCATGTATGCGCGAAATGCCTTAAAAATGGCTTTAAAATGGATTTGGAGCATGGAGACGATTATCTCGGGATTGCAAGATAACCAAACAAAACTTTTAGTGGATTTCTACTTATTTTATTAAATATCATCTCCACCAAACAGGACAAGCTTGCATCTGTTATAGTTTTGGAGAAAAATGTGTTCATTTCATGTATGCGCGAAATGCCTTAAAAATGGCTTTAAAATGGATTTGGAGCATGGAGACGATTATCTCGGGATTGCAAGATAACCAAACAAAACTTTTAGTGGATTTCTACTTATTTTATTAAATATCATCTCCACCAAACAGGACAAGCTTGCATCTGTTATAGTTTTGGAGAAAAATGTGTTCATTTCATGTATGCGCGAAATGCCTTAAAAATGGCTTTAAAATGGATTTGGAGCATGGAGACGATTATCTCGGGATTGCAAGATAACCAAACAAAACTTTTCGTGGATTTCTACTTATTTTATTAAATATCATCTCCACCAAACAGGACAAGCTTGCATGTGTTATAGTTTTGGAGAAAAATGTGTTCATTTCATGTATGCGCAAAATGCCTTTGAAATGGCTTTAAAATGGATTTGGAGCATGGAGACGATTATCTCGGGATTGCAAGATAACCAAACAAAACTTTTAGTGGATTTCTACTTATTTTTATTAAATATCATCTCCACCAAACAGGACAAGCTTGCATCTGTTATAGTTTTGGAGAAAAATGTGTTCATTTCATGTATGCGCGAAATGCCTTAAAAATGGCTTTAAAATGGATTTGGAGCATGGAGACGATTATCTCGGGATTGCAAGATAACCAAACAAAACTTTTAGTGGATTTCTACTTATTTTATTAAATATCATCTCCACCAAACAGGACAAGCTTGCATCTGTTATAGTTTTGGAGAAAAATGTGTTCATTTCATGTATGCGCGAAATGCCTTAAAAATGGCTTTAAAATGGATTTGGAGCATGGAGACGATTATCTCGGGATTGCAATATAACCAAACAAAACTTTTAGTGGATTTCTACTTATTTTATTAAATATCATCTCCACCAAACAGGACAAGCTTGCATCTGTTATAGTTTTGGAGAAAAATGTGTTCATTTCATGTATGCGCGAAATGCCTTAAAAATGGCTTTAAAATGGATTTGGAGCATGGAGACGATTATCTCGGGATTGCAAGATAACCAAACAAAACTTTTAGTGGATTTCTACTTATTTTATTAAATATCATCTCCACCAAACAGGACAAGCTTGCATGTGTTATAGTTTTGGAGAAAAATGTGTTCATTTCATGTATGCGCAAAATGCCTTTGAAATGGCTTTAAAATGGATTTGGAGCATGGAGACGATTATCTCAGGATGGCAATATAAACAAACGAAACTTTTAGTAGATTTCTACTTATTTTATTAAATATCATCTCCACCAAACAGGACAAGCTTGCATGTGTTATAGTTTTGGAGAAAAATGTGTTCATTTCATGTATGCGCAAAATGCCTTTGAAATGGCTTTAAAATGGATTTGGAGCATGGAGACGATTATCTCGGGATTGCAAGATAACCAAACAAAACTTTTAGTGGATTTCTACTTATTTTTATTAAATATCATCTCCACCAAACAGGACAAGCTTGCATCTGTTATAGTTTTGGAGAAAAATGTGTTCATTTCATGTATGCGCGAAATGCCTTAAAAATGGCTTTAAAATGGATTTGGAGCATGGAGACGATTATCTCGGGATTGCAAGATAACCAAACAAAACTTTTAGTGGATTTCTACTTATTTTATTAAATATCATCTCCACCAAACAGGACAAGCTTGCATCTGTTATAGTTTTGGAGAAAAATGTGTTCATTTCATGTATGCGCGAAATGCCTTAAAAATGGCTTTAAAATGGATTTGGAGCATGGAGACGATTATCTCGGGATTGCAAGATAACCAAACAAAACTTTTAGTGGATTTCTACTTATTTTATTAAATATCATCTCCACCAAACAGGACAAGCTTGCATGTGTTATAGTTTTGGAGAAAAATGTGTTCATTTCATGTATGCGCAAAATGCCTTTGAAATGGCTTTAAAATGGATTTGGAGCATGGAGACGATTATCTCAGGATGGCAATATAAACAAACGAAACTTTTAGTAGATTTCTACTTATTTTATTAAATATCATCTCCACCAAACAGGACAAGCTTGCATGTGTTATAGTTTTGGAGAAAAATGTGTTCATTTCATGTATGCGCAAAATGCCTTTGAAATGGCTTTAAAATGGATTTGGAGCATGGAGACGATTATCTCGGGATTGCAAGATAACCAAACAAAACTTTTAGTGGATTTCTACTTATTTTTATTAAATATCATCTCCACCAAACAGGACAAGCTTGCATCTGTTATAGTTTTGGAGAAAAATGTGTTCATTTCATGTATGCGCGAAATGCCTTAAAAATGGCTTTAAAATGGATTTGGAGCATGGAGACGATTATCTCGGGATTGCAAGATAACCAAACAAAACTTTTAGTGGATTTCTACTTATTTTATTAAATATCATCTCCACCAAACAGGACAAGCTTGCATCTGTTATAGTTTTGGAGAAAAATGTGTTCATTTCATGTATGCGCGAAATGCCTTAAAAATGGCTTTAAAATGGATTTGGAGCATGGAGACGATTATCTCGGGATTGCAAGATAACCAAACAAAACTTTTAGTGGATTTCTACTTATTTTATTAAATATCATCTCCACCAAACAGGACAAGCTTGCATCTGTTATAGTTTTGGAGAAAAATGTGTTCATTTCATGTATGCGCGAAATGCCTTAAAAATGGCTTTAAAATGGATTTGGAGCATGGAGACGATTATCTCGGGATTGCAATATAACCAAACAAAACTTTTAGTGGATTTCTACTTATTTTATTAAATATCATCTCCACCAAACAGGACAAGCTTGCATCTGTTATAGTTTTGGAGAAAAATGTGTTCATTTCATGTATGCGCGAAATGCCTTAAAAATGGCTTTAAAATGGATTTGGAGCATGGAGACGATTATCTCGGGATTGCAAGATAACCAAACAAAACTTTTAGTGGATTTCTACTTATTTTATTAAATATCATCTCCACCAAACAGGACAAGCTTGCATCTGTTATAGTTTTGGAGAAAAATGTGTTCATTTCATGTATGCGCGAAATGCCTTAAAAATGGCTTTAAAATGGATTTGGAGCATGGAGACGATTATCTCGGGATTGCAAGATAACCAAACAAAACTTTTAGTGGATTTCTACTTATTTTATTAAATATCATCTCCACCAAACAGGACAAGCTTGCATCTGTTATAGTTTTGGAGAAAAATGTGTTCATTTCATGTATGCGCGAAATGCCTTAAAAATGGCTTTAAAATGGATTTGGAGCATGGAGACGATTATCTCGGGATTGCAAGATAACCAAACAAAACTTTTCGTGGATTTCTACTTATTTTATTAAATATCATCTCCACCAAACAGGACAAGCTTGCATGTGTTATAGTTTTGGAGAAAAATGTGTTCATTTCATGTATGCGCAAAATGCCTTTGAAATGGCTTTAAAATGGATTTGGAGCATGGAGACGATTATCTCGGGATTGCAAGATAACCAAACAAAACTTTTAGTGGATTTCTACTTATTTTTATTAAATATCATCTCCACCAAACAGGACAAGCTTGCATCTGTTATAGTTTTGGAGAAAAATGTGTTCATTTCATGTATGCGCGAAATGCCTTAAAAATGGCTTTAAAATGGATTTGGAGCATGGAGACGATTATCTCGGGATTGCAAGATAACCAAACAAAACTTTTAGTGGATTTCTACTTATTTTATTAAATATCATCTCCACCAAACAGGACAAGCTTGCATCTGTTATAGTTTTGGAGAAAAATGTGTTCATTTCATGTATGCGCGAAATGCCTTAAAAATGGCTTTAAAATGGATTTGGAGCATGGAGACGATTATCTCGGGATTGCAATATAACCAAACAAAACTTTTAGTGGATTTCTACTTATTTTATTAAATATCATCTCCACCAAACAGGACAAGCTTGCATCTGTTATAGTTTTGGAGAAAAATGTGTTCATTTCATGTATGCGCGAAATGCCTTAAAAATGGCTTTAAAATGGATTTGGAGCATGGAGACGATTATCTCGGGATTGCAAGATAACCAAACAAAACTTTTAGTGGATTTCTACTTATTTTATTAAATATCATCTCCACCAAACAGGACAAGCTTGCATGTGTTATAGTTTTGGAGAAAAATGTGTTCATTTCATGTATGCGCAAAATGCCTTTGAAATGGCTTTAAAATGGATTTGGAGCATGGAGACGATTATCTCAGGATGGCAATATAAACAAACGAAACTTTTAGTAGATTTCTACTTATTTTATTAAATATTATCTCCACCAAACAGGACAAGCTTGCATCTGTTATAGTTTTGGAGAAAAATGTGTTCATTTCATGTATGCGCGAAATGCCTTAAAAATGGCTTTAAAATGGATTTGGAGCATGGAGACGATTATCTCGGGATTGCAAGATAACCAAACAAAACTTTTAGTGGATTTCTACTTATTTTATTAAATATCATCTCCACCAAACAGGACAAGCTTGCATGTGTTATAGTTTTGGAGAAAAATGTGTCCATTTCATGTATGCGCAAAATGCCTTTGAAATGGCTTTAAAATGGATTTGGAGCATGGAGACGATTATCTCAGGATGGCAATATAAACAAACGAAACTTTTAGTAGATTTCTACTTATTTTATTAAATATTATCTCCACCAAACAGGACAAGCTTGCATCTGTTATAGTTTTGGAGAAAAATGTGTTCATTTCATGTATGCGCGAAATGCCTTAAAAATGGCTTTAAAATGGATTTGGAGCATGGAGACGATTATCTCGGGATTGCAAGATAACCAAACAAAACTTTTAGTGGATTTCTACTTATTTTATTAAATATCATCTCCACCAAACAGGACAAGCTTGCATCTGTTATAGTTTTGGAGAAAAATGTGTTCATTTCATGTATGCGCAAAATGCCTTTGAAATGGCTTTAAAATGGATTTGGAGCATGGAGACGATTATCTCAGGATGGCAATATAAACAAACGAAACTTTTAGTAGATTTCTACTTATTTTATTAAATATTATCTCCACCAAACAGGACAAGCTTGCATCTGTTATAGTTTTGGAGAAAAATGTGTTCATTTCATGTATGCGCGAAATGCCTTAAAAATGGCTTTAAAATGGATTTGGAGCATGGAGACGATTATCTCGGGATTGCAAGATAACCAAACAAAACTTTTAGTGGATTTCTACTTATTTTATTAAATATCATCTCCACCAAACAGGACAAGCTTGCATCTGTTATAGTTTTGGAGAAAAATGTGTTCATTTCATGTATGCGCGAAATGCCTTAAAAATGGCTTTAAAATGGATTTGGAGCATGGAGACGATTATCTCGGGATTGCAATATAACCAAACAAAACTTTTAGTGGATTTCTACTTATTTTATTAAATATCATCTCCACCAAACAGGACAAGCTTGCATCTGTTATAGTTTTGGAGAAAAATGTGTTCATTTCATGTATGCGCGAAATGCCTTAAAAATGGCTTTAAAATGGATTTGGAGCATGGAGACGATTATCTCGGGATTGCAAGATAACCAAACAAAACTTTTAGTGGATTTCTACTTATTTTATTAAATATCATCTCCACCAAACAGGACAAGCTTGCATCTGTTATAGTTTTGGAGAAAAATGTGTTCATTTCATGTATGCGCGAAATGCCTTAAAAATGGCTTTAAAATGGATTTGGAGCATGGAGACGATTATCTCGGGATTGCAAGATAACCAAACAAAACTTTTAGTGGATTTCTACTTATTTTATTAAATATCATCTCCACCAAACAGGACAAGCTTGCATCTGTTATAGTTTTGGAGAAAAATGTGTTCATTTCATGTATGCGCGAAATGCCTTAAAAATGGCTTTAAAATGGATTTGGAGCATGGAGACGATTATCTCGGGATTGCAAGATAACCAAACAAAACTTTTCGTGGATTTCTACTTATTTTATTAAATATCATCTCCACCAAACAGGACAAGCTTGCATGTGTTATAGTTTTGGAGAAAAATGTGTTCATTTCATGTATGCGCAAAATGCCTTTGAAATGGCTTTAAAATGGATTTGGAGCATGGAGACGATTATCTCGGGATTGCAAGATAACCAAACAAAACTTTTAGTGGATTTCTACTTATTTTTATTAAATATCATCTCCACCAAACAGGACAAGCTTGCATCTGTTATAGTTTTGGAGAAAAATGTGTTCATTTCATGTATGCGCGAAATGCTTTAAAAATGGCTTTAAATTGGATTTGGAGCATGGAGACGATTATCTCGGGATTGCAAGATAACCAAACAAAACTTTTAGTGGATTTCTACTTATTTTATTAAATATCATCTCCACCAAACAGGACAAGCTTGCATCTGTTATAGTTTTGGAGAAAAATGTGTTCATTTCATGTATGCGCGAAATGCCTTAAAAATGGCTTTAAAATGGATTTGGAGCATGGAGACGATTATCTCGGGATTGCAAGATAACCAAACAAAACTTTTATTGGATTTCTACTTATTTTATTAAATATCATCTCCACCAAACAGGACAAGCTTGCATCTGTTATAGTTTTGGAGAAAAATGTGTTCATTTCATGTATGCGCGAAATGCCTTAAAAATGGCTTTAAAATGGATTTGGAGCATGGAGACGATTATCTCGGGATTGCAAGATAACCAAACAAAACTTTTAGTGGATTTCTACTTATTTTATTAAATATCATCTCCACCAAACAGGACAAGCTTGCATGTGTTATAGTTTTGGAGAAAAATGTGTTCATTTCATGTATGCGCAAAATGCCTTTGAAATGGCTTTAAAATGGATTTGGAGCATGGAGACGATTATCTCAGGATGGCAATATAAACAAACGAAACTTTTAGTAGATTTCTACTTATTTTATTAAATATTATCTCCACCAAACAGGACAAGCTTGCATCTGTTATAGTTTTGGAGAAAAATGTGTTCATTTCATGTATGCGCGAAATGCCTTAAAAATGGCTTTAAAATGGATTTGGAGCATGGAGACGATTATCTCGGGATTGCAAGATAACCAAACAAAACTTTTAGTGGATTTCTACTTATTTTATTAAATATCATCTCCACCAAACAGGACAAGCTTGCATGTGTTATAGTTTTGGAGAAAAATGTGTCCATTTCATGTATGCGCAAAATGCCTTTGAAATGGCTTTAAAATGGATTTGGAGCATGGAGACGATTATCTCAGGATGGCAATATAAACAAACGAAACTTTTAGTAGATTTCTACTTATTTTATTAAATATTATCTCCACCAAACAGGACAAGCTTGCATCTGTTATAGTTTTGGAGAAAAATGTGTTCATTTCATGTATGCGCGAAATGCCTTAAAAATGGCTTTAAAATGGATTTGGAGCATGGAGACGATTATCTCGGGATTGCAAGATAACCAAACAAAACTTTTAGTGGATTTCTACTTATTTTATTAAATATCATCTCCACCAAACAGGACAAGCTTGCATCTGTTATAGTTTTGGAGAAAAATGTGTTCATTTCATGTATGCGCGAAATGCCTTAAAAATGGCTTTAAAATGGATTTGGAGCATGGAGACGATTATCTCGGGATTGCAAGATAACCAAACAAAACTTTTAGTGGAATTCTACTTATTTTATTAAATATCATCTCCACCAAACAGGACAAGCTTGCATCTGTTATAGTTTTGGAGAAAAATGTGTTCATTTCATGTATGCGCGAAATGCCTTAAAAATGGCTTTAAAATGGATTTGGAGCATGGAGACGATTATCTCGGGATTGCAAGATAACCAAACAAAACTTTTAGTGGATTTCTACTTATTTTATTAAATATCATCTCCACCAAACAGGACAAGCTTGCATGTGTTATAGTTTTGGAGAAAAATGTGTTCATTTCATGTATGCGCAAAATGCCTTTGAAATGGCTTTAAAATGGATTTGGAGCATGGAGACGATTATCTCAGGATGGCAATATAAACAAACGAAACTTTTAGTAGATTTCTACTTATTTTATTAAATATTATCTCCACCAAACAGGACAAGCTTGCATCTGTTATAGTTTTGGAGAAAAATGTGTTCATTTCATGTATGCGCGAAATGCCTTAAAAATGGCTTTAAAATGGATTTGGAGCATGGAGACGATTATCTCGGGATTGCAAGATAACCAAACAAAACTTTTAGTGGATTTCTACTTATTTTATTAAATATCATCCCCACCAAACAGGACAAGCTTGCATCTGTTATAGTTTTGGAGAAAAATGTGTTCATTTCATGTATGCGCGAAATGCCTTAAAAATGGCTGTAAAATGGATTTGGAGCATGGAGACGATTATCTCGGGATTGCAATATAACCAAACAAAACTTTTAGTGGATTTCTACTTATTTTATTAAATATCATCTCCACCAAACAGGACAAGCTTGCATCTGTTATAGTTTTGGAGAAAAATGTGTTCATTTCATGTATGCGCGAAATGCCTTAAAAATGGCTTTAAAATGGATTTGGAGCATGGAGACGATTATCTCGGGATTGCAAGATAACCAAACAAAACTTTTAGTGGATTTCTACTTATTTTATTAAATATCATCTCCACCAAACAGGACAAGCTTGCATCTGTTATAGTTTTGGAGAAAAATGTGTTCATTTCATGTATGCGCGAAATGCCTTAAAAATGGCTTTAAAATGGATTTGGAGCATGGAGACGATTATCTCGGGATTGCAAGATAACCAAACAAAACTTTTAGTGGATTTCTACTTATTTTATTAAATATCATCTCCACCAAACAGGACAAGCTTGCATCTGTTATAGTTTTGGAGAAAAATGTGTTCATTTCATGTATGCGCGAAATGCCTTAAAAATGGCTTTAAAATGGATTTGGAGCATGGAGACGATTATCTCGGGATTGCAAGATAACCAAACAAAACTTTTAGTGGATTTCTACTTATTTTATTAAATATCATCTCCACCAAACAGGACAAGCTTGCATCTGTTATAGTTTTGGAGAAAAATGTGTTCATTTCATGTATGCGCGAAATGCCTTAAAAATGGCTTTAAAATGGATTTGGAGCATGGAGACGATTATCTCAGGATGGCAATATAAACAAACGAAACTTTTAGTAGATTTCTACTTATTTTATTAAATATTATCTCCACCAAACAGGACAAGCTTGCATCTGTTATAGTTTTGGAGAAAAATGTGTTCATTTCATGTATGCGCGAAATGCCTTAAAAATGGCTTTAAAATGGATTTGGAGCATGGAGACGATTATCTCGGGATTGCAAGATAACCAAACAAAACTTTTAGTGGATTTCTACTTATTTTATTAAATATCATCTCCACCAAACAGGACAAGCTTGCATCTGTTATAGTTTTGGAGAAAAATGTGTTCATTTCATGTATGCGCGAAATGCCTTAAAAATGGCTTTAAAATGGATTTGGAGCATGGAGACGATTATCTCGGGATTGCAAGATAACCAAACAAAACTTTTAGTGGAATTCTACTTATTTTATTAAATATCATCTCCACCAAACAGGACAAGCTTGCATCTGTTATAGTTTTGGAGAAAAATGTGTTCATTTCATGTATGCGCGAAATGCCTTAAAAATGGCTTTAAAATGGATTTGGAGCATGGAGACGATTATCTCGGGATTGCAAGATAACCAAACAAAACTTTTAGTGGATTTCTACTTATTTTATTAAATATCATCTCCACCAAACAGGACAAGCTTGCATGTGTTATAGTTTTGGAGAAAAATGTGTTCATTTCATGTATGCGCGAAATGCCTTAAAAATGGCTTTAAAATGGATTTGGAGCATGGAGACGATTATCTCGGGATTGCAAGATAACCAAACAAAACTTTTAGTGGATTTCTACTTATTTTATTAAATATCATCTCCACCAAACAGGACAAGCTTGCATCTGTTATAGTTTTGGAGAAAAATGTGTTCATTTCATGTATGCGCGAAATGCCTTAAAAATGGCTTTAAAATGGATTTGGAGCATGGAGACGATTATCTCGGGATTGCAAGATAACCAAACAAAACTTTTAGTGGATTTCTACTTATTTTATTAAATATCATCTCCACCAAACAGGACAAGCTTGCATGTGTTATAGTTTTGGAGAAAAATGTGTTCATTTCATGTATGCGCAAAATGCCTTTGAAATGGCTTTAAAATGGATTTGGAGCATGGAGACGATTATCTCAGGATGGCAATATAAACAAACGAAACTTTTAGTAGATTTCTACTTATTTTATTAAATATTATCTCCACCAAACAGGACAAGCTTGCATCTGTTATAGTTTTGGAGAAAAATGTGTTCATTTCATGTATGCGCGAAATGCCTTAAAAATGGCTTTAAAATGGATTTGGAGCATGGAGACGATTATCTCGGGATTGCAAGATAACCAAACAAAACTTTTAGTGGATTTCTACTTATTTTATTAAATATCATCCCCACCAAACAGGACAAGCTTGCATCTGTTATAGTTTTGGAGAAAAATGTGTTCATTTCATGTATGCGCGAAATGCCTTAAAAATGGCTGTAAAATGGATTTGGAGCATGGAGACGATTATCTCGGGATTGCAATATAACCAAACAAAACTTTTAGTGGATTTCTACTTATTTTATTAAATATCATCTCCACCAAACAGGACAAGCTTGCATCTGTTATAGTTTTGGAGAAAAATGTGTTCATTTCATGTATGCGCGAAATGCCTTAAAAATGGCTTTAAAATGGATTTGGAGCATGGAGACGATTATCTCGGGATTGCAAGATAACCAAACAAAACTTTTAGTGGATTTCTACTTATTTTATTAAATATCATCTCCACCAAACAGGACAAGCTTGCATCTGTTATAGTTTTGGAGAAAAATGTGTTCATTTCATGTATGCGCGAAATGCCTTAAAAATGGCTTTAAAATGGATTTGGAGCATGGAGACGATTATCTCGGGATTGCAAGATAACCAAACAAAACTTTTAGTGGATTTCTACTTATTTTATTAAATATCATCTCCACCAAACAGGACAAGCTTGCATCTGTTATAGTTTTGGAGAAAAATGTGTTCATTTCATGTATGCGCGAAATGCCTTAAAAATGGCTTTAAAATGGATTTGGAGCATGGAGACGATTATCTCGGGATTGCAAGATAACCAAACAAAACTTTTAGTGGATTTCTACTTATTTTATTAAATATCATCTCCACCAAACAGGACAAGCTTGCATGTGTTATAGTTTTGGAGAAAAATGTGTTCATTTCATGTATGCGCTAAATGCCTTTGAAATGGCTTTAAAATGGATTTGGAGCATGGAGACGATTATCTCAGGATGGCAATATAAACAAACGAAACTTTTTGTAGATTTCTACTTATTTTATTAAATATTATCTCCACCAAACAGGACAAGCTTGCATCTGTTATAGTTTTGGAGAAAAATGTGTTCATTTCATGTATGCGCGAAATGCCTTAAAAATGGCTTTAAAATGGATTTGGAGCATGGAGACGATTATCTCGGGATTGCAAGATAACCAAACAAAACTTTTAGTGGATTTCTACTTATTTTATTAAATATCATCTCCACCAAACAGGACAAGCTTGCATCTGTTATAGTTTTGGAGAAAAATGTGTTCATTTCATGTATGCGCGAAATGCCTTAAAAATGGCTTTAAAATGGATTTGGAGCATGGAGACGATTATCTCGGGATTGCAATATAACCAAACAAAACTTTTAGTGGATTTCTACTTATTTTATTAAATATCATCTCCACCAAACAGGACAAGCTTGCATCTGTTATAGTTTTGGAGAAAAATGTGTTCATTTCATGTATGCGCGAAATGCCTTAAAAATGGCTTTAAAATGGATTTGGAGCATGGAGACGATTATCTCGGGATTGCAAGATAACCAAACAAAACTTTTAGTGCATTTCTACTTACTTTATTAAATATCATCTCCACCAAACAGGACAAGCTTGCATCTGTTATAGTTTTGGAGAAAAATGTGTTCATTTCATGTATGCGCGAAATGCCTTAAAAATGGCTTTAAAATGGATTTGGAGCATGGAGACGATTATCTCGGGATTGCAAGATAACCAAACAAAACTTTTAGTGGATTTCTACTTATTTTATTAAATATTATCTCCACCAAACAGGACAAGCTTGCATCTGTTATAGTTTTGGAGAAAAATGTGTTCATTTCATGTATGCGCGAAATGCCTTAAAAATGGCTTTAAAATGGATTTGGAGCATGGAGACGATTATCTCGGGATTGCAAGATAACCAAACAAAACTTTTAGTGGATTTCTACTTATTTTATTAAATATCATCTCCACCAAACAGGACAAGCTTGCATCTGTTATAGTTTTGGAGAAAAATGTGTTCATTTCATGTATGCGCGAAATGCCTTAAAAATGGCTTTAAAATGGATTTGGAGCATGGAGACGATTATCTCGGGATTGCAAGATAACCAAACAAAACTTTTAGTGGATTTCTACTTATTTTATTAAATATCATCTCCACCAAACAGGACAAGCTTGCATGTGTTATAGTTTTGGAGAAAAATGTGTTCATTTCATGTATGCGCGAAATGCCTTAAAAATGGCTTTAAAATGGATTTGGAGCATGGAGACGATTATCTCGGGATTGCAAGATAACCAAACAAAACTTTTAGTGGATTTCTACTTATTTTATTAAATATCATCTCCACCAAACAGGACAAGCTTGCATCTGTTATAGTTTTGGAGAAAAATGTGTTCATTTCATGTATGCGCGAAATGCCTTAAAAATGGCTTTAAAATGGATTTGGAGCATGGAGACGATTATCTCGGGATTGCAAGATAACCAAACAAAACTTTTAGTCGATTTCTACTTATTTTATTAAATATCATCTCCACCAAACAGGACAAGCTTGCATCTGTTATAGTTTTGGAGAAAAATGTGTTCATTTCATGTATGCGCGAAATGCCTTAAAAATGGCTTTAAAATGGATTTGGAGCATGGAGACGATTATCTCGGGATTGCAAGATAACCAAACAAAACTTTTAGTGGATTTCTACTTATTTTATTAAATATCATCTCCACCAAACAGGACAAGCTTGCATGTGTTATAGTTTTGGAGAAAAATGTGTTCATTTCATGTATGCGCAAAATGCCTTTGAAATGGCTTTAAAATGGATTTGGAGCATGGAGACGATTATCTCAGGATGGCAATATAAACAAACGAAACTTTTAGTAGATTTCTACTTATTTTATTAAATATTATCTCCACCAAACAGGACAAGCTTGCATCTGTTATAGTTTTGGAGAAAAATGTGTTCATTTCATGTATGCGCGAAATGCCTTAAAAATGGCTTTAAAATGGATTTGGAGCATGGAGACGATTATCTCGGGATTGCAAGATAACCAAACAAAACTTTTAGTGGATTTCTACTTATTTTATTAAATATCATCTCCACCAAACAGGACAAGCTTGCATCTGTTATAGTTTTGGAGAAAAATGTGTTCATTTCATGTATGCGCGAAATGCCTTAAAAATGGCTTTAAAATGGATTTGGAGCATGGAGACGATTATCTCAGGATGGCAATATAAACAAACGAAACTTTTAGTAGATTTCTACTTATTTTATTAAATATTATCTCCACCAAACAGGACAAGCTTGCATCTGTTATAGTTTTGGAGAAAAATGTGTTCATTTCATGTATGCGCGAAATGCCTTAAAAATGGCTTTAAAATGGATTTGGAGCATGGAGACGATTATCTCGGGATTGCAAGATAACCAAACAAAACTTTTAGTGGATTTCTACTTATTTTATTAAATATCATCTCCACCAAACAGGACAAGCTTGCATCTGTTATAGTTTTGGAGAAAAATGTGTTCATTTCATGTATGCGCGAAATGCCTTAAAAATGGCTTTAAAATGGATTTGGAGCATGGAGACGATTATCTCGGGATTGCAAGATAACCAAACAAAACTTTTAGTGGATTTCTACTTATTTTATTAAATATCATCTCCACCAAACAGGACAAGCTTGCATCTGTTATAGTTTTGGAGAAAAATGTGTTCATTTCATGTATGCGCGAAATGCCTTAAAAATGGCTTTAAAATGGATTTGGAGCATGGAGACGATTATCTCGGGATTGCAAGATAACCAAACAAAACTTTTAGTGGATTTCTACTTATTTTATTAAATATCATCTCCACCAAACAGGACAAGCTTGCATCTGTTATAGTTTTGGAGAAAAATGTGTTCATTTCATGTATGCGCGAAATGCCTTAAAAATGGCTTTAAAATGGATTTGGAGCATGGAGACGATTATCTCGGGATTGCAAGATAACCAAACAAAACTTTTAGTGGATTTCTACTTATTTTATTAAATATCATCTCCACCAAACAGGACAAGCTTGCATCTGTTATAGTTTTGGAGAAAAATGTGTTCATTTCATGTATGCGCGAAATGCCTTAAAAATGGCTTTAAAATGGATTTGGAGCATGGAGACGATTATCTCGGGATTGCAAGATAACCAAACAAAACTTTTAGTGGATTTCTACTTATTTTATTAAATATCATCTCCACCAAACAGGACAAGCTTGCATCTGTTATAGTTTTGGAGAAAAATGTGTTCATTTCATGTATGCGCGAAATGCCTTAAAAATGGCTTTAAAATGGATTTGGAGCATGGAGACGATTATCTCGGGATTGCAAGATAACCAAACAAAACTTTTAGTGGATTTCTACTTATTTTATTAAATATCATCTCCACCAAACAGGACAAGCTTGCATGTGTTATAGTTTTGGAGAAAAATGTGTTCATTTCATGTATGCGCAAAATGCCTTTGAAATGGCTTTAAAATGGATTTGGAGCATGGAGACGATTATCTCGGGATTGCAAGATAACCAAACAAAACTTTTAGTGGATTTCTACTTATTTTATTAAATATCATCTCCACCAAACAGGACAAGCTTGCATCTGTTATAGTTTTGGAGAAAAATGTGTTCATTTCATGTATGCGCGAAATGCCTTAAAAATGGCTTTAAAATGGATTTGGAGCATGGAGACGATTATCTCGGGATTGCAAGATAACCAAACAAAACTTTTAGTGGATTTCTACTTATTTTATTAAATATCATCTCCACCAAACAGGACAAGCTTGCATCTGTTATAGTTTTGGAGAAAAATGTGTTCATTTCATGTATGCGTGAAATGCCTTAAAAATGGCTTTAAAATGGATTTGGAGCATGGAGACGATTATCTCGGGATTGCAAGATAACCAAACAAAACTTTTAGTGGATTTCTACTTATTTTATTAAATATCATCTCCACCAAACAGGACAAGCTTGCATCTGTTATAGTTTTGGAGAAAAATGTGTTCATTTCATGTATGCGCGAAATGCATTAAAAATGGCTTTAAAATGGATTTGGAGCATGGAGACGATTATCTCGGGATTGCAAGATAACCAAACAAAACTTTTAGTGGATTTCTACTTATTTTATTAAATATCATCTCCACCAAACAGGACAAGCTTGCATGTGTTATAGTTTTGGAGAAAAATGTGTTCATTTCATGTATGCGCAAAATGCCTTTGAAATGGCTTTAAAATGGATTTGGAGCATGGAGACGATTATCTCAGGATGGCAATATAAACAAACGAAACTTTTAGTAGATTTCTACTTATTTTATTAAATATTATCTCCACCAAACAGGACAAGCTTGCATCTGTTATAGTTTTGGAGAAAAATGTGTTCATTTCATGTATGCGCGAAATGCCTTAAAAATGGCTTTAAATTGGATTTGGAGCATGGAGACGATTATCTCGGGATTGCAAGATAACCAAACAAAACTTTTAGTGGATTTCTACTTATTTTATTAAATATCATCTCCACCAAACAGGACAAGCTTGCATCTGTTATAGTTTTGGAGAAAAATGTGTTCATTTCATGTATGCGCGAAATGCCTTAAAAATGGCTTTAAAATGGATTTGGAGCATGGAGACGATTATCTCGGGATTGCAATATAACCAAACAAAACTTTTAGTGGATTTCTACTTATTTTATTAAATGTCATCTCCACCAAACAGGACAAGCTTGCATCTGTTATAGTTTTGGAGAAAAATGTGTTCATTTCATGTATGCGCGAAATGCCTTAAAAATGGCTTTACAATGGATTTGGAGCATGGAGACGATTATCTCGGGATTGCAAGATAACCAAACAAAACTTTTAGTGGATTTCTACTTATTTTATTAAATATCATCTCCACCAAACAGGACAAGCTTGCATCTGTTATAGTTTTGGAGAAAAATGTGTTCATTTCATGTATGCGCGAAATGCCTTTGAAATGGCTTTAAAATGGATTTGGAGCATGGAGACGATTATCTCAGGATGGCAATATAAACAAACGAAACTTTTAGTAGATTTCTACTTATTTTATTAAATATTATCTCCACCAAACAGGACAAGCTTGCATCTGTTATAGTTTTGGAGAAAAATGTGTTCATTTCATGTATGCGCGAAATGCCTTAAAAATGGCTTTAAATTGGATTTGGAGCATGGAGACGATTATCTCGGGATTGCAAGATAACCAAACAAAACTTTTAGTGGATTTCTACTTATTTTATTAAATATCATCTCCACCAAACAGGACAAGCTTGCATCTGTTATAGTTTTGGAGAAAAATGTGTTCATTTCATGTATGCGCGAAATGCCTTAAAAATGGCTTTAAAATGGATTTGGAGCATGGAGACGATTATCTCGGGATTGCAATATAACCAAACAAAACTTTTAGTGGATTTCTACTTATTTTATTAAATGTCATCTCCACCAAACAGGACAAGCTTGCATCTGTTATAGTTTTGGAGAAAAATGTGTTCATTTCATGTATGCGCGAAATGCCTTAAAAATGGCTTTACAATGGATTTGGAGCATGGAGACGATTATCTCGGGATTGCAAGATAACCAAACAAAACTTTTAGTGGATTTCTACTTATTTTATTAAATATCATCTCCACCAAACAGGACAAGCTTGCATCTGTTATAGTTTTGGAGAAAAATGTGTTCATTTCATGTATGCGCGAAATGCCTTAAAAATGGCTTTAAAATGGATTTGGAGCATGGAGACGATTATCTCGGGATTGCAAGATAACCAAACAAAACTTTTAGTGGATTTCTACTTATTTTATTAAATATCATCTCCACCAAACAGGACAAGCTTGCATCTGTTATAGTTTTGGAGAAAAATGTGTTCATTTCATGTATGCGCGAAATGCCTTAAAAATGGCTTTAAAATGGATTTGGAGCATGGAGACGATTATCTCGGGATTGCAAGATAACCAAACAAAACTTTTAGTGGATTTCTACTTATTTTATTAAATATCATCTCCACCAAACAGGACAAGCTTGCATCTGTTATAGTTTTGGAGAAAAATGTGTTCATTTCATGTATGCGCGAAATGCCTTAAAAATGGCTTTAAAATGGATTTGGAGCATGGAGACGATTATCTCGGGATTGCAAGATAACCAAACAAAACTTTTAGTGGATTTCTACTTATTTTATTAAATATCATCTCCACCAAACAGGACAAGCTTGCATGTGTTAAAGTTTTGGAGAAAAATGTGTTCATTTCATGTATGCGCAAAATGCCTTTGAAATGGCTTTAAAATGGATGTGGAGCATGGAGACGATTATCTCGGGATTGCAAGATAACCAAACAAAACTTTTAGTGGATTTCTACTTATTTTATTAAATATCATCTCCACCAAACAGGACAAGCTTGCATCTGTTATAGTTTTGGAGAAAAATGTGTTCATTTCATGTATGCGCGAAATGCCTTAAAATGGCTTTAAAATGGATTTGGAGCATGGAGACGATTATCTCGGGATTGCAAGATAACCAAACAAAACTTTTAGTGGATTTCTACTTATTTTATTAAATATCATCTCCACCAAACAGGACAAGCTTGCATCTGTTATAGTTTTGGAGAAAAATGTGTTCATTTCATGTATGCGCGAAATGCCTTAAAAATGGCTTTAAAATGGATTTGGAGCATGGAGACGATTATCTCGGGATTGCAAGATAACCAAACAAAACTTTTAGTGGATTTCTACTTATTTTATTAAATATCATCTCCACCAAACAGGACAAGCTTGCATCTGTTATAGTTTTGGAGAAAAATGTGTTCATTTCATGTATGCGCGAAATGCCTTAAATATGGCTTTAAAATGGATTTGGAGCATGGAGACGATTATCTCGGGATTGCAAGATAACCAAACAAAACTTTTAGTGGATTTCTACTTATTTTATTAAATATCATCTCCACCAAACAGGACAAGCTTGCATGTGTTATAGTTTTGGAGAAAAATGTGTTCATTTCATGTATGCGCAAAATGCCTTTGAAATGGCTTTAAAATGGATTTGGAGCATGGAGACGATTATCTCAGGATGGCAATATAAACAAACGAAACTTTTAGTAGATTTCTACTTATTTTATTAAATATTATCTCCACCAAACAGGACAAGCTTGCATCTGTTATAGTTTTGGAGTAAAATGTGTTCATTTCATGTATGCGCGAAATGCCTTAAAAATGGCTTTAAAATGGATTTGGAGCATGGAGACGATTATCTCGGGATTGCAAGATAACGAAACAAAACTTTTAGTGGATTTCTACTTATTTTATTAAATATCATCTCCACCAAACAGGACAAGCTTGCATCTGTTATAGTTTTGGAGAAAAATGTGTTCATTTCATGTATGCGCGAAATGCCTTAAAAATGGCTTGAAAATGGATTTGGAGCATGGAGACGAATATCTCGGGATTGCAATATAACCAAACAAAACTTTTAGTGGATTTCTACTTATTTTATTAAATATCATCTCCACCAAACAGGACAAGCTTGCATCTGTTATAGTTTTGGAGAAAAATGTGTTCATTTCATGTATGCGCGAAATGCCTTAAAAATGGCTTTAAAATGGATTTGGAGCATGGAGACGATTATCTCGGGATTGCAAGATAACCAAACAAAACTTTTAGTGGATTTCTACTTATTTTATTAAATATCATCTCCACCAAACAGGACAAGCTTGCATCTGTTATAGTTTTGGAGAAAAATGTGTTCATTTCATGTATGCGCGAAATGCCTTAAAAATGGCTTTACAATGGATTTGGAGCATGGAGACGATTATCTCGGGATTGCAAGATAACCAAACAAAACTTTTAGTGGATTTCTACTTATTTTATTAACTATCATCTCCACCAAACAGGACAAGCTTGCATCTGTTATAGTTTTGGAGAAAAATGTGTTCATTTCATGTATGCGCGAAATGCCTTAAATATGGCTTTAAAATGGATTTGGAGCATGGAGACGATTATCTCGGGATTGCAAGATAACCAAACAAAACTTTTAGTGGATTTCTACTTATTTTATTAAATATCATCTCCACCAAACAGGACAAGCTTGCATGTGTTATAGTTTTGGAGAAAAATGTGTTCATTTCATGTATGCGCAAAATGCCTTTGAAATGGCTTTAAAATGGATTTGGAGCATGGAGACGATTATCTCAGGATGGCAATATAAACAAACGAAACTTTTAGTAGATTTCTACTTATTTTATTAAATATTATCTCCACCAAACAGGACAAGCTTGCATCTGTTATAGTTTTGGAGAAAAATGTGTTCATTTCATGTATGCGCGAAATGCCTTAAAAATGGCTTTAAAATGGATTTGGAGCATGGAGACGATTATCTCGGGATTGCAAGATAACCAAACAAAACTTTTAGTGGATTTCTACTTATTTTATTAAATATCATCTCCACCAAACAGGACAAGCTTGCATCTGTTATAGTTTTGGAGAAAAATGTGTTCATTTCATGTATGCGCGAAATGCCTTAAAAATGGCTTGAAAATGGATTTGGAGCATGGAGACGATTATCTCGGGATTGCAATATAACCAAACAAAACTTTTAGTGGATTTCTACTTATTTTATTAAATATCATCTCCACCAAACAGGACAAGCTTGCATCTGTTAAAGTTTTGGAGAAAAATGTGTTCATTTCATGTATGCGCGAAATGCCTTAAAAATGGCTTTAAAATGGATTTGGAGCATGGAGACGATTATCTCGGGATTGCAAGATAACCAAACAAAACTTTTAGTGGATTTCTACTTATTTTATTAAATATCATCTCCACCAAACAGGACAAGCTTGCATCTGTTATAGTTTTGGAGAAAAATGTGTTCATTTCATGTATGCGCGAAATGCCTTAAAAATGGCTTGAAAATGGATTTGGAGCATGGAGACGAATATCTCGGGATTGCAATATAACCAAACAAAACTTTTAGTGGATTTCTACTTATTTTATTAAATATCATCTCCACCAAACAGGACAAGCTTGCATCTGTTATAGTTTTGGAGAAAAATGTGTTCATTTCATGTATGCGCGAAATGCCTTAAAAATGGCTTTAAAATGGATTTGGAGCATGGAGACGATTATCTCGGGATTGCAAGATAACCAAACAAAACTTTTAGTGGATTTCTACTTATTTTATTAAATATCATCTCCACCAAACAGGACAAGCTTGCATCTGTTATAGTTTTGGAGAAAAATGTGTTCATTTCATGTATGCGCGAAATGCCTTAAAAATGGCTTTACAATGGATTTGGAGCATGGAGACGATTATCTCGGGATTGCAAGATAACCAAACAAAACTTTTAGTGGATTTCTACTTATTTTATTAACTATCATCTCCACCAAACAGGACAAGCTTGCATCTGTTATAGTTTTGGAGAAAAATGTGTTCATTTCATGTATGCGCGAAATGCCTTAAATATGGCTTTAAAATGGATTTGGAGCATGGAGACGATTATCTCGGGATTGCAAGATAACCAAACAAAACTTTTAGTGGATTTCTACTTATTTTATTAAATATCATCTCCACCAAACAGGACAAGCTTGCATGTGTTATAGTTTTGGAGAAAAATGTGTTCATTTCATGTATGCGCAAAATGCCTTTGAAATGGCTTTAAAATGGATTTGGAGCATGGAGACGATTATCTCAGGATGGCAATATAAACAAACGAAACTTTTAGTAGATTTCTACTTATTTTATTAAATATTATCTCCACCAAACAGGACAAGCTTGCATCTGTTATAGTTTTGGAGAAAAATGTGTTCATTTCATGTATGCGCGAAATGCCTTAAAAATGGCTTTAAAATGGATTTGGAGCATGGAGACGATTATCTCGGGATTGCAAGATAACCAAACAAAACTTTTAGTGGATTTCTACTTATTTTATTAAATATCATCTCCACCAAACAGGACAAGCTTGCATCTGTTATAGTTTTGGAGAAAAATGTGTTCATTTCATGTATGCGCGAAATGCCTTAAAAATGGCTTGAAAATGGATTTGGAGCATGGAGACGATTATCTCGGGATTGCAATATAAACAAACAAAACTTTTAGTGGATTTCTACTTATTTTATTAAATATCATCTCCACCAAACAGGACAAGCTTGCATCTGTTAAAGTTTTGGAGAAAAATGTGTTCATTTCATGTATGCGCGAAATGCCTTAAAAATGGCTTTAAAATGGATTTGGAGCATGGAGACGATTATCTCGGGATTGCAAGATAACCAAACAAAACTTTTAGTGGATTTCTACTTATTTTATTAAATATCATCTCCACCAAACAGGACAAGCTTGCATCTGTTATAGTTTTGGAGAAAAATGTGTTCATTTCATGTATGCGCGAAATGCCTTAAAAATGGCTTTAAAATGGATTTGGAGCATGGAGACGATTATCTCGGGATTGCAAGATAACCAAACAAAACTTTTAGTGGATTTCTACTTATTTTATTAAATATCATCTCCACCAAACAGGACAAGCTTGCATCTGTTATAGTTTTGGAGAAAAATGTGTTCATTTCATGTATGCGCGAAATGCCTTAAAAATGGCTTTAAAATGGATTTGGAGCATGGAGACGATTATCTCGGGATTGCAAGATAACCAAACAAAACTTTTAGTGGATTTCTACTTATTTTATTAAATATCATCTCCACCAAACAGGACAAGCTTGCATGTGTTATAGTTTTGGAGAAAAATGTGTTCATTTCATGTATGCGCAAAATGCCTTTGAAATGGCTTTAAAATGGATTTGGAGCATGGAGACGATTATCTCAGGATGGCAATATAAACAAACGAAACTTTTAGTAGATTTCTACTTATTTTATTAAATATTATCTCCACCAAACAGGACAAGCTTGCATCTGTTATAGTTTTGGAGAAAAATGTGTTCATTTCATGTATGCGCGAAATGCCTTAAAAATGGCTTTAAAATGGATTTGGAGCATGGAGACGATTATCTCGGGATTGCAAGATAACCAAACAAAACTTTTAGTGGATTTCTACTTATTTTATTAAATATCATCTCCACCAAACAGGACAAGCTTGCATCTGTTATAGTTTTGGAGAAAAATGTGTTCATTTCATGTATGCGCGAAATGCCTTAAAAATGGCTTTAAAATGGATTTGGAGCATGGAGACGATTATCTCGGGATTGCAATATAACCAAACAAAACTTTTAGTGGATTTCTACTTATTTTATTAAATATCATCTCCACCAAACAGGACAAGCTTGCATCTGTTATAGTTTTGGAGAAAAATGTGTTCATTTCATGTATGCGCGAAATGCCTTAAAAATGGCTTTAAAATGGATTTGGAGCATGGAGACGATTATCTCGGGATTGCAAGATAACCAAACAAAACTTTTAGTGGATTTCTACTTATTTTATTAAATATGATCTCCACCAAACAGGACAAGCTTGCATCTGTTATAGTTTTGGAGAAAAATGTGTTCATTTCATGTATGCGCGAAATGCCTTAAAAATGGCTTTAAAATGGATTTGGAGCATGGAGACGATTATCTCGGGATTGCAAGATAACCAAACAAAACTTTTAGTGGATTTCTACTTATTTTATTAAATATCATCTCCACCAAACAGGACAAGCTTGCATCTGTTATAGTTTTGGAGAAAAATGTGTTCATTTCATGTATGCGCGAAATGCCTTAAAAATGGCTTTAAAATGGATTTGGAGCATGGAGACGATTATCTCGGGATTGCAAGATAACCAAACAAAACTTTTCGTGGATTTCTACTTATTTTATTAAATATCATCTCCACCAAACAGGACAAGCTTGCATGTGTTATAGTTTTGGAGAAAAATGTGTTCATTTCATGTATGCGCAAAATGCCTTTGAAATGGCTTTAAAATGGATTTGGAGCATGGAGACGATTATCTCGGGATTGCAAGATAACCAAACAAAACTTTTAGTGGATTTCTACTTATTTTATTAAATATCATCTCCACCAAACAGGACAAGCTTGCATCTGTTATAGTTTTGGAGAAAAATGTGTTCATTTCATGTATGCGCGAAATGCTTTAAAAATGGCTTTAAATTGGATTTGGAGCATGGAGACGATTATCTCGGGATTGCAAGATAACCAAACAAAACTTTTAGTGGATTTCTACTTATTTTATTAAATATCATCTCCACCAAACAGGACAAGCTTGCATCTGTTATAGTTTTGGAGAAAAATGTGTTCATTTCATGTATGCGCGAAATGCCTTAAAAATGGCTTTAAAATGGATTTGGAGCATGGAGACGATTATCTCGGGATTGCAAGATAACCAAACAAAACTTTTAGTGGATTTCTACTTATTTTATTAAATATCATCTCCACCAAACAGGACAAGCTTGCATCTGTTATAGTTTTGGAGAAAAATGTGTTCATTTCATGTATGCGCGAAATGCCTTAAAAATGGCTTTAAAATGGATTTGGAGCATGGAGACGATTATCTCGGGATTGCAAGATAACCAAACAAAACTTTTAGTGGATTTCTACTTATTTTATTAAATATCATCTCCACCAAACAGGACAAGCTTGCATGTGTTATAGTTTTGGAGAAAAATGTGTTCATTTCATGTATGCGCAAAATGCCTTTGAAATGGCTTTAAAATGGATTTGGAGCATGGAGACGATTATCTCAGGATGGCAATATAAACAAACGAAACTTTTAGTAGATTTCTACTTATTTTATTAAATATTATCTCCACCAAACAGGACAAGCTTGCATCTGTTATAGTTTTGGAGAAAAATGTGTTCATTTCATGTATGCGCGAAATGCCTTAAAAATGGCTTTAAAATGGATTTGGAGCATGGAGACGATTATCTCGGGATTGCAAGATAACCAAACAAAACTTTTAGTGGATTTCTACTTATTTTATTAAATATCATCTCCACCAAACAGGACAAGCTTGCATGTGTTATAGTTTTGGAGAAAAATGTGTCCATTTCATGTATGCGCAAAATGCCTTTGAAATGGCTTTAAAATGGATTTGGAGCATGGAGACGATTATCTCGGGATTGCAAGATAACCAAACAAAACTTTTAGTGGATTTCTACTTATTTTATTAAATATCATCTCCACCAAACAGGACAAGCTTGCATCTGTTATAGTTTTGGAGAAAAATGTGTTCATTTCATGTATGCGCGAAATGCCTTAAAAATGGCTTTAAAATGGATTTGGAGCATGGAGACGATTATCTCGGGATTGCAAGATAACCAAACAAAACTTTTAGTGGATTTCTACTTATTTTATTAAATATCATCTCCACCAAACAGGACAAGCTTGCATGTGTTATAGTTTTGGAGAAAAATGTGTTCATTTCATGTATGCGCAAAATGCCTTTGAAATGGCTTTAAAATGGATTTGGAGCATGGAGACGATTATCTCAGGATGGCAATATAAACAAACGAAACTTTTAGTAGATTTCTACTTATTTTATTAAATATTATCTCCACCAAACAGGACAAGCTTGCATCTGTTATAGTTATGGAGAAAAATGTGTTCATTTCATGTATGCGCGAAATGCCTTAAAAATGGCTTTAAAATGGATTTGGAGCATGGAGACGATTATCTCGGGATTGCAAGATAACCAAACAAAACTTTTAGTGGATTTCTACTTATTTTATTAAATATCATCTCCACCAAACAGGACAAGCTTGCATCTGTTATAGTTTTGGAGAAAAATGTGTTCATTTCATGTATGCGCGAAATGCCTTAAAAATGGCTGTAAAATGGATTTGGAGCATGGAGACGATTATCTCGGGATTGCAATATAACCAAACAAAACTTTTAGTGGATTTCTACTTATTTTATTAAATATCATCTCCACCAAACAGGACAAGCTTGCATCTGTTATAGTTTTGGAGAAAAATGTGTTCATTTCATGTATGCGCGAAATGCCTTAAAAATGGCTTTAAAATGGATTTGGAGCATGGAGACGATTATCTCGGGATTGCAAGATAACCAAACAAAACTTTTAGTGGATTTCTACTTATTTTATTAAATATCATCTCCACCAAACAGGACAAGCTTGCATCTGTTATAGTTTTGGAGAAAAATGTGTTCATTTCATGTATGCGCGAAATGCCTTAAAAATGGCTTTAAAATGGATTTGGAGCATGGAGACGATTATCTCGGGATTGCAAGATAACCAAACAAAACTTTTCGTGGATTTCTACTTATTTTATTAAATATCATCTCCACCAAACAGGACAAGCTTGCATGTGTTATAGTTTTGGAGAAAAATGTGTTCATTTCATGTATGCGCAAAATGCCTTTGAAATGGCTTTAAAATGGATTTGGAGCATGGAGACGATTATCTCGGGATTGCAAGATAACCAAACAAAACTTTTAGTGGATTTCTACTTATTTTATTAAATATCATCTCCACCAAACAGGACAAGCTTGCATCTGTTATAGTTTTGGAGAAAAATGTGTTCATTTCATGTATGCGCGAAATGCTTTAAAAATGGCTTTAAATTGGATTTGGAGCATGGAGACGATTATCTCGGGATTGCAAGATAACCAAACAAAACTTTTAGTGGATTTCTACTTATTTTATTAAATATCATCTCCACCAAACAGGACAAGCTTGCATCTGTTATAGTTTTGGAGAAAAATGTGTTCATTTCATGTATGCGCGAAATGCCTTAAAAATGGCTTTAAAATGGATTTGGAGCATGGAGACGATTATCTCGGGATTGCAAGATAACCAAACAAAACTTTTAGTGGATTTCTACTTATTTTATTAAATATCATCTCCACCAAACAGGACAAGCTTGCATCTGTTATAGTTTTGGAGAAAAATGTGTTCATTTCATGTATGCGCGAAATGCCTTAAAAATGGCTTTAAAATGGATTTGGAGCATGGAGACGATTATCTCGGGATTGCAAGATAACCAAACAAAACTTTTAGTGGATTTCTACTTATTTTATTAAATATCATCTCCACCAAACAGGACAAGCTTGCATGTGTTATAGTTTTGGAGAAAAATGTGTTCATTTCATGTATGCGCAAAATGCCTTTGAAATGGCTTTAAAATGGATTTGGAGCATGGAGACGATTATCTCAGGATGGCAATATAAACAAACGAAACTTTTAGTAGATTTCTACTTATTTTATTAAATATTATCTCCACCAAACAGGACAAGCTTGCATCTGTTATAGTTTTGGAGAAAAATGTGTTCATTTCATGTATGCGCGAAATGCCTTAAAAATGGCTTTAAAATGGATTTGGAGCATGGAGACGATTATCTCGGGATTGCAAGATAACCAAACAAAACTTTTAGTGGATTTCTACTTATTTTATTAAATATCATCTCCACCAAACAGGACAAGCTTGCATGTGTTATAGTTTTGGAGAAAAATGTGTCCATTTCATGTATGCGCAAAATGCCTTTGAAATGGCTTTAAAATGGATTTGGAGCATGGAGACGATTATCTCAGGATGGCAATATAAACAAACGAAACTTTTAGTAGATTTCTACTTATTTTATTAAATATTATCTCCACCAAACAGGACAAGCTTGCATCTGTTATAGTTTTGGAGAAAAATGTGTTCATTTCATGTATGCGCGAAATGCCTTAAAAATGGCTTTAAAATGGATTTGGAGCATGGAGACGATTATCTCGGGATTGCAAGATAACCAAACAAAACTTTTAGTGGATTTCTACTTATTTTATTAAATATCATCTCCACCAAACAGGACAAGCTTGCATGTGTTATAGTTTTGGAGAAAAATGTGTCCATTTCATGTATGCGCAAAATGCCTTTGAAATGGCTTTAAAATGGATTTGGAGCATGGAGACGATTATCTCAGGATGGCAATATAAACAAACGAAACTTTTAGTAGATTTCTACTTATTTTATTAAATATTATCTCCACCAAACAGGACAAGCTTGCATCTGTTATAGTTTTGGAGAAAAATGTGTTCATTTCATGTATGCGCGAAATGCCTTAAAAATGGCTTTAAAATGGATTTGGAGCATGGAGACGATTATCTCGGGATTGCAAGATAACCAAACAAAACTTTTAGTGGATTTCTACTTATTTTATTAAATATCATCTCCACCAAACAGGACAAGCTTGCATCTGTTATAGTTTTGGAGAAAAATGTGTTCATTTCATGTATGCGCGAAATGCCTTAAAAATGGCTTTAAAATGGATTTGGAGCATGGAGACGATTATCTCGGGATTGCAAGATAACCAAACAAAACTTTTAGTGGATTTCTACTTATTTTATTAAATATCATCTCCACCAAACAGGACAAGCTTGCATCTGTTATAGTTTTGGAGGAAAATGTGTTCATTTCATGTATGCGCGAAATGCCTTAAAAATGGCTTTAAAATGGATTTGGAGCATGGAGACGATTATCTCGGAATTGCAAGATAACCAAACAAAACTTTTAGTGGATTTCTACTTATTTTATTAAATATCATCTCCACCAAACAGGACAAGCTTGCATCTGTTATAGTTTTGGAGAAAAATGTGTTCATTTCATGTATGCGCGAAATGCCTTAAAAATGGCTTTAAAATGGATTTGGAGCATGGAGACGATTATCTCGGGATTGCAAGATAACCAAACAAAACTTTTAGTGGATTTCTACTTATTTTATTAAATATCATCTCCACCAAACAGGACAAGCTTGCATCTGTTATAGTTTTGGAGAAAAATGTGTTCATTTCATGTATGCGCGAAATGCCTTAAAAATGGCTTTAAAATGGATTTGGAGCATGGAGACGATTATCTCGAGATTGCAATATAACCAAACAAAACTTTTAGTGGATTTCTACTTATTTTATTAAATATCATCTCCACCAAACAGGACAAGCTTGCATCTGTTATAGTTTTGGAGAAAAATGTGTTCATTTCATGTATGCGCGAAATGCCTTAAAAATGGCTTTAAAATGGATTTGGAGCATGGAGACGATTATCTCGGGATTGCAAGATAACCAAACAAAACTTTTAGTGGATTTCTACTTATTTTATTAAATATCATCTCCACCAAACAGGACAAGCTTGCATCTGTTATAGTTTTGGAGAAAAATGTGTTCATTTCATGTATGCGCGAAATGGCTTTAAAATGGATTTGGAGCATGGAGACGATTATCTCGGGATTGCAAGATAACCAAACAAAACTTTTAGTGGATTTCTACTTATTTTATTAAATATCATCTCCACCAAACAGGACAAGCTTGCATCTGTTATAGTTTTGGAGAAAAATGTGTTCATTTCATGTATGCGCGAAATGCCTTAAAAATGGCTTTAAAATGGATTTGGAGCATGGAGACGATTATCTCGGGATTGCAAGATAACCAAACAAAACTTTTAGTGGATTTCTACTTATTTTATTAAATATCATCTCCACCAAACAGGACAAGCTTGCATCTGTTATAGTTTTGGAGAAAAATGTGTTCATTTCATGTATGCGCAAAATGCCTTTGAAATGGCTTTAAAATGGATTTGGAGCATGGAGACGATTATCTCGGGATTGCAAGATAACCAAACAAAACTTTTAGTGGATTTCTACTTATTTTATTAAATATCATCTCCACCAAACAGGACAAGCTTGCATCTGTTATAGTTTTGGAGAAAAATGTGTTCATTTCATGTATGCGCGAAATGCCTTAAAAATGGCTTTAAAATGGATTTGGAGCATGGAGACGATTATCTCGGGATTGCAAGATAACCAAACAAAACTTTTAGTGGATTTCTACTTATTTTATTAAATATCATCTCCACCAAACAGGACAAGCTTGCATCTGTTATAGTTTTGGAGAAAAATGTGTTTATTTCATGTATGCGCGAAATGCCTTAAAAATGACTTTAAAATGGATTTGGAGCATGGAGACGATTATCTCGGGATTGCAAGATAACCAAACAAAACTTTTAGTGGATTTCTACTTATTTTATTAAATATCATCTCCACCAAACAGGACAAGCTTGCATGTGTTATAGTTTTGGAGAAAAATGTGTTCATTTCATGTATGCGCAAAATGCCTTTGAAATGGCTTTAAAATGGATTTGGAGCATGGAGACGATTATCTCAGGATGGCAATATAAACAAACAAAACTTTTAGTAGATTTCTACTTATTTTATTAAATATTATCTCCACCAAACAGGACAAGCTTGCATCTGTTATAGTTTTGGAGAAAAATGTGTTCATTTCATGTATGCGCGAAATGCCTTAAAAATGGCTTTAAAATGGATTTGGAGCATGGAGACGATTATCTCGGGATTGCAAGATAACCAAACAAAACTTTTAGTGGATTTCTACTTATTTTATAAAATATCATCTCCACCAAACAGGACAAGCTTGCATCTGTTATAGTTTTGGAGAAAAATGTGTTCATTTCATGTATGCGCGAAATGCCTTAAAAATGGCTTTAAAATGGATTTGGAGCATGGAGACGATTATCTCGGGATTGCAAGATAACCAAACAAAACTTTTAGTGGATTTCTACTTATTTTATTAAATATCATCTCCACCAAACAGGACAAGCTTGCATGTGTTATAGTTTTGGAGAAAAATGTGTTCATTTCATGTATGCGCAAAATGCCTTTGAAATGGCTTTAAAATGGATTTGGAGCATGGAGACGATTATCTCAGGATGACAATATAAACAAACGAAACTTTTAGTAGATTTCTACTTATTTTATTAAATATTATCTCCACCAAACAGGACAAGCTTGCATCTGTTATAGTTTTGGAGAAAAATGTGTTCATTTCATGTATGCGCGAAATGCCTTAAAAATGGCTTTAAAATGGATTTGGAGCATGGAGACGATTATCTCGGGATTGCAAGATAACCAAACAAAACTTTTAGTGGATTTCTACTTATTTTATTAAATATCATCTCCACCAAACAGGACAAGCTTGCATCTGTTATAGTTTTGGAGAAAAATGTGTTCATTTCATGTATGCGCGAAATGCCTTAAAAATGGCTTTAAAATGGATTTGGAGCATGGAGACGATTATCTCGGGATTGCAAGATAACCAAACAAAACTTTTAGTGGATTTCTACTTATTTTATTAAATATCATCTCCACCAAACAGGACAAGCTTGCATCTGTTATAGTTTTGGAGAAAAATGTGTTCATTTCATGTATGCGCGAAATGCCTTAAAAATGGCTTTAAAATGGATTTGGAGCATGGAGACGATTATCTCGGGATTGCAAGATAACCAAACAAAACTTTTAGTGGATTTCTACTTATTTTATTAAATATCATCTCCACCAAACAGGACAAGCTTGCATCTGTTATAGTTTTGGAGAAAAATGTGTTCATTTCATGTATGCGCGAAATGCCTTAAAAATGGCTTTAAAATGGATTTGGAGCATGGAGACGATTATCTCGGGATTGCAAGATAACCAAACAAAACTTTTAGTGGATTTCTACTTATTTTATTAAATATCATCTCCACCAAACAGGACAAGCTTGCATGTGTTATAGTTTTGGAGAAAAATGTGTTCATTTCATGTATGCGCAAAATGCCTTTGAAATGGCTTTAAAATGGATTTGGAGCATGGAGACGATTATCTCGGGATTGCAAGATAACCAAACAAAACTTTTAGTGGATTTCTACTTATTTTATTAAATATCATCTCCACCAAACAGGACAAGCTTGCATCTGTTATAGTTTTGGAGAAAAATGTGTTCATTTCATGTATGCGCGAAATGCCTTAAAAATGGCTTTAAAATGGATTTGGAGCATGGAGACGATTATCTCGGGATTGCAAGATAACCAAACAAAACTTTTAGTGGATTTCTACTTATTTTATTAAATATCATCTCCACCAAACAGGACAAGCTTGCATCTGTTATAGTTTTGGAGAAAAATGTGTTCATTTCATGTATGCGCGAAATGCCTTAAAAATGGCTTTAAAATGGATTTGGAGCATGGAGACGATTATCTCGGGATTGCAAGATAACCAAACAAAACTTTTAGTGGATTTCTACTTATTTTATTAAATATCATCTCCACCAAACAGGACAAGCTTGCATCTGTTATAGTTTTGGAGAAAAATGTGTTCATTTCATGTATGCGCGAAATGCCTTAAAAATGGCTTTAAAATGGATTTGGAGCATGGAGACGATTATCTCGGGATTGCAAGATAACCAAACAAAACTTTTAGTGGATTTCTACTTATTTTATTAAATATCATCTCCACCAAACAGGACAAGCTTGCATGTGTTATAGTTTTGGAGAAAAATGTGTTCATTTCATGTATGCGCAAAATGCCTTTGAAATGGCTTTAAAATGGATTTGGAGCATGGAGACGATTATCTCAGGATGGCAATATAAACAAACGAAACTTTTAGTAGATTTCTACTTATTTTATTAAATATTATCTCCACCAAACAGGACAAGCTTGCATCTGTTATAGTTTTGGAGAAAAATGTGTTCATTTCATGTATGCGCGAAATGCCTTAAAAATGACTTTAAAATGGATTTGGAGCATGGAGACGATTATCTCGGGATTGCAAGATAACCAAACAAAACTTTTAGTGGATTTCTACTTATTTTATTAAATATCATCTCCACCAAACAGGACAAGCTTGCATCTGTTATAGTTTTGGAGAAAAATGTGTTCATTTCATGTATGCGCGAAATGCCTTAAAAATGGCTTTAAAATGGATTTGGAGCATGGGGACGATTATCTCGGGATTGCAAGATAACCAAACAAAACTTTTAGTGAATTTCTACTTATTTTATTAAATATCATCTCCACCAAACAGGACAAGCTTGCATCTGTTATAGTTTTGGAGAAAAATGTGTTCATTTCATGTATGCGCGAAATGCCTTAAAAATGGCTTTAAAATGGATTTGGAGCATGGAGACGATTATCTCGGGATTGCAAGATAACCAAACAAAACTTTTAGTGGATTTCTACTTATTTTATTAAATATCATCTCCACCAAACAGGACAAGCTTGCATCTGTTATAGTTTTGGAGAAAAATGTGTTCATTTCATGTATGCGCGAAATGCCTTAAAAATGGCTTTAAAATGGATTTGGAGCATGGAGACGATTATCTCGGGATTGCAAGATAACCAAACAAAACTTTTAGTGGATTTCTACTTATTTTATTAAATATCATCTCCACCAAACAGGACAAGCTTGCATCTGTTATAGTTTTGGAGAAAAATGTGTTCATTTCATGTATGCGTGAAATGCCTTAAAAATGGCTTTAAAATGGATTTGGAGCATGGAGACGATTATCTCGGGATTGCAAGATAACCAAACAAAACTTTTAGTGGATTTCTACTTATTTTATTAAATATCATCTCCACCAAACAGGACAAGCTTGCATCTGTTATAGTTTTGGAGAAAAATGTGTTCATTTCATGTATGCGCGAAATGCCTTAAAAATGGCTTTAAAATGGATTTGGAGCATGGAGACGATTATCTCGGGATTGCAAGATAACCAAACAAAACTTTTAGTGGATTTCTACTTATTTTATTAAATATCATCTCCACCAAACAGGACAAGCTTGCATCTGTTATAGTTTTGGAGAAAAATGTGTTCATTTCATGTATGCGCGAAATGCCTTAAAAATGGCTTTAAAATGGATTTGGAGCATGGAGACGATTATCTCGGGATTGCAAGATAACCAAACAAAACTTTTAGTGGATTTCTACTTATTTTATTAAATATCATCTCCACCAAACAGGACAAGCTTGCATCTGTTATAGTTTTGGAGAAAAATGTGTTCATTTCATGTATGCGCGAAATGCCTTAAAAATGGCTTTAAAATGGATTTGGAGCATGGAGACGATTATCTCGGGATTGCAAGATAACCAAACAAAACTTTTAGTGGATTTCTACTTATTTTATTAAATATCATCTCCACCAAACAGGACAAGCTTGCATCTGTTATAGTTTTGGAGAAAAATGTGTTTATTTCATGTATGCGCGAAATGCCTTAAAAATGACTTTAAAATGGATTTGGAGCATGGAGACGATTATCTCGGGATTGCAAGATAACCAAACAAAACTTTTAGTGGATTTCTACTTATTTTATTAAATATCATCTCCACCAAACAGGACAAGCTTGCATGTGTTATAGTTTTGGAGAAAAATGTGTTCATTTCATGTATGCGCAAAATGCCTTTGAAATGGCTTTAAAATGGATTTGGAGCATGGAGACGATTATCTCAGGATGGCAATATAAACAAAATAAACTTTTAGTAGATTTCTACTTATTTTATTAAATATTATCTCCACCAAACAGGACAAGCTTGCATCTGTTATAGTTTTGGAGAAAAATGTGTTCATTTCATGTATGCGCGAAATGCCTTAAAAATGGCTTTAAAATGGATTTGGAGCATGGAGACGATTATCTCGGGATTGCAAGATAACCAAACAAAACTTTTAGTGGATTTCTACTTATTTTATTAAATATCATCTCCACCAAACAGGACAAGCTTGCATCTGTTATAGTTTTGGAGAAAAATGTGTTCATTTCATGTATGCGCGAAATGCCTTAAAAAATGGCTTTAAAATGGATTTGGAGCATGGAGACGATTATCTCGGGATTGCAAGATAACCAAACAAAACTTTTAGTGGATTTCTACTTATTTTATTAAATATCATCTCCACCAAACAGGACAAGCTTGCATGTGTTATAGTTTTGGAGAAAAATGTGTTCATTTCATGTATGCGCAAAATGCCTTTGAAATGGCTTTAAAATGGATTTGGAGCATGGAGACGATTATCTCAGGATGGCAATATAAACAAACGAAACTTTTAGTAGATTTCTACTTATTTTATTAAATATTATCTCCACCAAACAGGACAAGCTTGCATCTGTTATAGTTTTGGAGAAAAATGTGTTCATTTCATGTATGCGCGAAATGCCTTAAAAATGGCTTTAAAATGGATTTGGAGCATGGAGACGATTATCTCGGGATTGCAAGATAACCAAACAAAACTTTTAGTGGATTTCTACTTATTTTATTAAATATCATCTCCACCAAACAGGACAAGCTTGCATCTGTTATAGTTTTGGAGAAAAATGTGTTCATTTCATGTATGCGCGAAATGCCTTAAAAAATGGCTTTAAAATGGATTTGGAGCATGGAGACGATTATCTCGGGATTGCAAGATAACCAAACAAAACTTTTAGTGGATTTCTACTTATTTTATTAAATATCATCTCCACCAAACAGGACAAGCTTGCATGTGTTATAGTTTTGGAGAAAAATGTGTTCATTTCATGTATGCGCAAAATGCCTTTGAAATGGCTTTAAAATGGATTTGGAGCATGGAGACGATTATCTCAGGATGGCAATATAAACAAACGAAACTTTTAGTAGATTTCTACTTATTTTATTAAATATTATCTCCACCAAACAGGACAAGCTTGCATCTGTTATAGTTTTGGAGAAAAATGTGTTCATTTCATGTATGCGCGAAATGCCTTAAAAATGGCTTTAAAATGGATTTGGAGCATGGAGACGATTATCTCGGGATTGCAAGATAACCAAACAAAACTTTTCGTGGATTTCTACTTATTTTATTAAATATCATCTCCACCAAACAGGACAAGCTTGCATCTGTTATAGTTTTGGAGAAAAATGTGTTCATTTCATGTATGCGCGAAATGCCTTAAAAATGGCTTTAAAATGGATTTGGAGCATGGAGACGATTATCTCGGGATTGCAAGATAACCAAACAAAACTTTTAGTGGATTTCTACTTATTTTATTAAATATCATCTCCACCAAACAGGACAAGCTTGCATCTGTTATAGTTTTGGAGAAAAATGTGTTCATTTCATGTATGCGCGAAATGCCTTAAAAATGGCTTTAAAATGGATTTGGAGCATGGAGACGATTATCTCGGGATTGCAAGATAACCAAACAAAACTTTTAGTGGATTTCTACTTATTTTATTAAATATCATCTCCACCAAACAGGACAAGCTTGCATCTGTTATAGTTTTGGAGAAAAATGTGTTCATTTCATGTATGCGCGAAATGCCTTAAAAATGGCTTTAAAATGGATTTGGAGCATGGAGACGATTATCTCGGGATTGCAAGATAACCAAACAAAACTTTTAGTGGATTTCTACTTATTTTATTAAATATCATCTCCACCAAACAGGACAAGCTTGCATGTGTTATAGTTTTGGAGAAAAATGTGTTCATTTCATGTATGCGCAAAATGCCTTTGAAATGGCTTTAAAATGGATTTGGAGCATGGAGACGATTATCTCGGGATTGCAAGATAACCAAACAAAACTTTTAGTGGATTTCTACTTATTTTATTAAATATCATCTCCACCAAACAGGACAAGCTTGCATCTGTTATAGTTTTGGAGAAAAATGTGTTCATTTCATGTATGCGCGAAATGCCTTAAAAATGGCTTTAAAATGGATTTGGAGCATGGAGACGATTATCTCGGGATTGCAAGATAACCAAACAAAACTTTTAGTGGATTTCTACTTATTTTATTAAATATCATCTCCACCAAACAGGACAAGCTTGCATCTGTTATAGTTTTGGAGAAAAATGTGTTCATTTCATGTATGCGCGAAATGCCTTAAAAATGGCTTTAAAATGGATTTGGAGCATGGAGACGATTATCTCGGGATTGCAAGATAACCAAACAAAACTTTTAGTGGATTTCTACTTATTTTATTAAATATCATCTCCACCAAACAGGACAAGCTTGCATCTGTTATAGTTTTGGAGAAAAATGTGTTCATTTCATGTATGCGCGAAATGCCTTAAAAATGGCTTTAAAATGGATTTGGAGCATGGAGACGATTATCTCGGGATTGCAAGATAACCAAACAAAACTTTTAGTGGATTTCTACTTATTTTATTAAATATCATCTCCACCAAACAGGACAAGCTTGCATCTGTTATAGTTTTGGAGAAAAATGTGTTCATTTCATGTATGCGCAAAATGCCTTTGAAATGGCTTTAAAATGGATTTGGAGCATGGAGACGATTATCTCAGGATGGCAATATAAACAAACGAAACTTTTAGTAGATTTCTACTTATTTTATTAAATATTATCTCCACCAAACAGGACAAGCTTGCATCTGTTATAGTTTTGGAGAAAAATGTGTTCATTTCATGTATGCGCGAAATGCCTTAAAAATGGCTTTAAAATGGATTTGGAGCATGGAGACGATTATCTCGGGATTGCAAGATAACCAAACAAAACTTTTAGTGGATTTCTACTTATTTTATAAATATCATCTCCACCAAACAGGACAAGCTTGCATCTGTTATAGTTTTGGAGAAAAATGTGTTCATTTCATGTATGCGCGAAATGCCTTAAAAATGGCTTTAAAATGGATTTGGAGCATGGAGACGATTATCTCGGGATTGCAATATAACCAAACAAAACTTTTAGTGGATTTCTACTTATTTTATTAAATATCATCTCCACCAAACAGGACAAGCTTGCATCTGTTATAGTTTTGGAGAAAAATGTGTTCATTTCATGTATGCGCGAAATGCCTTAAAAATGGCTTTAAAATGGATTTGGAGCATGGAGACGATTATCTCGGGATTGCAAGATAACCAAACAAAACTTTTAGTGGATTTCTACTTATTTTATTAAATATCATCTCCACCAAACAGGACAAGCTTGCATCTGTTATAGTTTTGGAGAAAAATGTGTTCATTTCATGTATGCGCGAAATGCCTTAAAAATGGCTTTAAAATGGATTTGGAGCATGGAGACGATTATCTCGGGATTGCAAGATAACCAAACAAAACTTTTAGTGGATTTCTACTTATTTTATTAAATATCATCTCCACCAAACAGGACAAGCTTGCATCTGTTATAGTTTTGGAGAAAAATGTGTTCATTTCATGTATGCGCGAAATGCCTTAAAAATGGCTTTAAAATGGATTTGGAGCATGGAGACGATTATCTCGGGATTGCAAGATAACCAAACAAAACTTTTAGTGGATTTCTACTTATTTTATTAAATATCATCTCCACCAAACAGGACAAGCTTGCATCTGTTATAGTTTTGGAGAAAAATGTGTTCATTTCATGTATGCGCGAAATGCCTTAAAAATGGCTTTAAAATGGATTTGGAGCATGGAGACGATTATCTCGGGATTGCAAGATAACCAAACAAAACTTTTAGTGGATTTCTACTTATTTTATTAAATATCATCTCCACCAAACAGGACAAGCTTGCATGTGTTATAGTTTTGGAGAAAAATGTGTTCATTTCATGTATGCGCAAAATGCCTTTGAAATGGCTTTAAAATGGATTTGGAGCATGGAGACGATTATCTCAGGATGGCAATATAAACAAACGAAACTTTTAGTAGATTTCTACTTATTTTATTAAATATTATCTCCACCAAACAGGACAAGCTTGCATCTGTTATAGTTTTGGAGAAAAATGTGTTCATTTCATGTATGCGCGAAATGCCTTAAAAATGACTTTAAAATGGATTTGGAGCATGGAGACGATTATCTCGGGATTGCAAGATAACCAAACAAAACTTTTAGTGGATTTCTACTTATTTTATTAAATATCATCTCCACCAAACAGGACAAGCTTGCATCTGTTATAGTTTTGGAGAAAAATGTGTTCATTTCATGTATGCGCGAAATGCCTTAAAAATGGCTTTAAAATGGATTTGGAGCATGGAGACGATTATCTCGGGATTGCAAGATAACCAAACAAAACTTTTAGTGGATTTCTACTTATTTTATTAAATATCATCTCCACCAAACAGGACAAGCTTGCATCTGTTATAGTTTTGGAGAAAAATGTGTTTATTTCATGTATGCGCGAAATGCCTTAAAAATGACTTTAAAATGGATTTGGAGCATGGAGACGATTATCTCGGGATTGCAAGATAACCAAACAAAACTTTTAGTGGATTTCTACTTATTTTATTAAATATCATCTCCACCAAACAGGACAAGCTTGCATGTGTTATAGTTTTGGAGAAAAATGTGTTCATTTCATGTATGCGCAAAATGCCTTTGAAATGGCTTTAAAATGGATTTGGAGCATGGAGACGATTATCTCAGGATGGCAATATAAACAAACGAAACTTTTAGTAGATTTCTACTTATTTTATTAAATATTATCTCCACCAAACAGGACAAGCTTGCATCTGTTATAGTTTTGGAGAAAAATGTGTTCATTTCATGTATGCGCGAAATGCCTTAAAAATGGCTTTAAAATGGATTTGGAGCATGGAGACGATTATCTCGGGATTGCAAGATAACCAAACAAAACTTTTAGTGGATTTCTACTTATTTTATTAAATATCATCTCCACCAAACAGGACAAGCTTGCATCTGTTATAGTTTTGGAGAAAAATGTGTTCATTTCATGTATGCGCGAAATGCCTTAAAAATGGCTTTAAAATGGATTTGGAGCATGGAGACGATTATCTCGGGATTGCAAGATAACCAAACAAAACTTTTAGTGGATTTCTACTTATTTTATTAAATATCATCTCCACCAAACAGGACAAGCTTGCATGTGTTATAGTTTTGGAGAAAAATGTGTTCATTTCATGTATGCGCAAAATGCCTTTGAAATGGCTTTAAAATGGATTTGGAGCATGGAGACGATTATCTCAGGATGGCAATATAAACAAACGAAATTTTTAGTAGATTTCTACTTATTTTATTAAATATTATCTCCACCAAACAGGACAAGCTTGCATCTGTTATAGTTTTGGAGAAAAATGTGTTCATTTCATGTATGCGCGAAATGCCTTAAAAATGGCTTTAAAATGGATTTGGAGCATGGAGACGATTATCTCGGGATTGCAAGATAACCAAACAAAACTTTTAGTGGATTTCTACTTATTTTATTAAATATCATCTCCACCAAACAGGACAAGCTTGCATCTGTTATAGTTTTGGAGAAAAATGTGTTCATTTCATGTATGCGCGAAATGCCTTAAAAATGGCTTTAAAATGGATTTGGAGCATGGAGACGATTATCTCGGGATTGCAAGATAACCAAACAAAACTTTTAGTGGATTTCTACTTATTTTATTAAATATCATCTCCACCAAACAGGACAAGCTTGCATCTGTTATAGTTTTGGAGAAAAATGTGTTCATTTCATGTATGCGCGAAATGCCTTAAAAATGGCTTTAAAATGGATTTGGAGCATGGAGACGATTATCTCGGGATTGCAAGATAACCAAACAAAACTTTTAGTGGATTTCTACTTATTTTATTAAATATCATCTCCACCAAACAGGACAAGCTTGCATCTGTTATAGTTTTGGAGAAAAATGTGTTCATTTCATGTATGCGCGAAATGCCTTAAAAATGGCTTTAAAATGGATTTGGAGCATGGAGACGATTATCTCGGGATTGCAAGATAACCAAACAAAACTTTTAGTGGATTTCTACTTATTTTATTAAATATCATCTCCACCAAACAGGACAAGCTTGCATGTGTTATAGTTTTGGAGAAAAATGTGTTCATTTCATGTATGCGCAAAATGCCTTTGAAATGGCTTTAAAATGGATTTGGAGCATGGAGACGATTATCTCGGGATTGCAAGATAACCAAACAAAACTTTTAGTGGATTTCTACTTATTTTATTAAATATCATCTCCACCAAACAGGACAAGCTTGCATCTGTTATAGTTTTGGAGAAAAATGTGTTCATTTCATGTATGCGCGAAATGCCTTAAAAATGGCTTTAAAATGGATTTGGAGCATGGAGACGATTATCTCGGGATTGCAAGATAACCAAACAAAACTTTTAGTGGATTTCTACTTATTTTATTAAATATCATCTCCACCAAACAGGACAAGCTTGCATCTGTTATAGTTTTGGAGAAAAATGTGTTCATTTCATGTATGCGCGAAATGCCTTAAAAATGGCTTTAAAATGGATTTGGAGCATGGAGACGATTATCTCGGGATTGCAAGATAACCAAACAAAACTTTTAGTGGATTTCTACTTATTTTATTAAATATCATCTCCACCAAACAGGACAAGCTTGCATCTGTTATAGTTTTGGAGAAAAATGTGTTCATTTCATGTATGCGCGAAATGCCTTAAAAATGGCTTTAAAATGGATTTGGAGCATGGAGACGATTATCTCGGGATTGCAAGATAACCAAACAAAACTTTTAGTGGATTTCTACTTATTTTATTAAATATCATCTCCACCAAACAGGACAAGCTTGCATGTGTTATAGTTTTGGAGAAAAATGTGTTCATTTCATGTATGCGCAAAATGCCTTTGAAATGGCTTTAAAATGGATTTGGAGCATGGAGACGATTATCTCAGGATGGCAATATAAACAAACGAAACTTTTAGTAGATTTCTACTTATTTTATTAAATATTATCTCCACCAAACAGGACAAGCTTGCATCTGTTATAGTTTTTGAGAAAAATGTGTTCATTTCATGTATGCGCGAAATGCCTTAAAAATGGCTTTAAAATGGATTTGGAGCATGGAGACGATTATCTCGGGATTGCAAGATAACCAAACAAAACTTTTAGTGGATTTCTACTTATTTTATAAATATCATCTCCACCAAACAGGACAAGCTTGCATCTGTTATAGTTTTGGAGAAAAATGTGTTCATTTCATGTATGCGCGAAATGCCTTAAAAATGGCTTTAAAATGGATTTGGAGCATGGAGACGATTATCTCGGGATTGCAATATAACCAAACAAAACTTTTAGTGGATTTCTACTTATTTTATTAAATATCATCTCCACCAAACAGGACAAGCTTGCATCTGTTATAGTTTTGGAGAAAAATGTGTTCATTTCATGTATGCGCGAAATGCCTTAAAAATGGCTTTAAAATGGATTTGGAGCATGGAGACGATTATCTCGGGATTGCAAGATAACCAAACAAAACTTTTAGTGGATTTCTACTTATTTTATTAAATATCATCTCCACCAAACAGGACAAGCTTGCATCTGTTATAGTTTTGGATAAAAATGTGTTCATTTCATGTATGCGCGAAATGCCTTAAAAATGGCTTTAAAATGGATTTGGAGCATGGAGACGATTATCTCGGGATTGCAAGATAACCAAACAAAACTTTTAGTGGATTTCTACTTATTTTATTAAATATCATCTCCACCAAACAGGACAAGCTTGCATCTGTTATAGTTTTGGAGAAAAATGTGTTCATTTCATGTATGCGCGAAATGCCTTAAAAATGGCTTTAAAATGGATTTGGAGCATGGAGACCATTATCTCGGGATTGCAAGATAACCAAACAAAACTTTTAGTGGATTTCTACTTATTTTATTAAATATCATCTCCACCAAACAGGACAAGCTTGCATCTGTTATAGTTTTGGAGAAAAATGTGTTCATTTCATGTATGCGCGAAATGCCTTAAAAATGGCTTTAAAATGGATTTGGAGCATGGAGACGATTATCTCGGGATTGCAAGATAACCAAACAAAACTTTTAGTGGATTTCTACTTATTTTATTAAATATCATCTCCACCAAACAGGACAAGCTTGCATGTGTTATAGTTTTGGAGAAAAATGTGTTCATTTCATGTATGCGCAAAATGCCTTTGAAATGGCTTTAAAATGGATTTGGAGCATGGAGACGATTATCTCAGGATGGCAATATAAACAAACGAAACTTTTAGTAGATTTCTACTTATTTTATTAAATATTATCTCCACCAAACAGGACAAGCTTGCATCTGTTATAGTTTTGGAGAAAAATGTGTTCATTTCATGTATGCGCGAAATGCCTTTAAAATGACTTTAAAATGGATTTGGAGCATGGAGACGATTATCTCGGGATTGCAAGATAACCAAACAAAACTTTTAGTGGATTTCTACTTATTTTATTAAATATCATCTCCACCAAACAGGACAAGCTTGCATCTGTTATAGTTTTGGAGAAAAATGTGTTCATTTCATGTATGCGCGAAATGCCTTAAAAATGGCTTTAAAATGGATTTGGAGCATGGAGACGATTATCTCGGGATTGCAATATAACCAAACAAAACTTTTAGTGGATTTCTACTTATTTTATTAAATATCATCTCCACCAAACAGGACAAGCTTGCATCTGTTATAGTTTTGGAGAAAAATGTGTTCATTTCATGTATGCGCGAAATGCCTTAAAAATGGCTTTAAAATGGATTTGGAGCATGGAGACGATTATCTCGGGATTGCAAGATAACCAAACAAAACTTTTAGTGGATTTCTACTTATTTTATTAAATATCATCTCCACCAAACAGGACAAGCTTGCATCTGTTATAGTTTTGGAGAAAAATGTGTTCATTTCATGTATGCGCGAAATGCCTTAAAAATGGCTTTAAAATGGTCTCCATAGACGATTATCTCGGGATTGCAAGATAACCAAACAAAACTTTTAGTGGATTTCTACTTATTTTATTAAATATCATCTCCACCAAACAGGACAAGCTTGCATGTGTTATAGTTTTGGAGAAAAATGTGTTCATTTCATGTATGCGCAAAATGCCTTTGAAATGGCTTTAAAATGGATTTGGAGCATGGAGACGATTATCTCAGGATGGCAATATAAACAAACGAAACTTTTAGTAGATTTCTACTTATTTTATTAAATATTATCTCCACCAAACAGGACAAGCTTGCATCTGTTATAGTTTTGGAGAAAAATATGTTCATTTCATGTATGCGCGAAATGCCTTAAAAATGGCTTTAAAATGGATTTGGAGCATGGAGACGATTATCTCGGGATTGCAAGATAACCAAACAAAACTTTTAGTGGATTTCTACTTATTTTATTAAATATCATCTCCACCAAACAGGACAAGCTTGCATCTGTTATAGTTTTGGAGAAAAATGTGTTCATTTCATGTATGCGCGAAATGCCTTAAAAATGGCTTTAAAATGGATTTGGAGCATGGAGACGATTATCTCGGGATTGCAAGATAACCAAACAAAACTTTTAGTGGATTTCTACTTATTTTATTAAATATCATCTCCACCAAACAGGACAAGCTTGCATCTGTTATAGTTTTGGAGAAAAATGTGTTCATTTCATGTATGCGCGAAATGCCTTAAAAATGGCTTTAAAATGGATTTGGAGCATGGAGACGATTATCTCGGGATTGCAAGATAACCAAACAAAACTTTTAGTGGATTTCTACTTATTTTATTAAATATCATCTCCACCAAACAGGACAAGCTTGCATCTGTTATAGTTTTGGAGAAAAATGTGTTCATTTCATGTATGCGCGAAATGCCTTAAAAATGGCTTTAAAATGGATTTGGAGCATGGAGACGATTATCTCGGGATTGCAAGATAACCAAACAAAACTTTTAGTGGATTTCTACTTATTTTATTAAATATCATCTCCACCAAACAGGACAAGCTTGCATGTGTTATAGTTTTGGAGAAAAATGTGTTCATTTCATGTATGCGCAAAATGCCTTTGAAATGGCTTTAAAATGGATTTGGAGCATGGAGACGATTATCTCGGGATTGCAAGATAACCAAACAAAACTTTTAGTGGATTTCTACTTATTTTATTAAATATCATCTCCACCAAACAGGACAAGCTTGCATCTGTTATAGTTTTGGAGAAAAATGTGTTCATTTCATGTATGCGCGAAATGCCTTAAAAATGGCTTTAAAATGGATTTGGAGCATGGAGACGATTATCTCGGGATTGCAAGATAACCAAACAAAACTTTTAGTGGATTTCTACTTATTTTATTAAATATCATCTCCACCAAACAGGACAAGCTTGCATCTGTTATAGTTTTGGAGAAAAATGTGTTCATTTCATGTATGCGCGAAATGCCTTAAAAATGGCTTTAAAATGGATTTGGAGCATGGAGACGATTATCTCGGGATTGCAAGATAACCAAACAAAACTTTTAGTGGATTTCTACTTATTTTATTAAATATCATCTCCACCAAACAGGACAAGCTTGCATCTGTTATAGTTTTGGAGAAAAATGTGTTCATTTCATGTATGCGCGAAATGCCTTAAAAATGGCTTTAAAATGGATTTGGAGCATGGAGACGATTATCTCGGGATTGCAAGATAACCAAACAAAACTTTTAGTGGATTTCTACTTATTTTATTAAATATCATCTCCACCAAACAGGACAAGCTTGCATGTGTTATAGTTTTGGAGAAAAATGTGTTCATTTCATGTATGCGCAAAATGCCTTTGAAATGGCTTTAAAATGGATTTGGAGCATGGAGACGATTATCTCAGGATGGCAATATAAACAAACGAAACTTTTAGTAGATTTCTACTTATTTTATTAAATATTATCTCCACCAAACAGGACAAGCTTGCATCTGTTATAGTTTTTGAGAAAAATGTGTTCATTTCATGTATGCGCGAAATGCCTTAAAAATGGCTTTAAAATGGATTTGGAGCATGGAGACGATTATCTCGGGATTGCAAGATAACCAAACAAAACTTTTAGTGGATTTCTACTTATTTTATAAATATCATCTCCACCAAACAGGACAAGCTTGCATCTGTTATAGTTTTGGAGAAAAATGTGTTCATTTCATGTATGCGCGAAATGCCTTAAAAATGGCTTTAAAATGGATTTGGAGCATGGAGACGATTATCTCGGGATTGCAATATAACCAAACAAAACTTTTAGTGGATTTCTACTTATTTTATTAAATATCATCTCCACCAAACAGGACAAGCTTGCATCTGTTATAGTTTTGGAGAAAAATGTGTTCATTTCATGTATGCGCGAAATGCCTTAAAAATGGCTTTAAAATGGATTTGGAGCATGGAGACGATTATCTCGGGATTGCAAGATAACCAAACAAAACTTTTAGTGGATTTCTACTTATTTTATTAAATATCATCTCCACCAAACAGGACAAGCTTGCATCTGTTATAGTTTTGGATAAAAATGTGTTCATTTCATGTATGCGCGAAATGCCTTAAAAATGGCTTTAAAATGGATTTGGAGCATGGAGACGATTATCTCGGGATTGCAAGATAACCAAACAAAACTTTTAGTGGATTTCTACTTATTTTATTAAATATCATCTCCACCAAACAGGACAAGCTTGCATCTGTTATAGTTTTGGAGAAAAATGTGTTCATTTCATGTATGCGCGAAATGCCTTAAAAATGGCTTTAAAATGGATTTGGAGCATGGAGACCATTATCTCGGGATTGCAAGATAACCAAACAAAACTTTTAGTGGATTTCTACTTATTTTATTAAATATCATCTCCACCAAACAGGACAAGCTTGCATCTGTTATAGTTTTGGAGAAAAATGTGTTCATTTCATGTATGCGCGAAATGCCTTAAAAATGGCTTTAAAATGGATTTGGAGCATGGAGACGATTATCTCGGGATTGCAAGATAACCAAACAAAACTTTTAGTGGATTTCTACTTATTTTATTAAATATCATCTCCACCAAACAGGACAAGCTTGCATGTGTTATAGTTTTGGAGAAAAATGTGTTCATTTCATGTATGCGCAAAATGCCTTTGAAATGGCTTTAAAATGGATTTGGAGCATGGAGACGATTATCTCAGGATGGCAATATAAACAAACGAAACTTTTAGTAGATTTCTACTTATTTTATTAAATATTATCTCCACCAAACAGGACAAGCTTGCATCTGTTATAGTTTTGGAGAAAAATGTGTTCATTTCATGTATGCGCGAAATGCCTTTAAAATGACTTTAAAATGGATTTGGAGCATGGAGACGATTATCTCGGGATTGCAAGATAACCAAACAAAACTTTTAGTGGATTTCTACTTATTTTATTAAATATCATCTCCACCAAACAGGACAAGCTTGCATCTGTTATAGTTTTGGAGAAAAATGTGTTCATTTCATGTATGCGCGAAATGCCTTAAAAATGGCTTTAAAATGGATTTGGAGCATGGAGACGATTATCTCGGGATTGCAATATAACCAAACAAAACTTTTAGTGGATTTCTACTTATTTTATTAAATATCATCTCCACCAAACAGGACAAGCTTGCATCTGTTATAGTTTTGGAGAAAAATGTGTTCATTTCATGTATGCGCGAAATGCCTTAAAAATGGCTTTAAAATGGATTTGGAGCATGGAGACGATTATCTCGGGATTGCAAGATAACCAAACAAAACTTTTAGTGGATTTCTACTTATTTTATTAAATATCATCTCCACCAAACAGGACAAGCTTGCATCTGTTATAGTTTTGGAGAAAAATGTGTTCATTTCATGTATGCGCGAAATGCCTTAAAAATGGCTTTAAAATGGATTTGGAGCATGGAGACGATTATCTCGGGATTGCAAGATAACCAAACAAAACTTTTAGTGGATTTCTACTTATTTTATTAAATATCATCTCCACCAAACAGGACAAGCTTGCATCTGTTATAGTTTTGGAGAAAAATGTGTTCATTTCATGTATGCGCGAAATGCCTTAAAAATGGCTTTAAAATGGATTTGGAGCATGGAGACGATTATCTCGGGATTGCAAGATAACCAAACAAAACTTTTAGTGGATTTCTACTTATTTTATTAAATATCATCTCCACCAAACAGGACAAGCTTGCATCTGTTATAGTTTTGGAGAAAAATGTGTTCATTTCATGTATGCGCGAAATGCCTTAAAAATGGCTTTAAAATGGATTTGGAGCATGGAGACGATTATCTCGGGATTGCAATATAACCAAACAAAACTTTTAGTGGATTTCTACTTATTTTATTAAATATCATCTCCACCAAACAGGACAAGCTTGCATCTGTTATAGTTTTGGAGAAAAATGTGTTCATTTCATGTATGCGCGAAATGCCTTAAAAATGGCTTTAAAATGGATTTGGAGCATGGAGACGATTATCTCGGGATTGCAAGATAACCAAACAAAACTTTTAGTGGATTTCTACTTATTTTATTAAATATCATCTCCACCAAACAGGACAAGCTTGCATCTGTTATAGTTTTGGAGAAAAATGTGTTCATTTCATGTATGCGCGAAATGCCTTAAAAATGGCTTTAAAATGGATTTGGAGCATGGAGACGATTATCTCGGGATTGCAAGATAACCAAACAAAACTTTTAGTGGATTTCTACTTATTTTATTAAATATCATCTCCACCAAACAGGACAAGCTTGCATCTGTTATAGTTTTGGAGAAAAATGTGTTCATTTCATGTATGCGCGAAATGCCTTAAAAATGGCTTTAAAATGGATTTGGAGCATGGAGACGATTATCTCGGGATTGCAAGATAACCAAACAAAACTTTTAGTGGATTTCTACTTATTTTATTAAATATCATCTCCACCAAACAGGACAAGCTTGCATGTGTTATAGTTTTGGAGAAAAATGTGTTCATTTCATGTATGCGCAAAATGCCTTTGAAATGGCTTTAAAATGGATTTGGAGCATGGAGACGATTATCTCGGGATTGCAAGATAACCAAACAAAACTTTTAGTGGATTTCTACTTATTTTATTAAATATCATCTCCACCAAACAGGACAAGCTTGCATCTGTTATAGTTTTGGAGAAAAATGTGTTCATTTCATGTATGCGCGAAATGCCTTAAAAATGGCTTTAAAATGGATTTGGAGCATGGAGACGATTATCTCGGGATTGCAAGATAACCAAACAAAACTTTTAGTGGATTTCTACTTATTTTATTAAATATCATCTCCACCAAACAGGACAAGCTTGCATCTGTTATAGTTTTGGAGAAAAATGTGTTCATTTCATGTATGCGCGAAATGCCTTAAAAATGGCTTTAAAATGGATTTGGAGCATGGAGACGATTATCTCGGGATTGCAAGATAACCAAACAAAACTTTTAGTGGATTTCTACTTATTTTATTAAATATCATCTCCACCAAACAGGACAAGCTTGCATGTGTTATAGTTTTGGAGAAAAATGTGTTCATTTCATGTATGCGCAAAATGCCTTTGAAATGGCTTTAAAATGGATTTGGAGCATGGAGACGATTATCTCAGGATGGCAATATAAACAAACGAAACTTTTAGTAGATTTCTACTTATTTTATTAAATTATATCTCCACCAAACAGGACAAGCTTGCATCTGTTATAGTTTTGGAGAAAAATGTGTTCATTTCATGTATGCGCGAAATGCCTTAAAAATGGCTTTAAAATGGATTTGGAGCATGGAGACGATTATCTCGGGATTGCAAGATAACCAAACAAAACTTTTAGTGGATTTCTACTTATTTTATTAAATATCATCTCCACCAAACAGGACAAGCTTGCATCTGTTATAGTTTTGGAGAAAAATGTGTTCATTTCATGTATGCGCGAAATGCCTTAAAAATGGCTTTAAAATGGATTTGGAGCATGGAGACGATTATCTCGGGATTGCAAGATAACCAAACAAAACTTTTAGTGGATTTCTACTTATTTTATTAAATATCATCTCCACCAAACAGGACAAGCTTGCATGTGTTATAGTTTTGGAGAAAAATGTGTTCATTTCATGTATGCACAAAATGCCTTTGAAATGGCTTTAAAATGGATTTGGAGCATGGAGACGATTATCTCAGGATGGCAATATAAACAAACGAAACTTTTAGTATATTTCTACTTATTTTATTAAATATTATCTCCACCAAACAGGACAAGCTTGCATCTGTTATAGTTTTGGAGAAAAATGTGTTCATTTCATGTATGCGCGAAATGCCTTAAAAATGGCTTTAAAATGGATTTGGAGCATGGAGACGATTATCTCGGGATTGCAAGATAACCAAACAAAACTTTTAGTGGATTTCTACTTATTTTATTAAATATCATCTCCACCAAACAGGACAAGCTTGCATCTGTTATAGTTTTGAAGAAAAATGTGTTCATTTCATGTATGCGCGAAATGCCTTAAAAATGGCTTTAAAATGGATTTGGAGCATGGAGACGATTATCTCGGGATTGCAAGATAACCAAACAAAACTTTTAGTGGATTTCTACTTATTTTATTAAATATCATCTCCACCAAACAGGACAAGCTTGCATCTGTTATAGTTTTGGAGAAAAATGTGTTCATTTCATGTATGCGCGAAATGCCTTAAAAATGGCTTTAAAATGGATTTGGAGCATGGAGACGATTATCTCGGGATTGCAAGATAACCAAACAAAACTTTTAGTGGATTTCTACTTATTTTATTAAATATCATCTCCACCAAACAGGACAAGCTTGCATGTGTTATAGTTTTGGAGAAAAATGTGTTCATTTCATGTATGCGCAAAATGCCTTTGAAATGGCTTTAAAATGGATTTGGAGCATGGAGACGATTATCTCGGGATTGCAAGATAACCAAACAAAACTTTTAGTGGATTTCTACTTATTTTATTAAATATCATCTCCACCAAACAGGACAAGCTTGCATCTGTTATAGTTTTGGAGAAAAATGTGTTCATTTCATGTATGCGCGAAATGCCTTAAAAATGGCTTTAAAATGGATTTGGAGCATGGAGACGATTATCTCGGGATTGCAAGATAACCAAACAAAACTTTTAGTGGATTTCTACTTATTTTATTAAATATCATCTCCACCAAACAGGACAAGCTTGCATCTGTTATAGTTTTGGAGAAAAATGTGTTCATTTCATGTATGCGCGAAATGCCTTAAAAATGGCTTTAAAATGGATTTGGAGCATGGAGACGATTATCTCGGGATTGCAAGATAACCAAACAAAACTTTTAGTGGATTTCTACTTATTTTATTAAATATCATCTCCACCAAACAGGACAAGCTTGCATGTGTTATAGTTTTGGAGAAAAATGTGTTCATTTCATGTATGCGCAAAATGCCTTTGAAATGGCTTTAAAATGGATTTGGAGCATGGAGACGATTATCTCAGGATGGCAATATAAACAAACGAAACTTTTAGTAGATTTCTACTTATTTTATTAAATATTATCTCCACCAAACAGGACAAGCTTGCATCTGTTATAGTTTTGGAGAAAAATGTGTTCATTTCATGTATGCGCGAAATGCCTTAAAAATGGCTTTAAAATGGATTTGGAGCATGGAGACGATTATCTCGGGATTGCAAGATAACCAAACAAAACTTTTAGTGGATTTCTACTTTTTTTATTAAATATCATCTCCACCAAACAGGACAAGTTTTGCATCTGTTATAGTTTTGGAGAAAAATGTGTTCATTTCATGTATGCGCGAAATGCCTTAAAAATGGCTTTAAAATGGATTTGGAGCATGGAGACGATTATCTCGGGATTGCAAGATAACCAAACAAAACTTTTAGTGGATTTCTACTTATTTTATTAAATATCATCTCCACCAAACAGGACAAGCTTGCATGTGTTATAGTTTTGGAGAAAAATGTGTTCATTTCATGTATGCGCAAAATGCCTTTGAAATGGCTTTAAAATGGATTTGGAGCATGGAGACGATTATCTCAGGATGGCAATATAAACAAACGAAACTTTTAGTAGATTTCTACTTATTTTATTAAATATTATCTCCACCAAACAGGACAAGCTTGCATCTGTTATAGTTTTGGAGAAAAATGTGTTCATTTCATGTATGCGCGAAATGCCTTAAAAATGGCTTTAAAATGGATTTGGAGCATGGAGACGATTATCTCGGGATTGCAAGATAACCAAACAAAACTTTTAGTGGATTTCTACTTATTTTATTAAATATCATCTCCACCAAACAGGACAAGCTTGCATGTGTTATAGTTTTGGAGAAAAATGTGTTCATTTCATGTATGCGCAAAATGCCTTTGAAATGGCTTTAAAATGGATTTGGAGCATGGAGACGATTATCTCAGGATAGCAATATAAACAAACGAAACTTTTAGTAGATTTCTACTTATTTTATTAAATATTATCTCCACCAAACAGGACAAGCTTGCATCTGTTATAGTTTTGGAGAAAAATGTGTTCATTTCATGTATGCGCGAAATGCCTTAAAAATGGCTTTAAAATGGATTTGGAGCATGGAGACGATTATCTCGGGATTTCAAGATAACCAAACAAAACTTTTAGTGGATTTCTACTTATTTTATTAAATATCATCTCCACCAAACAGGACAAGCTTGCATCTGTTATAGTTTTGGAGAAAAATGTGTTCATTTCATGTATGCGCGAAATGCCTTAAAAATGGCTTTAAAATGGATTTGGAGCATGGAGACGATTATCTCGGGATTGCAAGATAACCAAACAAAACTTTTAGTGGATTTCTACTTATTTTATTAAATATCATCTCCACCAAACAGGACAAGCTTGCATCTGTTATAGTTTTGGAGAAAAATGTGTTCATTTCATGTATGCGCGAAATGCCTTAAAAATGGCTTTAAAATGGATTTGGAGCATGGAGACGATTATTTCGGGATTGCAAGATAACCAAACAAAACTTTTAGTGGATTTCTACTTATTTTATTAAATATCATCTCCACCAAACAGGACAAGCTTGCATCTGTTATAGTTTTGGAGAAAAATGTGTTCATTTCATGTATGCGCGAAATGCCTTAAAAATGGCTTTAAAATGGATTTGGAGCATGGAGACGATTATCTCGGGATTGCAAGATAACCAAACAAAACTTTTAGTGGATTTCTACTTATTTTATTAAATATCATCTCCACCAAACAGGACAAGCTTGCATCTGTTATAGTTTTGGAGAAAAATGTGTTCATTTCATGTATGCGCGAAATGCCTTAAAAAGGGCTTTAAAATGGATTTGGAGCATGGAGACGATTATCTCGGGATTGCAATATAACCAAACAAAACTTTTAGAGGATTTCTACTTATTTTATTAAAGATCATCTCCACCAAACAGGACAAGCTTGCATCTGTTATAGTTTTGGAGAAAAATGTGTTCATTTCATGTATGCGCGAAATGCCTTAAAAATGGCTTTAAAATGGATTTGGAGCATGGAGACGATTATCTCGGGATTGCAAGATAACCAAACAAAACTTTTAGTGGATTTCTACTTATTTTATTAAATATCATCTCCACCAAACAGGACAAGCTTGCATCTGTTATAGTTTTGGAGAAAAATGTGTTCATTTCATGTATGCGCGAAATGCCTTAAAAATGGCTTTAAAATGGATTTGGAGCATGGAGACGATTATCTCGGGATTGCAAGATAACCAAACAAAACTTTTAGTGGATTTCTACTTATTTTATTAAATATCATCTCCACCAAACAGGACAAGCTTGCATCTGTTATAGTTTTGGAGAAAAATGTGTTCATTTCATGTATGCGCGAAATGCCTTAAAAAGGGCTTTAAAATGGATTTGGAGCATGGAGACGATTATCTCGGGATTGCAATATAACCAAACAAAACTTTTAGTGGATTTCTACTTATTTTATTAAATATCATCTCCACCAAACAGGACAAGCTTGCATCTGTTATAGTTTTGGAGAAAAATGTGTTCATTTCATGTATGCGCGAAATGCCTTAAAAATGGCTTTAAAATGGATTTGGAGCATGGAGACGATTATCTCGGGATTGCAAGATAACCAAACAAAACTTTTAGTGGATTTCTACTTATTTTAATAAATATCATCTCCACCAAACAGGACAAGCTTGCATGTGTTATAGTTTTGGAGAAAAATGTGTTCATTTCATGTATGCGCAAAATGCCTTTGAAATGGCTTTAAAATGGATTTGGAGCATGGAGACGATGTTGTAGCTGTTCTGTTTTGTCACAAGTCAGCTTATGGGATCACCAGTGAGGTTCTCTTGAGTTAGGCCTCTTCAGACCTAATCAAGATCGAGCGCTCGGAGAGAAAAGACCAGCATCCATGTGGGCATGATCAATTTCTTCTGTTTATTTCATCAAAGTACAGTTTATTTATACCATTTACAGATCAATGTGATATTGCAAAAGAAAAAGAAAAAACTTCGAGCTGAACTTTACTAATTGTTCATATGACCTTTAAGTTTTAGCAAAACAAAAATGTAGAGTCATGCATATGAGATAAGAAGAACATTTAGAAACCATAATAATCCTTGAGTCTGTCTCTTATTCCGTAGGCTCCATAATGACTATGAACTACCATCAGATATACTTACTAATAACAATAAATCTTTAATAAAGGAAAAGAGAAACTATTAACCCTTCTATATCAATTTCCCCCTTTTGTAAATGGTATAACCTTCACTACACGGTCAGTAGGCGTCCAAACAGGAGCTGCTGGCTCATGGGCCTAGTACCCATGAGGGGTCTTCCTACCACTTCACCCATCCACCCTCAGTGTGGACACCTACTCCCGGTCAGCAGAGGCCATTTGGGGTCCGTAGTAAACTACAGAGGGTTCAATGCTGGGACTCTTAGAACATACATTATTCAATAGTTTAGGTAATGCATATATCAATGTTTTTACAGCTATATAAAGCAGTAGACAGAACAACAATATTTGCATACAGGTTTGTATAATGCCAGAAACCCAACCTGCTATGCCTTTAAACCAATTGGCTGGATTCATAAAAGAAAATGTATTTCCCCACCAGGAGTCCTTGTTGGCATCGTGCTCTTTTAACCATTTATCCCTAAGTTCACTTGTTTTCTGTATATCTGCTCTAACCTGGAGGTTGCCTGCAGGGTCAATGTAATGGCAACAGGCAGGACCAATTATTTGACACATTCCGCCGTCTTTTGCTGTCACAAAGTCTAGCACTATAGTATGCTGGTTAGTGACTACAATTAATTGTTTTTGTATAGCATTGGTAGCATTTAGAATCTCAAGAACCCGAAAAATTTGATCATCCAGGTAGTCAGTGGACTCTACTAGCTTGTCCCACATTTGCATTAAGAAAGGGTGTATGAAAATAGCACTAAATACCTTATTTGCTTTTCCCAATTCTACTACATGAGGCCTACCATTTGGCCGGGGTTTATTATCTGCTGCTCGTTTATACAAGGTATGAATTGGGACAGCTGCTACATCTACTTCACTATGAGGAACTATGAAAGTGGCTGGTGTAAGTCTGGCAAGTGTGCAGACCCCTCTCATGTCAGGGCTCACCCACTTGTGAGCACGATTCCCACAAACCAAAAACACTCCCTCTGGGAAAATACAAAAGTGAGTTTGACTTTGTACACAATAAAGCAGATTCAGAAGCCCCTTCATGACTTTATGAGCACACCACGTATTGTTCATTTGTTTTCCGGTCATACCCGAGATACAGCTACCCCGCTCCCTCCTAAAAGTCCGTCTAATAAATGATGATGTACAGCCCTCAATACCCTTCTGATATACTGTCTCATTGTCCTTGGTTGAGTCATGTGTATGTATATAGAAACAGTTATTGTCTTCTCCACAATTTCCAACACCATTGTATTGAAGACTGAACCATAATCCATCATGGGGAATGGGGCCCGAATGAGGAATCTTAGTCTTTATTTTGGCAATTATGCCCATGTCTGAATCGTATTCCATCCACCACGAGTATCCATCGGGTCGAGTGATATTTAGCTGGAACCAGGGTTTAGTGACCCATCCAACTATAGTCAATGTAGCAGATACATCACGAGGTACATCTTCTCCCAAAAATCTAGATTGAGTCCAGGTTTCATTGTGTATACAGTCTGGTACCAATACCTCCTGTGGTTCCAGAGGTAAGGCTAAATAAGGCATAGTCTTTGAAGAAATAGGACTGTGTGTGCAGATCCAACAGTCTTTTGGCTTTTCTCCCTCCATGTCCTCAGTAAGAGAAATATGGTGGCGAATGAGTTTATTATCCCAGTCCGTATTAAAAAGTTCGCTCAGTGTCTTTGTTTGTTGCAGCAACCCTGCTACACCTAGCAGGATAATTAGCAAGACTGTCATTCTGCCGGTGGAGTGACCTTTTTACAGTGACTGGCGTGGATCCAGGTGGGTTTTCCCTCAAGTTTCACTGAGGTGGATGTGGTCAGCTGGACTTGGAATGGGCCATCAAAGCGTGGATCTAGGCTCCTTCTCACGTGTCTGCGCACGACCACCCAATCACCTGGATTCAGCTGATGCACATCTGCACTTGCATTGGGATCTGGAATGGATGAAAAGACATGTTTATGCACCACATTAAGTCTTTCCTGTAAGGCCTGGACGTAGGCTGTCATAGTGCCGTGTTGCATCTGTAACACTTGTGGAAAGTAGAGACCTGTTTTTGGGGCACTACCAAAAAGGACTTCAAAAGGAGACAAGCCTGTCTTCCTATTTGGAGTGTGTCTGACTGAAAAGAGTGCCAGGGATAAGCACTCTACCCAATTCTTTCCTGTCTCTGCCATGGCCTTTTGAATTTTTAGTTTAAGTGTCCCGTTTAATCTCTCTACTTTTCCACTGCTCTGTGGATGATAAGGGGTATGGAATGCCTGCTCTATTCCCAGGGCCTGCATAATGTCCCTCATTATTTCTCCAGTGAAGTGTGTACCCCTGTCACTTTCTATGGCTTCTGGGATGCCATACCGACATACTAGTTCCTTCATCAGTTTTTCTGCAGTTGTTTTAGCATTTGCACATTTTACTGGATAGGCCTCAACCCATCCTGAGAAGAGATCTACACATACCAGGACGTATTCATACACTCCTACCTTGGGTAGTTGTATGTAGTCTATCTGCAGTCGTTGAAACGGATAGAGCGGTTTGGGTGTTGCTTTCTTAGGGACTTTTACTGTTTTACCTGGGTTGTGTTGTGCGCAGATAATGCAGGATTGTACGTGTTTGGAGGCTACGTAACTGAAGCCAGGAGCGATCCAGAAGGCATTCACCTGGTTACACATGTGACTTTTTGAGGCGTGAGTGGGGCCATGTGTTGCTTGTGCCATCATAGGGAACAGGGACCTTGGTAAACACAACCTGTCCTTACTTTCCCATACTCCATTCGAGTTCAGCCCAGCTCCCATTTTCCCCCAGTGTTCCTTCTCTGTTTGGGCAGCCTGATGCTGGAGGGATTTCAGGACATCCAGACTCACTGTGGCTGGGACTTGCTGGCTCCCTGCCACTATCCTCTGATCCCTAGGCCTCTTTGCCGCTGCTTTCGCAGCCGCATCCGCCCTTCTATTGCCCGCTACCTCCAGTGAGTCACCTTTTGTGTGTGCTTTCACCTTAATGATGCCAACCTGGACTGGTAACATTAGTGCCTCCATTAACTGTTTTACCAATTCTGCATTTTTAATAGGCTTACCAGCAGACGTAAGAAAAGCTCTACTTCTCCAGATAGGGCCAAAATCATGACAGATCCCAAATCCATACTTTGAGTCTGAATAAACATTAATTTTCCTACCTGACCCCGCTCTACACGCCTCAATGAGCGCTGTTAGCTCCGCCTCCTGCGCGGACATGTGCGGCGGGAGTGGTTCAGCTCGGATTACCTCATGCGAGGATACTACTGCATATCCAGTGTAGAATCTCCCATCCAGGTGGTATCTGGAGCCATCTACAAAAAACTCAAAATCTGCATTAGTAATAGGTGTATCATAGACATGTGGAAAACCTGCTGTCTCCTGACTCATCAGCTCTATGCAGTCATGCTCGTGCGTCATGTCAAAGTATTCATCCTCACTTGCTACCATTGTCACCAATTCCCCCTTTTCTGAATCTACTGGCAAAAGGGTGGCTGGATTCAGAACATTACACCTTTTGAGGGTGACATACTCAGGAGTCAGAAGGGCACATTCAAGTCTGAGCTGTCTGGCCATAGACAGGTGTTTTGGTTGGACTTGCACAAGTATAGCATGAATGTCATGCGGGGAGTAAATTGTTAAGGGAAATGTCAATGTGATCTCGCAAGCTTTCCCTAGCAGTACTGCAGCAGCCGCTACAGCACGGACACACGTGGGTGACCCTCTGACAACTGGGTCCAATCGCGCTGAGTAGTAAGCTATTGGTCTTTGTTTGTCACCATGTTGCTGTGTGAGGACGGCTGTCGCATGCCCTCCCTGTTCTGTGCAAAACAAGAAAAATGGTTGATCGTAATTTGGAATACCCAGGGCTGGGGCAGATACAATGAGTAGTTTAAGGGAATGAAAGGAATCAATAGCTTCCTGAGTGAGGTCAAAGGGGTCAGATGACAGACAATCATAGAGGGGTTGCATCATTTGCGAGGCAGACCTTATCCAAGGCCTGCAGTATGACACTAAGCCCAAAAAGGTGCGCAGTTGCCGGTGGGACCTGGGTAAGGAGAGATTTTGGACTGCTTGTTTTCTCTCCTCAGTCAGGTGTCTCGTACCTTCAGAGATACAGTGACCCAAAAATGTTACCTTTTGCTTACAGTACTGTAATTTTTCACGTGAAACTTTGCAACCATTCTCTGCCAGAAAACACAACAAAGAAATTGTGGCTTCCTTGCAGGACGTCTGGTCTGGACAGCAGAGCAAAAGGTCATCCACGTACTGCAATAGCGTAACCTGTGGATGAGGCGGTTGCCACTGCTCCAGAATTCCTGCCATAGCTGTAGAATAAATGGTAGGTGAATTCATTCCTCCTTGCGGGAGGACTGTCCACATGTACTGTTTCCCCTCATGTGTGAAGGCAAAAAGATACTGACAGTCAGGGTGTAGAGGCACTGAGAAAAAGGCATTTGCCAAATCAATTACTGTAAAACATTTGGAGGTCCCTGGGATTTGTGACAGTAAGGTATGTGGGTTTGGAACAATTGGTGTTACACTCTCAGTGACAGCATTGACAGCTCTCAAATCATGCACCATTCTGTACGGTCGCTCGGTCACCTGGTGCCCCCCCCCTCTGTTTCCACTGTCTTCCTTGTGCTCTAGCATACATAACTGGTCGCTTGCATTTTGTCAGTTCAACCCCCTTAGCTACTTGCAGAAGGTCTGTTGGGTCCATGTTTCTCCACTCAGGTCTGGCTGTCTGTACTGCTTCTCGTAAAAACTTATTCATACCGTCAATGAATGCATTCACCAATATTTTGATATCAAGGTCGTTTCTTGCACTGTACCCCATGTCTGTCCACTTCAGCTGTAACCTCCCAAAGTACGTCTCTATACTCTCCCCTTTTTGCTGTGTCACGTCAGTCATCAGTACAGACTGCTCTGTTTGTTTCTTTGTAGCCCATCCTTTCAATGCCTCACAGTACGTCATTCCAGACCTCTCAGACTCAACGTCCATGACCCATGATTGCTCCTTCATCATATCAGTATGCGTCTTAATTATGTGTCCCAGCACGTCACCTGCTTTTGCAGTCACCAAACTCTCGAGGTCTGCCCAAGTGCATTTATAAGTCACCTGTATTGTCTGTATTTGCCTGTAAAATGGGAAAGGTTGGTTTTCAGGGTCAGGTAACTGTTTCAACATAGCTAGCTGGTCAGAGGGGCTCCAGGGGTAATATTCCTGTGTCTGTCTGATTCTTGTGACCTTCCTCGGTCGGGATGTATCTGATTTTTTTGTACTGGTCCCAGCGCGTTCTTTCCTTTCCTCACCGTCAGCTTCCTCCGCAAAACTCAATTCCTTCACTACCTCTGTCTCAGTGTCAGCGTCCTCTGTCATCACATGTGATCTGGTTCGAACAGGATTTAGTGCAATCCGCTTAGGGCGAGTAACATTACATGTAGCACAAGTACCTCTCCAGTCTGGGTTTTTCTGACTACAATGTTTACAAGTCCATTCATCTGGTCTGGGTTTCTGCTTATGAGAAGGGGGGGCGGTAGCAGTCACAATTCCTGCTTTTGGTGCATTAAAACATTCATAATACACCTTATCTCCCGCTGTGGTCTCTTTATATCCACAATGCTGCACCTCTTCAGCCACACGACACCATTTATTTACTTGTTGCTCTACCCTCTTGTCTTTTATCCAACCTCTCTTTTCTTCCCTGAATCTGTGCCATTTCTCAACATCCAAACATCCGTACTCTGGCATGTCTGCCTTTTTGAGTATCGGTCTGACATTTTTCACTGCTTCTTTGCCTTCTCTTTCTTGCACTATCTGTTTGGCTGTTTTGGATCCTGCTGGAGCCCCACGCTGCACACTGAACAAGTTGCCCATGGCTTCAACTTATTCCCACACAGCCCACCTTTCTGCAAATGCCCTCTCAGTGTCCCTGAACCTTGTTAACAGGCCACACGTCTCCTGGCAAGTCAGAATGGGCTCTCAAGTGGTAGCAAGAAGGCTCAATCAGCATTCACTCTCACCTGCTACACTTGTAGGGCGTATTGGGAAGGGTTAAAAAACACCTCTCACCCAATAGACCAGATGACTAAAGCAGGAAGGACCAGGTGTGATAGTCCTCTCACCTGCTAGACCACCTCCATGTAAGTGGGAAGGCCACACGGCTCTCTAACCCACTTGACCTGATGTGTGCAGTTTGGCTACTCCATGCTGGTCCTTTACAAAGTATTTCAGCAACAAACGTAAGAGTTAAACCAAAACAATTAACAGAGCTGACTTCTCACAGAGGGCAGAAAATCGCGCAGCTGTTCACTTGACCCCTCCCAAAAGAATGTCAGCCAGCGCACAGTTTGTTTAGCAAGAGTCTTATCTCGTTCAGATTCAGCTTCCAAAACACAATCCTAATACCCACTGGTATAATACACAATCCCTGCAGAAAATTGAGACCACTTATATACCTTCACAGCACTAATATTCTACTTTACTATAAAACCTTCATCCCCATTTTGAGGGGAAGAAACACACAATATCTCACTATAAGGACAGATCCCAGGACCACTTGTCTTACTCATTCATTGATTCCAGAAGCATAGGTAACAATACACCTTCCAAGGATCAGTTAACCTCACATGCAAATAAAATTATCTAAACCGCTCTTGATACTGATGGGAAAAAATACATATGTCAGGTATCCACTCAAATACTCTATATGGCTATGCCCTGTGACATTTCACAACCGGAACATCTTTTCACAGTCCACAGTATGACATATAACCATTAGACTTATACATACATATTATTTCACCAAGTCTCTTATCACAATTACTTGTCACTTTGTTATTCAGAGGCTTCTCATCAATATACAACAACCTATTGCCTCCCTACTTTATCTAGGCATTAATATGAAACCACTTATGAACACATATCCCTAGACCAGAGTATTGCCACAAAAACACAAAACACAGCAACACAGCAAATGCAATTATACAGAGACTGTCCCAAATTCCGTGCTATGCACTCTATGCAATCAGTTAATGGACGGACAACAGATTATCTTATTACTCTATATTTCAACTCTCATTCAGACATGCATGAAAAAAACAATACTCACTGGTGATGCCAGAGTTCTTGAACCGTGTGTACAGCCTTACCCAGAATATTCGGGAAATCAGAGAGAGTGAAATGAAGTGTAAGAATAAAGCTTCTCACCTTGCTGCAGCTGAAATTTCACTGTCTCAAGAGTCCCCAAAACTTCTTCCGAATAGGCCGGTTGGCCACGGCTCCACGTTGGGCACCAAACTGTTGTAGCTGTTCTGTTTTGTCACAAGTCAGCTTATGGGATCACCAGTGAGGTTCTCTTGAGTTAGGCCTCTTCAGACCTAATCAAGATCGAGCGCTCGGAGAGAAAAGACCAGCATCCATGTGGGCATGATCAATTTCTTCTGTTTATTTCATCAAAGTACAGTTTATTTATACCATTTACAGATCAATGTGATATTGCAAAAGAAAAAGAAAAAACTTCGAGCTGAACTTTACTAATTGTTCATATGACCTTTAAGTTTTAGCAAAACAAAAATGTAGAGTCATGCATATGAGATAAGAAGAACATTTAGAAACCATAATAATCCTTGAGTCTGTCTCTTATTCCGTAGGCTCCATAATGACTATGAACTACCATCAGATATACTTACTAATAACAATAAATCTTTAATAAAGGAAAAGAGAAACTATTAACCCTTCTATATCAACGATTATCTCGGGATTGCAAGATAACCAAACAAAACTTTTAGTGGATTTCTACTTATTTTATTAAATATCATCTCCACCAAACAGGACAAGCTTGCATCTGTTATAGTTTTGGAGAAAAATGTGTTCATTTCATGTATGCGCGAAATGCCTTAAAAATGGCTTTAAAATGGATTTGGAGCATGGAGACGATTATCTCGGGATTGCAATATAACCAAACAAAACTTTTAGTGGATTTCTACTTATTTTATTAAATATCATCTCCACCAAACAGGACAAGCTTGCATGTGTTATAGTTTTGGAGAAAAATGTGTTCATTTCATGTATGCGCAAAATGCCTTTGAAATGGCTTTAAAATGGATTTGGAGCATGGAGACGATTATCTCGGGATTGCAAGATAACCAAACAAAACTTTTAGTGGATTTCTACTTATTTTATTAAATATCATCTCCACCAAACAGGACAAGCTTGCATCTGTTATAGTTTTGGAGAAAAATGTGTTCATTTCATGTATGCGCGAAATGCCTTAAAAATGGCTTTAAAATGGATTTGGAGCATGGAGACGATTATCTCGGGATGGCAATATAAACAAACGAAACTTTTAGTAGATTTCTACTTATTTTATTAAATATTATCTCCACCAAACAGGACAAGCTTGCATCTGTTATAGTTTTGGAGAAAAATGTGTTCATTTCATGTATGCGCGAAATGCCTTAAAAATGGCTTTAAAATGGATTTGGAGCATGGAGACGATTATCTCGGGATTGCAATATAACCAAACAAAACTTTTAGTGGATTTCTACTTATTTTATTAAATATCATCTCCACCAAACAGGACAAGCTTGCATCTGTTATAGATTTGGAGAAAAATTTGTTCATTTCATCTATGCGCGAAATGCCTTAAAAATGGCTTTAAAATGGATTTGGAGCATGGAGACGATTATCTCGGGATTGCAAGATAACCAAACAAAACTTTTAGTGGATTTCTACTTATTTTATTAAATATCATCTCCACCAAACAGGACAAGCTTGCATCTGTTATAGTTTTGGAGAAAAATGTGTTCATTTCATGTATGCGCGAAATGCCTTTGAAATGGCTTTAAAATGGATTTGGAGCATGGAGACGATTATCTCAGGATGGCAATATAAACAAACGAAACTTTTAGTAGATTTCTACTTATTTTATTAAATATTATCTCCACCAAACAGGACAAGCTTGCATCCTAGTTTTGGAGAAAAATGTGTTCATTTCATGTATGCGCGAAATGCCTTAAAAATGGCTTTAAAATGGATTTGGAGCATAGAGACGATTATCTCGGGATTGCAAGATAACCAAACAAAACTTTTAGTGGATTTCTACTTATTTTATTAAATATCATCTCCACCAAACAGGACAAGCTTGCATCTGTTATAGTTTTGGAGAAAAATGTGTTCATTTCATGTATGCGCGAAATGCCTTAAAAATGGCTTTAAAATGGATTTGGAGCATGGAGACGATTATCTCGGGATTGCAAGATAACCAAACAAAACGTTTAGTGGATTTCTACTTATTTTATTAAATATCATCTCCACCAAACAGGACAAGCTTGCATCTGTTATAGTTTTGGAGAAAAATGTGTTCATTTCATGTATGCGCGAAATGCCTTAAAAATGGCTTTAAAATGGATTTGGAGCATGGAGACGATTATCTCGGGATTGCAAGATAACCAAACAAAACTTTTAGTGGATTTCTACTTATTTTATTAAATATCATCTCCACCAAACAGGACAAGCTTGCATGTGTTATAGTTTTGGAGAAAAATGTGTTCATTTCATGTATGCGCAAAATGCCTTTGAAATGGCTTTAAAATGGATTTGGAGCATGGAGACGATTATCTCAGGATGGCAATATAAACAAACGAAACTTTTAGTAGATTTCTACTTATTTTATTAAATATTATCTCCACCAAACAGGACAAGCTTGCATCTGTTATAGTTTTGGAGAAAAATGTGTTCATTTCATGTATGCGCGAAATGCCTTAAAAATGGCTTTAAAATGGATTTGGAGCATGGAGACGATTATCTCGGGATTGCAATATAACCAAACAAAACTTTTAGTGGATTTTTACTTATTTTATTAAATATCATCTCCACCAAACAGGACAAACTTGCATCTGTTATAGTTTTGGAGAAAAATGTGTTCATTTCATGTATGCGCGAAATGCCTTAAAAATGGCTTTAAAATGGATTTGGAGCATGGAGACGATTATCTCGGGATTGCAAGATAACCAAACAAAACTTTTAGTGGATTTCTACTTATTTTATTAAATATCATCTCCACCAAACAGGACAAGCTTGCATGTGTTATAGTTTTGGAGAAAAATGTGTTCATTTCATGTATGCGCAAAATGCCTTTGAAATGGCTTTAAAATGGATTTGGAGCATGGAGACGATTATATCAGGATAGCAATGTAAACAAACGAAACTTTTAGTAGATTTCTACTTATTTTATTAAATATTATCTCCACCAAACAGGACAAGCTTGCATCTGTTATAGTTTTGGAGAAAAATGTGTTCATTTCATGTATGCGCGAAATGCCTTAAAAATGGCTTTAAAATGGATTTGGAGCATGGAGACGATTATCTCGGGATTGCAAGATAACCAAACAAAACTTTTAGTGGATTTCTACTTATTTTATTAAATATCATCTCCACCAAACAGGACAAGCTTGCATCTGTTATAGTTTTGGAGAAAAATGTGTTCATTTCATGTATGCGCGAAATGCCTTAAAAATGGCTTTAAAATGGATTTGGAGCATGGAGACGATTATCTCGGGATTGCAAGATAACCAAACAAAACTTTTAGTGGATTTCTACTTATTTTATTAAATATCATCTCCACCAAACAGGACAAGCTTGCATCTGTTATAGTTTTGGAGAAAAATGTGTTCATTTCATGTATGCGCGAAATGCCTTAAAAATGGCTTTAAAATGGATTTGGAGCATGGAGACGATTATTTCGGGATTGCAAGATAACCAAACAAAACTTTTAGTGGATTTCTACTTATTTTATTAAATATCATCTCCACCAAACAGGACAAGCTTGCATCTGTTATAGTTTTGGAGAAAAATGTGTTCATTTCATGTATGCGCGAAATGCCTTAAAAATGGCTTTAAAATGGATTTGGAGCATGGAGACGATTATCTCGGGATTGCAAGATAACCAAACAAAACTTTTAGTGGATTTCTACTTATTTTATTAAATATCATCTCCACCAAACAGGACAAGCTTGCATCTGTTATAGTTTTGGAGAAAAATGTGTTCATTTCATGTATGCGCGAAATGCCTTAAAAAGGGCTTTAAAATGGATTTGGAGCATGGAGACGATTATCTCGGGATTGCAATATAACCAAACAAAACTTTTAGAGGATTTCTACTTATTTTATTAAAGATCATCTCCACCAAACAGGACAAGCTTGCATCTGTTATAGTTTTGGAGAAAAATGTGTTCATTTCATGTATGCGCGAAATGCCTTAAAAATGGCTTTAAAATGGATTTGGAGCATGGAGACGATTATCTCGGGATTGCAAGATAACCAAACAAAACTTTTAGTGGATTTCTACTTATTTTATTAAATATCATCTCCACCAAACAGGACAAGCTTGCATCTGTTATAGTTTTGGAGAAAAATGTGTTCATTTCATGTATGCGCGAAATGCCTTAAAAATGGCTTTAAAATGGATTTGGAGCATGGAGACGATTATCTCGGGATTGCAAGATAACCAAACAAAACTTTTAGTGGATTTCTACTTATTTTATTAAATATCATCTCCACCAAACAGGACAAGCTTGCATCTGTTATAGTTTTGGAGAAAAATGTGTTCATTTCATGTATGCGCGAAATGCCTTAAAAAGGGCTTTAAAATGGATTTGGAGCATGGAGACGATTATCTCGGGATTGCAATATAACCAAACAAAACTTTTAGTGGATTTCTACTTATTTTATTAAATATCATCTCCACCAAACAGGACAAGCTTGCATCTGTTATAGTTTTGGAGAAAAATGTGTTCATTTCATGTATGCGCGAAATGCCTTAAAAATGGCTTTAAAATGGATTTGGAGCATGGAGACGATTATCTCGGGATTGCAAGATAACCAAACAAAACTTTTAGTGGATTTCTACTTATTTTATTAAATATCATCTCCACCAAACAGGACAAGCTTGCATCTGTTATAGTTTTGGAGAAAAATGTGTTCATTTCATGTATGCGCGAAATGCCTTAAAAATGGCTTTAAAATGGATTTGGAGCATGGAGACGATTATCTCGGGATTGCAAGATAACCAAACAAAACTTTTTTTGGATTTCTACTTATTTTATTAAATATCATCTCCACCAAACAGGACAAGCTTGCATCTGTTATAGTTTTGGAGAAAAATGTGTTCATTTCATGTATGCGCGAAATGCCTTAAAAATGGCTTTAAAATGGATTTGGAGCATGGAGACGATTATCTCGGGATTGCAAGATAACCAAACAAAACTTTTAGTGGATTTCTACTTATTTTATTAAATATCATCTCCACCAAACAGGACAAGCTTGCATGTGTTATAGTTTTGGAGAAAAATGTGTTCATTTCATGTATGCGCAAAATGCCTTTGAAATGGCTTTAAAATGGATTTGGAGCATGGAGACGATTATCTCAGGATGGCAATATAAACAAACGAAACTTTTAGTAGATTTCTACTTATTTTATTAAATATTATCTCCACCAAACAGGACAAGCTTGCATCTGTTATAGTTTTGGAGAAAAATGTGTTCATTTCATGTATGCGCGAAATGCCTTAAAAATGGCTTTAAAATGGATTTGGAGCATGGAGACGATTATCTCGGGATTGCAATATAACCAAACAAAACTTTTAGTGGATTTTTACTTATTTTATTAAATATCATCTCCACCAAACAGGACAAACTTGCATCTGTTATAGTTTTGGAGAAAAATGTGTTCATTTCATGTATGCGCGAAATGCCTTAAAAATGGCTTTAAAATGGATTTGGAGCATGGAGACGATTATCTCGGGATTGCAAGATAACCAAACAAAACTTTTAGTGGATTTCTACTTATTTTATTAAATATCATCTCCACCAAACAGGACAAGCTTGCATGTGTTATAGTTTTGGAGAAAAATGTGTTCATTTCATGTATGCGCAAAATGCCTTTGAAATGGCTTTAAAATGGATTTGGAGCATGGAGACGATTATATCAGGATAGCAATGTAAACAAACGAAACTTTTAGTAGATTTCTACTTATTTTATTAAATATTATCTCCACCAAACAGGACAAGCTTGCATCTGTTATAGTTTTGGAGAAAAATGTGTTCATTTCATGTATGCGCGAAATGCCTTAAAAATGGCTTTAAAATGGATTTGGAGCATGGAGACGATTATCTCGGGATTGCAAGATAACCAAACAAAACTTTTAGTGGATTTCTACTTATTTTATTAAATATCATCTCCACCAAACAGGACAAGCTTGCATCTGTTATAGTTTTGGAGAAAAATGTGTTCATTTCATGTATGCGCGAAATGCCTTAAAAATGGCTTTAAAATGGATTTGGAGCATGGAGACGATTATCTCGGGATTGCAAGATAACCAAACAAAACTTTTAGTGGATTTCTACTTATTTTATTAAATATCATCTCCACCAAACAGGACAAGCTTGCATCTGTTATAGTTTTGGAGAAAAATGTGTTCATTTCATGTATGCGCGAAATGCCTTAAAAATGGCTTTAAAATGGATTTGGAGCATGGAGACGATTATTTCGGGATTGCAAGATAACCAAACAAAACTTTTAGTGGATTTCTACTTATTTTATTAAATATCATCTCCACCAAACAGGACAAGCTTGCATCTGTTATAGTTTTGGAGAAAAATGTGTTCATTTCATGTATGCGCGAAATGCCTTAAAAATGGCTTTAAAATGGATTTGGAGCATGGAGACGATTATCTCGGGATTGCAAGATAACCAAACAAAACTTTTAGTGGATTTCTACTTATTTTATTAAATATCATCTCCACCAAACAGGACAAGCTTGCATCTGTTATAGTTTTGGAGAAAAATGTGTTCATTTCATGTATGCGCGAAATGCCTTAAAAAGGGCTTTAAAATGGATTTGGAGCATGGAGACGATTATCTCGGGATTGCAATATAACCAAACAAAACTTTTAGAGGATTTCTACTTATTTTATTAAAGATCATCTCCACCAAACAGGACAAGCTTGCATCTGTTATAGTTTTGGAGAAAAATGTGTTCATTTCATGTATGCGCGAAATGCCTTAAAAATGGCTTTAAAATGGATTTGGAGCATGGAGACGATTATCTCGGGATTGCAAGATAACCAAACAAAACTTTTAGTGGATTTCTACTTATTTTATTAAATATCATCTCCACCAAACAGGACAAGCTTGCATCTGTTATAGTTTTGGAGAAAAATGTGTTCATTTCATGTATGCGCGAAATGCCTTAAAAATGGCTTTAAAATGGATTTGGAGCATGGAGACGATTATCTCGGGATTGCAAGATAACCAAACAAAACTTTTAGTGGATTTCTACTTATTTTATTAAATATCATCTCCACCAAACAGGACAAGCTTGCATCTGTTATAGTTTTGGAGAAAAATGTGTTCATTTCATGTATGCGCGAAATGCCTTAAAAAGGGCTTTAAAATGGATTTGGAGCATGGAGACGATTATCTCGGGATTGCAATATAACCAAACAAAACTTTTAGTGGATTTCTACTTATTTTATTAAATATCATCTCCACCAAACAGGACAAGCTTGCATCTGTTATAGTTTTGGAGAAAAATGTGTTCATTTCATGTATGCGCGAAATGCCTTAAAAATGGCTTTAAAATGGATTTGGAGCATGGAGACGATTATCTCGGGATTGCAAGATAACCAAACAAAACTTTTAGTGGATTTCTACTTATTTTATTAAATATCATCTCCACCAAACAGGACAAGCTTGCATCTGTTATAGTTTTGGAGAAAAATGTGTTCATTTCATGTATGCGCGAAATGCCTTAAAAATGGCTTTAAAATGGATTTGGAGCATGGAGACGATTATCTCGGGATTGCAAGATAACCAAACAAAACTTTTTTTGGATTTCTACTTATTTTATTAAATATCATCTCCACCAAACAGGACAAGCTTGCATCTGTTATAGTTTTGGAGAAAAATGTGTTCATTTCATGTATGCGCGAAATGCCTTAAAAATGGCTTTAAAATGGATTTGGAGCATGGAGACGATTATCTCGGGATTGCAATATAACCAAACAAAACTTTTAGTGGATTTCTACTTATTTTATTAAATATCATCTCCACCAAACAGGACAAGCTTGCATGTGTTATAGTTTTGGAGAAAAATGTGTTAATTTCATGTATGCGCAAAATGCCTTTGAAATGGCTTTAAAATGGATTTGGAGCATGGAGACGATTATCTCGGGATTGCAAGATAACCAAACAAAACTTTTAGTGGATTTCTACTTACTTTATTAAATATCATCTCCACCAAACAGGACAAGCTTGCATCTGTTATAGTTTTGGAGAAAAATGTGTTCATTTCATGTATGCGCGAAATGCCTTAAAAATGGCTTTAAAATGGATTTGGAGCATGGAGACGATTATCTCGGGATTGCAAGATAACCAAACAAAACTTTTAGTGGATTTCTACTTATTTTATTAAATATCATCTCCACCAAACAGGACAAGCTTGCATGTGTTATAGTTTTGGAGAAAAATGTGTTCATTTCATGTATGCGCGAAATGCCTTAAAAATGGCTTTAAAATAAATTTGGAGCATAGAGACGATTATCTCGGGATTGCAAGATAACCAAACAAAACTTTTAGTGGATTTCTACTTATTTTATTAAATATCATCTCCACCAAACAGGACAAGCTTGCATCTGTTATAGTTTTGGAGAAAAATGTGTTCATTTCATGTATGCGCGAAATGCCTTAAAAATGGCTTTAAAATGGATTTGGAGCATGGAGACGATTATCTCGGGATTGCAAGATAACCAAACAAAACTTTTAGTGGATTTCTACTTATTTTATTAAATATCATCTCCACCAAACAGGACAAGCTTGCATCTGTTATAGTTTTGGAGAAAAATGTGTTCATTTCATGTATGCGCGAAATGCCTTAAAAATGGCTTTAAAATGGATTTGGAGCATGGAGACGATTATCTCGGGATTGCAAGATAACCAAACAAAACTTTTAGTGGATTTCTACTTATTTTATTAAATATCATCTCCACCAAACAGGACAAGCTTGCATGTGTTATAGTTTTGGAGAAAAATGTGTTCATTTCATGTATGCGCAAAATGCCTTTGAAATGGCTTTAAAATGGATTTGGAGCATGGAGACGATTATCTCAGGATGGCAATATAAACAAACGAAACTTTTAGTAGATTTCTACTTATTTTATTAAATATTATCTCCACCAAACAGGACAAGCTTGCATCTGTTATAGTTTTGGAGAAAAATGTGTTCATTTCATGTATGCGCGAAATGCCTTAAAAATGGCTTTAAAATGGATTTGGAGCATGGAGACGATTATCTCGGGATTGCAAGATAACCAAACAAAACTTTTAGTGGATTTCTACTTATTTTATTAAATATCATCTCCACCAAACAGGACAAGCTTGCATCTGTTATAGTTTTGGAGAAAAATGTGTTCATTTCATGTATGCGCGAAATGCCTTAAAAATGGCTTTAAAATGGATTTGGAGCATGGAGACGATTATCTCGGGATTGCAATATAACCAAACAAAACTTTTAGTGGATTTTTACTTATTTTATTAAATATCATCTCCACCAAACAGGACAAGCTTGCATCTGTTATAGTTTTGGAGAAAAATGTGTTCATTTCATGTATGCGCGAAATGCCTTAAAAATTGCTTTAAAATGGATTTGGAGCATGGAGACGATTATCTCGGGATTGCAAGATAACCAAACAAAACTTTTAGTGGATTTCTACTTATTTTATTAAATATCATCTCCACCAAACAGGACAAGCTTGCATCTGTTATAGTTTTGGAGAAAAATGTGTTCATTTCATGTATGCGCGAAATGCCTTAAAAATGGCTTTAAAATGGATTTGGAGCATGGAGACGATTATCTCGGGATTGCAATATAACCAAACAAAACTTTTAGTGGATTTCTACTTATTTTATTAAATATCATCTCCACCAAACAGGACAAGCTTGCATCTGTTATAGTTTTGGAGAAAAATGTGTTCATTTCATGTATGCGCGAAATGCCTTAAAAATGGCTTTAAAATGGATTTGGAGCATGGAGACGATTATCTCGGGATTGCAAGATAACCAAACAAAACTTTTAGTGGATTTCTACTTATTTTATTAAATATCATCTCCACCAAACAGGACAAGCTTGCATGTGTTATAGTTTTGGAGAAAAATGTGTTCATTTCATGTATGCGCAAAATGCCTTTGAAATGGCTTTAAAATGGATTTGGAGCATGGAGACGATTATCTCGGGATTGCAAGATAACCAAACAAAACTTTTAGTGGATTTCTACTTATTTTATTAAATATCATCTCCACCAAACAGGACAAGCTTGCATCTGTTATAGTTTTGGAGAAAAATGTGTCCATTTCATGTATGCGCGAAATGCCTTAAAAATGGCTTTAAAATGGATTTGGAGCATGGAGACGATTATCTCGGGATTGCAAGATAACCAAACAAAACTTTTAGTGGATTTCTACTTATTTTATTAAATATCATCTCCACCAAACAGGACAAGCTTGCATCTGTTATAGTTTTGGAGAAAAATGTGTTCATTTCATGTATGCGCGAAATGCCTTAAAAATGGCTTTAAAATGGATTTGGAGCATGGAGACGATTATCTCGGGATTGCAAGATAACCAAACAAAACTTTTAGTGGATTTCTACTTATTTTATTAAATATCATCTCCACCAAACAGGACAAGCTTGCATGTGTTATAGTTTTGGAGAAAAATGTGTTCATTTCATGTATGCGCAAAATGCCTTTGAAATGGCTTTAAAATGGATTTGGAGCATGGAGACGATTATCTCAGGATGGCAATATAAACAAACGAAACTTTTAGTAGATTTCTACTTATTTTATTAAATATTATCTCCACCAAACAGGACAAGCTTGCATCTGTTATAGTTTTGGAGAAAAATGTGTTCATTTCATGTATGCGCGAAATGCCTTAAAAATGGCTTTAAAATGGATTTGGAGCATGGAGACGATTATCTCGGGATTGCAAGATAACCAAACAAAACTTTTAGTGGATTTCTACTTATTTTATTAAATATCATCTCCACCAAACAGGACAAGCTTGCATCTGTTATAGTTTTGGAGAAAAATGTGTTCATTTCATGTATGCGCGAAATGCCTTAAAAATGGCTTTAAAATGGATTTGGAGCATGGAGACGATTATCTCGGGATTGCAAGATAACCAAACAAAACTTTTAGTGGATTTCTACTTATTTTATTAAATATCATCTCCACCAAACAGGACAAGCTTGCATCTGTTATAGTTTTGGAGAAAAATGTGTTCATTTCATGTATGCGCGAAATGCCTTAAAAATGGCTTTAAAATGGATTTGGAGCATGGAGACGATTATCTCGGGATTGCAAGATAACCAAACAAAACTTTTAGTGGATTTCTACTTATTTTATTAAATATCATCTCCACCAAACAGGACAAGCTTGCATCTGTTATAGTTTTGGAGAAAAATGTGTTCATTTCATGTATGCGCGAAATGCCTTAAAAATGGCTTTAAAATGGATTTGGAGCATGGAGACGATTATCTCGGGATTGCAAGATAACCAAACAAAACTTTTAGTGGATTTCTACTTATTTTATTAAATATCATCTCCACCAAACAGGACAAGCTTGCATCTGTTATAGTTTTGGAGAAAAATGTGTTCATTTCATGTATGCGCGAAATGCCTTAAAAATGGCTTTAAAATGGATTTGGAGCATGGAGACGATTATCTCGGGATTGCAAGATAACCAAACAAAACTTTTAGTGGATTTCTACTTATTTTATTAAATATCATCTCCACCAAACAGGACAAGCTTGCATCTGTTATAGTTTTGGAGAAAAATGTGTTCATTTCATGTATGCGCGAAATGCCTTAAAAATGGCTTTAAAATGGATTTGGAGCATGGAGACGATTATCTCGGGATTGCAATATAACCAAACAAAACTTTTAGTGGATTTCTACTTATTTTATTAAATATCATCTCCACCAAACAGGACAAGCTTGCATCTGTTATAGTTTTGGAGAAAAATGTGTTCATTTCATGTATGCGCGAAATGCCTTAAAAATGGCTTTAAAATGGATTTGGAGCATGGAGACGATTATCTCGGGATTGCAAGATAACCAAACAAAACTTTTAGTGGATTTCTACTTATTTTATTAAATATCATCTCCACCAAACAGGACAAGCTTGCATGTGTTATAGTTTTGGAGAAAAATGTGTTCATTTCATGTATGCGCAAAATGCCTTTGAAATGGCTTTAAAATGGATTTGGAGCATGGAGACGATTATCTCGGGATTGCAAGATAACCAAACAAAACTTTTAGTGGATTTCTACTTATTTTATTAAATATCATCTCCACCAAACAGGACAAGCTTGCATCTGTTATAGTTTTGGAGAAAAATGTGTCCATTTCATGTATGCGCGAAATGCCTTAAAAATGGCTTTAAAATGGATTTGGAGCATGGAGACGATTATCTCGGGATTGCAAGATAACCAAACAAAACTTTTAGTGGATTTCTACTTATTTTATTAAATATCATCTCCACCAAACAGGACAAGCTTGCATCTGTTATAGTTTTGGAGAAAAATGTGTTCATTTCATGTATGCGCGAAATGCCTTAAAAATGGCTTTAAAATGGATTTGGAGCATGGAGACGATTATCTCGGGATTGCAAGATAACCAAACAAAACTTTTAGTGGATTTCTACTTATTTTATTAAATATCATCTCCACCAAACAGGACAAGCTTGCATGTGTTATAGTTTTGGAGAAAAATGTGTTCATTTCATGTATGCGCAAAATGCCTTTGAAATGGCTTTAAAATGGATTTGGAGCATGGAGACGATTATCTCAGGATGGCAATATAAACAAACGAAACTTTTAGTAGATTTCTACTTATTTTATTAAATATTATCTCCACCAAACAGGACAAGCTTGCATCTGTTATAGTTTTGGAGAAAAATGTGTTCATTTCATGTATGCGCGAAATGCCTTAAAAATGGCTTTAAAATGGATTTGGAGCATGGAGACGATTATCTCGGGATTGCAAGATAACCAAACAAAACTTTTAGTGGATTTCTACTTATTTTATTAAATATCATCTCCACCAAACAGGACAAGCTTGCATCTGTTATAGTTTTGGAGAAAAATGTGTTCATTTCATGTATGCGCGAAATGCCTTAAAAATGGCTTTAAAATGGATTTGGAGCATGGAGACGATTATCTCGGGATTGCAAGATAACCAAACAAAACTTTTAGTGGATTTCTACTTATTTTATTAAATATCATCTCCACCAAACAGGACAAGCTTGCATCTGTTATAGTTTTGGAGAAAAATGTGTTCATTTCATGTATGCGCGAAATGCCTTAAAAATGGCTTTAAAATGGATTTGGAGCATGGAGACGATTATCTCGGGATTGCAAGATAACCAAACAAAACTTTTAGTGGATTTCTACTTATTTTATTAAATATCATCTCCACCAAACAGGACAAGCTTGCATCTGTTATAGTTTTGGAGAAAAATGTGTTCATTTCATGTATGCGCGAAATGCCTTAAAAATGGCTTTAAAATGGATTTGGAGCATGGAGACGATTATCTCGGGATTGCAAGATAACCAAACAAAACTTTTAGTGGATTTCTACTTATTTTATTAAATATCATCTCCACCAAACAGGACAAGCTTGCATCTGTTATAGTTTTGGAGAAAAATGTGTTCATTTCATGTATGTGCGAAATGCCTTAAAAATGGCTTTAAAATGGATTTGGAGCATGGAGACGATTATCTCGGGATTGCAAGATAACCAAACAAAACTTTTAGTGGATTTCTACTTATTTTATAAAATATCATCTGCACCAAACAGGACAAGCTTGCATGTGTTATAGTTTTGGAGAAAAATGTGTTCATTTCATGTATGCGCAAAATGCCTTTGAAATGGCTTTAAAATGGATTTGGAGCATGGAGACGATTATCTCAGGATGGCAATATAAACAAACGAAACTTTTAGTAGATTTCTACTTATTTTATTAAATATTATCTCCACCAAACAGGACAAGCTTGCATCTGTTATAGTTTTGGAGAAAAATGTGTTCATTTCATGTATGCGCGAAATGCCTTAAAAATGGCTTTAAAATGGATTTGGAGCATGGAGACGATTATCTCGGGATTGCAAGATAACCAAACAAAACTTTTAGTGGATTTCTACTTATTTTATTAAATATCATCTCCACCAAACAGGACAAGCTTGCATGTGTTATTGTTTTGGAGAAAAATGTGCTCATTTCATGTATGCGCAAAATGCCTTTGAAATGGCTTTAAAATGGATTTGGAGCATGGAGACGATTATCTCGGGATTGCAAGATAACCAAACAAAACTTTTAGTGGATTTCTACTTATTTTATTAAATATCATCTCCACCAAACTGGACAAGCTTGCATCTGTTATAGTTTTGGAGAAAAATGTGTTCATTTCATGTATGCGCGAAATGCCTTAAAAATGGCTTTAAAATGGATTTGGAGCATGGAGACGATTATCTCGGGATTGCAAGATAACCAAACAAAACTTTTAGTGGATTTCTACTTATTTTATTAAATATCATCTCCACCAAACAGGACAAGCTTGCATCTGTTATAGTTTTGGAGAAAAATGTGTTCATTTCATGTATGCGCAAAATGCCTTAAAAATGGCTTTAAAATGGATTTGGAGCATGGAGACGATTATCTCGGGATTGCAAGATAACCAAACAAAACTTTTAGTGGATTTCTACTTATTTTATTAAATATCATCTCCACCAAACAGGACAAGCTTGCATCTGTTATAGTTTTGGAGAAAAATGTGTTCATTTCATGTATGTGCGAAATGCCTTAAAAATGGCTTTAAAATGGATTTGGAGCATGGAGACGATTATCTCGGGATTGCAAGATAACCAAACAAAACTTTTAGTGGATTTCTACTTATTTTATTAAATATCATCTGCACCAAACAGGACAAGCTTGCATGTGTTATAGTTTTGGAGAAAAATGTGTTCATTTCATGTATGCGCAAAATGCCTTTGAAATGGCTTTAAAATGGATTTGGAGCATGGAGACGATTATCTCAGGATGGCAATATAAACAAACGAAACTTTTAGTAGATTTCTACTTATTTTATTAAATATTATCTCCACCAAACAGGACAAGCTTGCATCTGTTATAGTTTTGGAGAAAAATGTGTTCATTTCATGTATGCGCGAAATGCCTTAAAAATGGCTTTAAAATGGATTTGGAGCATGGAGACGATTATCTCGGGATTGCAAGATAACCAAACAAAACTTTTAGTGGATTTCTACTTATTTTATTAAATATCATCTCCACCAAACAGGACAAGCTTGCATGTGTTATAGTTTTGGAGAAAAATGTGTTCATTTCATGTATGCGCAAAATGCCTTTGAAATGGCTTTAAAATGGATTTGGAGCATGGAGACGATTATCTCGGGATTGCAAGATAACCAAACAAAACTTTTAGTGGATTTCTACTTATTTTATTAAATATCATCTCCACCAAACAGGACAAGCTTGCATCTGTTATAGTTTTGGAGAAAAATGTGTTCATTTCATGTATGCGCGAAATGCCTTAAAAATGGCTTTAAAATGGATTTGGAGCATGGAGACGATTATCTCGGGATTGCAAGATAACCAAACAAAACTTTTAGTGGATTTCTACTTATTTTATTAAATATCATCTCCACCAAACAGGACAAGCTTGCATCTGTTATAGTTTTGGAGAAAAATGTGTTCATTTCATGTATGCGCGAAATGCCTTAAAAATGGCTTTAAAATGGATTTGGAGCATGGAGACGATTATCTCGGGATTGCAAGATAACCAAACAAAACTTTTAGTGGATTTCTACTTATTTTATTAAATATCATCTCCACCAAACAGGACAAGCTTGCATCTGTTATAGTTTTGGAGAAAAATGTGTTCATTTCTTGTATGCGCGAAATGCCTTAAAAATGGCTTTAAAATGGATTTGGAGCATGGAGACGATTATCTCGGGATTGCAAGATAACCAAACAAAACTTTTAGTGGATTTCTACTTATTTTATTAAATATCATCTCCACCAAACAGGACAAGCTTGCACCTGTTATAGTTTTGGAGAAAAATGTGTTCATTTCATGTATGCGCGAAATGCCTTAAAAATGGCTTTAAAATGGATTTGGAGCATGGAGACGATTATCTCGGGATTGCAAGATAACCAAACAAAACTTTTAGTGGATTTCTACTTATTTTATTAAATATCATCTCCACCAAACAGGACAAGCTTGCATCTGTTATAGTTTTGGAGAAAAATGTGTTCATTTCATGTATGCGCGAAATGCCTTAAAAATGGCTTTAAAATGGATTTGGAGCATGGAGACGATTATCTCGGGATTGCAAGATAACCAAACAAAACTTTTAGTGGATTTCTACTTATTTTATTAAATATCATCTCCACCAAACAGGACAAGCTTGCATCTGTTATAGTTTTGGAGAAAAATGTGTTCATTTCATGTATGCGCGAAATGCCTTAAAAAGGGCTTTAAAATGGATTTGGAGCATGGAGACGATTATCTCGGGATTGCAATATAACCAAACAAAACTTTTAGTGGATTTCTACTTATTTTATTAAATATCATCTCCACCAAACAGGACAAGCTTGCATCTGTTATAGTTTTGGAGAAAAATGTGTTCATTTCATGTATGCGCGAAATGCCTTAAAAATGGCTTTAAAATGGATTTGGAGAATGGAGACGATTATCTCGGGATTGCAAGATAACCAAACAAAACCTTTAGTGGATTTCTACTTATTTTATTAAATATCATCTCCACCAAACAGGACAAGCTTGCATCTGTTATAGTTTTGGAGAAAAATGTGTTCATTTCATGTATGCGCGAAATGCCTTAAAAATGGCTTTAAAATGGATTTGGAGCATGGAGACGATTATCTCGGGATTGCAAGATAACCAAACAAAACTTTTAGTGGATTTCTACTTATTTTATTAAATATCATCTCCACCAAACAGGACAAGCTTGCATGTGTTATAGTTTTGGAGAAAAATGTGTTCATTTCATGTATGCGCAAAATGCCTTTGAAATGGCTTTAAAATGGATTTGGAGCATGGAGACGATTATCTCGGGATTGCAAGATAACCAAACAAAACTTTTAGTGGATTTCTACTTATTTTATTAAATATCATCTCCACCAAACAGGACAAGCTTGCATCTGTTATAGTTTTGGAGAAAAATGTGTTCATTTCATGTATGCGCGAAATGCCTTAAAAATGGCTTTAAAATGGATTTGGAGCATGGAGACGATTATCTCGGGATTGCAAGATAACCAAACAAAACTTTTAGTGGATTTCTACTTATTTTATTAAATATCATCTCCACCAAACAGGACAAGCTTGCATCTGTTATAGTTTTGGAGAAAAATGTGTTCATTTCATGTATGCGCGAAATGCCTTAAAAATGGCTTTAAAATGGATTTGGAGCATGGAGACGATTATCTCGGGATTGCAATATAACCAAACAAAACTTTTAGTGGATTTCTACTTATTTTATTAAATATCATCTCCACCAAACAGGACAAGCTTGCATGTGTTATAGTTTTGGAGAAAAATGTGTTCATTTCATGTATGCGCAAAATGCCTTTGAAATGGCTTTAAAATGGATTTGGAGCATGGAGACGATTATCTCGGGATTGCAAGATAACCAAACAAAACTTTTAGTGGATTTCTACTTATTTTATTAAATATCATCTCCACCAAACAGGACAAGCTTGCATCTGTTATAGTTTTGGAGAAAAATGTGTTCATTTCATGTATGCGCGAAATGCCTTAAAAATGGCTTTAAAATGGATTTGGAGCATGGAGACGATTATCTCGGGATTGCAATATAACCAAACAAAACTTTTAGTGGATTTCTACTTATTTTATTAAATATCATCTCCACCAAACAGGACAAGCTTGCATGTGTTATAGTTTTGGAAAAAAATGTGTTCATTTCATGTATGCGCAAAATGCCTTTGAAATGGCTTTAAAATGGATTTGGAGCATGGAGACGATTATCTCAGGATGGCAATATAAACAAACGAAACTTTTAGTAGATTTCTACTTATTTTATTAAATATTATCTCCACCAAACAGGACAAGCTTGCATCTGTTATAGTTTTGGAGAAAAATGTGTTCATTTCATGTATGCGCGAAATGCCTTAAAAATGGCTTTAAAATGGATTTGGAGCATGGAGACGATTATCTCGGGATTGCAATATAACCAAACAAAACTTTTAGTGGATTTCTACTTATTTTATTAAATATCATCTCCACCAAACAGGACAAGCTTGCATCTGTTATAGTTTTGGAGAAAAATTTGTTCATTTCATCTATGCGCGAAATGCCTTAAAAATGGCTTTAAAATGGATTTGGAGCATGGAGACGATTATCTCGGGATTGCAAGATAACCAAACAAAACTTTTAGTGGATTTCTACTTATTTTATTAAATATCATCTCCACCAAACAGGACAAGCTTGCATCTGTTATAGTTTTGGAGAAAAATGTGTTCATTTCATGTATGCGCGAAATGCCTTAAAAATGGCTTTAAAATGGATTTGGAGCATGGAGACGATTATCTCGGGATTGCAAGATAACCAAACAAAACTTTTAGTGGATTTCTACTTATTTTATTAAATATCATCTCCACCAAACAGGACAAGCTTGCATGTGTTATAGTTTTGGAGAAAAATGTGTTCATTTCATGTATGCGCAAAATGCCTTTGAAATGGCTTTAAAATGGATTTGGAGCATGGAGACGATTATCTCAGGATGGCAATATAAACAAACGAAACTTTTAGTAGATTTCTACTTATTTTATTAAATATTATCTCCACCAAACAGGACAAGCTTGCATCCTAGTTTTGGAGAAAAATGTGTTCATTTCATGTATGCGCGAAATGCCTTAAAAATGGCTTTAAAATGGATTTGGAGCATGGAGACGATTATCTCGGGATTGCAAGATAACCAAACAAAACTTTTAGTGGATTTCTACTTATTTTATTAAATATCATCTCCACCAAACAGGACAAGCTTGCATCTGTTATAGTTTTGGAGAAAAATGTGTTCATTTCATGTATGCGCGAAATGCCTTAAAAATGGCTTTAAAATGGATTTGGAGCATGGAGACGATTATCTCGGGATTGCAAGATAACCAAACAAAACTTTTAGTGGATTTCTACTTATTTTATTAAATATCATCTCCACCAAACAGGACAAGCTTGCATCTGTTATAGTTTTGGAGAAAAATGTGTTCATTTCATGTATGCGCGAAATGCCTTAAAAATGGCTTTAAAATGGATTTGGAGCATGGAGACGATTATCTCGGGATTGCAAGATAACCAAACAAAACTTTTAGTGGATTTCTACTTATTTTATTAAATATCATCTCCACCAAACAGGACAAGCTTGCATGTGTTATAGTTTTGGAGAAAAATGTGTTCATTTCATGTATGCGCAAAATGCCTTTGAAATGGCTTTAAAATGGATTTGGAGCATGGAGACGATTATCTCAGGTTGGCAATATAAACAAACGAAACTTTTAGTAGATTTCTACTTATTTTATTAAATATTATCTCCACCAAACAGGACAAGCTTGCATCTGTTATAGTTTTGGAGAAAAATGTGTTCATTTCATGTATGCGCGAAATGCCTTAAAAATGGCTTTAAAATGGATTTGGAGCATGGAGACGATTATCTCGGGATTGCAAGATAACCAAACAAAACTTTTAGTGGATTTCTACTTATTTTATTAAATATCATCTCCACCAAACAGGACAAGCTTGCATCTGTTATAGTTTTGGAGAAAAATGTGTTCATTTCATGTATGCGCGAAATGCCTTAAAAATGGCTTTAAAATGGATTTGGAGCATGGAGACGATTATCTCGGGATTGCAATATAACCAAACAAAACTTTTAGTGGATTTTTACTTATTTTATTAAATATCATCTCCACCAAACAGGACAAGCTTGCATCTGTTATAGTTTTGGAGAAAAATGTGTTCATTTCATGTATGCGCGAAATGCCTTAAAAATGGCTTTAAAATGGATTTGGAGCATGGAGACGATTATCTCGGGATTGCAAGATAACCAAACAAAACTTTTAGTGGATTTCTACTTATTTTATTAAATATCATCTCCACCAAACAGGACAAGCTTGCATGTGTTATAGTTTTGGAGAAAAATGTGTTCATTTCATGTATGCGCAAAATGCCTTTGAAATGGCTTTAAAATGGATTTGGAGCATGGAGACGATTATCTCAGGATGGCAATATAAACAAACGAAACTTTTAGTAGATTTCTACTTATTTTATTAAATATTATCTCCACCAAACAGGACAAGCTTGCATCCTAGTTTTGGAGAAAAATGTGTTCATTTCATGTATGCGCGAAATGCCTTAAAAATGGCTTTAAAATGGATTTGGAGCATGGAGACGATTATCTCGGGATTGCAAGATAACCAAACAAAACTTTTAGTGGATTTCTACTTATTTTATTAAATATCATCTCCACCAAACAGGACAAGCTTGCATCTGTTATAGTTTTGGAGAAAAATGTGTTCATTTCATGTATGCGCGAAATGCCTTAAAAATGGCTTTAAAATGGATTTGGAGCATGGAGACGATTATCTCGGGATTGCAAGATAACCAAACAAAACTTTTAGTGGATTTCTACTTATTTTATTAAATATCATCTCCACCAAACAGGACAAGCTTGCATCTGTTATAGTTTTGGAGAAAAATGTGTTCATTTCATGTATGCGCGAAATGCCTTAAAAATGGCTTTAAAATGGATTTGGAGCATGGAGACGATTATCTCGGGATTGCAAGATAACCAAACAAAACTTTTAGTGGATTTCTACTTATTTTATTAAATATCATCTCCACCAAACAGGACAAGCTTGCATGTGTTATAGTTTTGGAGAAAAATGTGTTCATTTCATGTATGCGCAAAATGCCTTTGAAATGGCTTTAAAATGGATTTGGAGCATGGAGACGATTATCTCAGGATGGCAATATAAACAAACGAAACTTTTAGTAGATTTCTACTTATTTTATTAAATATTATCTCCACCAAACAGGACAAGCTTGCATCCTAGTTTTGGAGAAAAATGTGTTCATTTCATGTATGCGCGAAATGCCTTAAAAATGGCTTTAAAATGGATTTGGAGCATGGAGACGATTATCTCGGGATTGCAAGATAACCAAACAAAACTTTTAGTGGATTTCTACTTATTTTATTAAATATCATCTCCACCAAACAGGACAAGCTTGCATCTGTTATAGTTTTGGAGAAAAATGTGTTCATTTCATGTATGCGCGAAATGCCTTAAAAATGGCTTTAAAATGGATTTGGAGCATGGAGACGATTATCTCGGGATTGCAAGATAACCAAACAAAACTTTTAGTGGATTTCTACTTATTTTATTAAATATCATCTCCACCAAACAGGACAAGCTTGCATCTGTTATAGTTTTGGAGAAAAATGTGTTCATTTCATGTATGCGCGAAATGCCTTAAAAATGGCTTTAAAATGGATTTGGAGCATGGAGACGATTATCTCGGGATTGCAAGATAACCAAACAAAACTTTTAGTGGATTTCTACTTATTTTATTAAATATCATCTCCACCAAACAGGACAAGCTTGCATGTGTTATAGTTTTGGAGAAAAATGTGTTCATTTCATGTATGCGCAAAATGCCTTTGAAATGGCTTTAAAATGGATTTGGAGCATGGAGACGATTATCTCAGGATGGCAATATAAACAAACGAAACTTTTAGTAGATTTCTACTTATTTTATTAAATATTATCTCCACCAAACAGGACAAGCTTGCATCTGTTATAGTTTTGGAGAAAAATGTGTTCATTTCATGTATGCGCGAAATGCCTTAAAAATGGCTTTAAAATGGATTTGGAGCATGGAGACGATTATCTCGGGATTGCAAGATAACCAAACAAAACTTTTAGTGGATTTCTACTTATTTTATTAAATATCATCTCCACCAAACAGGACAAGCTTGCATCTGTTATAGTTTTGGAGAAAAATGTGTTCATTTCATGTATGCGCGAAATGCCTTAAAAATGGCTTTAAAATGGATTTGGAGCATGGAGACGATTATCTCGGGATTGCAATATAACCAAACAAAACTTTTAGTGGATTTTTACTTATTTTATTAAATATCATCTCCACCAAACAGGACAAGCTTGCATCTGTTATAGTTTTGGAGAAAAATGTGTTCATTTCATGTATGCGCGAAATGCCTTAAAAATGGCTTTAAAATGGATTTGGAGCATGGAGACGATTATCTCGGAATTGCAAGATAACCAAACAAAACTTTTAGTGGATTTCTACTTATTTTATTAAATATCATCTCCACCAAACAGGACAAGCTTGCATCTGTTATAGTTTTGGAGAAAAATGTGTTCATTTCATGTATGCGCGAAATGCCTTAAAAATGGCTTTAAAATGGATTTGGAGCATGGAGACGATTATCTCGGGATTGCAAGATAACCAAACAAAACTTTTAGTGGATTTCTACTTATTTTATTAAATATCATCTCCACCAAACAGGACAAGCTTGCATCTGTTATAGTTTTGGAGAAAAATGTGTTCATTTCATGTATGCGCGAAATGCCTTAAAAATGGCTTTAAAATGGATTTGGAGCATGGAGACGATTATCTCGGGATTGCAATATAACCAAACAAAACTTTTAGTGGATTTCTACTTATTTTATTAAATATCATCTCCACCAAACAGGACAAGCTTGCATCTGTTATAGTTTTGGAGAAAAATGTGTTCATTTCATGTATGCGCGAAATGCCTTAAAAATGGCTTTAAAATGGATTTGGAGCATGGAGACGATTTTCTCGGGATTGCAAGATAACCAAACAAAACTTTTAGTGGATTTCTACTTATTTTATTAAATATCATCTCCACCAAACAGGACAAGCTTGCATGTGTTATAGTTTTGGAGAAAAATGTGTTCATTTCATGTATGCGCAAAATGCCTTTGAAATGGCTTTAAAATGGATTTGGAGCATGGAGACGATTATCTCGGGATTGCAAGATAACCAAACAAAACTTTTAGTGGATTTCTACTTATTTTATTAAATATCATCTCCACCAAACAGGACAAGCTTGCATCTGTTATAGTTTTGGAGAAAAATGTGTTCATTTCATGTATGCGCGAAATGCCTTAAAAATGGCTTTAAAATGTATTTGGAGCATGGAGACGATTATCTCGGGATTGCAAGATAACCAAACAAAACTTTTAGTGGATTTCTACTTATTTTATTAAATATCATCTCCACCAAACAGGACAAGCTTGCATCTGTTATAGTTTTGGAGAAAAATGTGTTCATTTCATGTATGCGCGAAATGCCTTTGAAATGGCTTTAAAATGGATTTGGAGCATGGAGACGATTATCTCAGGATGGCAATATAAACAAACGAAACTTTTAGTAGATTTCTACTTATTTTATTAAATATTATCTCCACCAAACAGGACAAGCTTGCATCTGTTATAGTTTTGGAGAAAAATGTGTTCATTTCATGTATGCGCGAAATGCCTTAAAAATGGCTTTAAAATGGATTTGGAGCATGGAGACGATTATCTCGGGATTGCAAGATTACCAAACAAAACTTTTAGTGGATTTCTTCTTATTTTATTAAATATCATCTCCACCAAACAGGACAAGCTTGCATCTGTTATAGTTTTGGAGAAAAATGTGTTCATTTCATGTATGCGCGAAATGCCTTAAAAATGGCTTTAAAATGGATTTGGAGCATGGAGACAATTATCTCGGGATTGCAAGATAACCAAACAAAACTTTTAGTGGATTTCTACTTATTTTATTAAATATCATCTCCACCAAACAGGACAAGCTTGCATCTGTTATAGTTTTGGAGAAAAATGTGTTCATTTCATGTATGCGCGAAATGCCTTAAAAATGGCTTTAAAATGGATTTGGAGCATGGAGACGATTATCTCGGGATTGCAAGATAACCAAACAAAACTTTTAGTGGATTTCTACTTATTTTATTAAATATCATCTCCACCAAACAGGACAAGCTTGCATCTGTTATAGTTTTGGAGAAAAATGTGTTCATTTCATGTATGCGCGAAATGCCTTAAAAATGGCTTTAAAATGGATTTGGAGCATGGAGACGATTATCTCGGGATTGCAAGATAACCAAACAAAACATTTAGTGGATTTCTTCTTATTTTATTAAATATCATCTCCACCAAACAGGACAAGCTTGCATCTGTTATAGTTTTGGAGAAAAATGTGTTCATTTCATGTATGTGCGAACAGCCTTAAAAATGGCTTTAAAATGGATTTGGAGCATGGAGACGATTATCTCGGGATTGCAAGATAACCAAACAAAACTTATAGTGGATTTCTACTTATTTTATTAAATATCATCTGCACCAAACAGGACAAGCTTGCATGTGTTATAGTTTTGGAGAAAAATGTGTTCATTTCATGTATGCGCAAAATGCCTTTGAAATGGCTTTAAAATGGATTTGGAGCATGGAGACGATTATCTCAGGATGGCAATATAAACAAACGAAACTTTTAGTAGATTTCTACTTATTTTATTAAATATTATCTCCACCAAACAGGACAAGCTTGCATCTGTTATAGTTTTGGAGAAAAATGTGTTCATTTCATGTATGCGCGAAATGCCTTAAAAATGGCTTTAAAATGGATTTGGAGCATGGAGACGATTATCTCGGGATTGCAAGATAACCAAACAAAACTTTTAGTGGATTTCTACTTATTTTATTAAATATCATCTCCACCAAACAGGACAAGCTTGCATGTGTTATAGTTTTGGAGAAAAATGTGTTCATTTCATGTATGCGCAAAATGCCTTTGAAATGGCTTTAAAATGGATTTGGAGCATGGAGACGATTATCTCGGGATTGCAAGATAACCAAACAAAACTTTTAGTGGATTTCTACTTATTTTATTAAATATCATCTCCACCAAACAGGACAAGCTTGCATCTGTTATAGTTTTGGAGAAAAATGTGTTCATTTCATGTATGCGCGAAATGCCTTAAAAATGGCTTTAAAATGGATTTGGAGCATGGAGACGATTATCTCGGGATTGCAAGATAACCAAACAAAACTTTTAGTGGATTTCTACTTATTTTATTAAATATCATCTCCACCAAACAGGACAAGCTTGCATCTGTTATAGTTTTGGAGAAAAATGTGTTCATTTCATGTATGCGCGAAATGCCTTAAAAATGGCTTTAAAATGGATTTGGAGCATGGAGACGATTATCTCGGGATTGCAAGATAACCAAACAAAACTTTTAGTGGATTTTTACTTATTTTATTAAATATCATCTCCACCAAACAGGACAAGCTTGCATCTGTTATAGTTTTGGAGAAAAATGTGTTCATTTCTTGTATGCGCGAAATGCCTTAAAAATGGCTTTAAAATGGATTTGGAGCATGGAGACGATTATCTCGGGATTGCAAGATAACCAAACAAAACTTTTAGTGGATTTCTACTTATTTTATTAAATATCATCTCCACCAAACAGGACAAGCTTGCATCTGTTATAGTTTTGGAGAAAAATATGTTCATTTCATGTATGCGCGAAATGCCTTAAAAATGGCTTTAAAATGGATTTGGAGCATGGAGACGATTATCTCGGGATTGCAAGATAACCAAACAAAACTTTTAGTGGATTTCTACTTATTTTATTAAATATCATCTCCACCAAACAGGACAAGCTTGCATCTGTTATAGTTTTGGAGAAAAATGTGTTCATTTCATGTATGCGCGAAATGCCTTAAAAATGGCTTTAAAATGGATTTGGAGCATGGAGACGATTATCTCGGGATTGCAAGATAACCAAACAAACCTTTAAGTGGATTTCTACTTATTTTATTAAATATCATCTCCACCAAACAGGACAAGCTTGCATCTGTTATAGTTTTGGAGAAAAATGTGTTCATTTCATGTATGCGCGAAATGCCTTAAAAATGGCTTTAAAATGGATTTGGAGCATGGAGACGATTATCTCGGGATTGCAAGATAACCAAACAAAACTTTTAGTGGATTTCTACTTATTTTATTAAATATCATCTCCACCAAACAGGACAAGCTTGCATCTGTTATAGTTTTGGAGAAAAATGTGTTCATTTCATGTATGCGCGAAATGCCTTAAAAATGGCTTTAAAATGGATTTGGAGCATGGAGACGATTATCTCGGGATTGCAAGATAACCAAACAAAACTTTTAGTGGATTTCTACTTATTTTATTAAATATCATCTCCACCAAACAGGACAAGCTTGCATCTGTTATAGTTTTGGAGAAAAATGTGTTCATTTCATGTATGCGCGAAATGCCTTAAAAATGGCTTTAAAATGGATTTGGAGCATGGAGACGATTATCTCGGGATTGCAAGATAACCAAACAAAACTTTTAGTGGATTTCTACTTATTTTATTAAATATCATCTCCACCAAACAGGACAAGCTTGCATCTGTTATAGTTTTGGAGAAAAATGTGTTCATTTCATGTATGCGCGAAATGCCTTAAAAATGGCTTTAAAATGGATTTGGAGCATGGAGACGATTATCTCGGGATTGCAAGATAACCAAACAAAACTTTTAGTGGATTTCTACTTATTTTATTAAATATCATCTCCACCAAACAGGACAAGCTTGCATCTGTTATAGTTTTGGAGAAAAATGTGTTCATTTCATGTATGCGCGAAATGCCTTGAAAATGGCTTTAAAATGGATTTGGAGCATGGAGACGATTATCTCGGGATTGCAAGATAACCAAACAAAACTTTTAGTGGATTTCTACTTATTTTATTAAATATCATCTCCACCAAACAGGACAAGCTTGCATCTGTTATAGTTTTGGAGAAAAATGTGTTCATTTTTATGTATGCGCTAAATGCCTTAAAAATGGCTTTAAAATGGATTTGGAGCATGGAGACGATTATCTCAGGATTGCAAGATAACCAAACAAAACTTTTAGTGGATTTCTACCTATTTTATTAAATATCATCTCCACCAAACAGGACAAGCTTGCATCTGTTATAGTTTTGGAGAAAAATGTGTTCATTTCATGTATGCGCGAAATGCCTTAAAAATGGCTTTAAAATGGATTTGGAGCATGGAGACGATTATCTCAGGATGGCAATATAAACAAACGAAACTTTTAGTAGATTTCTACTTATTTTATTAAATATTATCTCCACCAAACAGGACAAGCTTCCATCTGTTATAGTTTTGGAGAAAAATGTGTTCATTTCATGTATGCGCGAAATGCCTTAAAAATGGCTTTAAAATGGATTTGGAGCATGGAGACGATTATCTCGGGATTGCAAGATAACCAAACAAAACTTTTAGTGGATTTCTACTTATTTTATTAAATATCATCTCCACCAAACAGGACAAGCTTGCATCTGTTATAGTTTTGGAGAAAAATGTGTTCATTTCATGTATGCGCGAAATGCCTTAAAAATGGCTTTAAAATGGATTTGGAGCATGGAGACGATTATCTCGGGATTGCAATATAACTAGTGATGAGCGAGCATGCTTGTCACTACTCGGTACTCGCACGAGTATCACTGTACTCGGGCTGCTCGGCGGGGACCGAGTAATCTCGCGATACTCGTGCTTTACTCGTGGTCTTCATTTCTGCATGTTGGCGCTCTTTTGAGAGCCAGCCCTCATGCAGGGATTGGCTGGCAGACCACTGCAATGCCACAGCCCTGTTAGTTGTGGAATTGCAGTGATTGGCCGGCCTGCACAGCGTCACCGAGCCTTTATATCGGCCGGCGCGCTGTGCTCTGCTCACAGCTATTCTGACAGTGAGTGTAGGGAGAGTGTCGCTGATTCAGGGAAAGCTTTGCGGCCCTTTATAGCTTTTTCAGTTGCAGGGCTGCAAACAGTGTGACCAAAAGTCCTTCTCAGGACTATTCTAGTTGTATACAGGCAGGCAGGGTATAGCCAGGTCGGAGTACAGTAGCAGAGTCCTTCTCAGGACTATTGTTGCTATATACAGGCAGGGTATAGCCAGGTCTGAATACAGGCTAGTGACCAAAAGAGTCCTTGTCAGGACTATTGTAGCAGTATACAGGCAGGCAGGCAGGCAGGGTAGTGGTGACCGTATACCAGCCTTCATATCTGGGGCTGGTGTACACAGTGTAAAACAGTCCAGATAGTGTCTGACATGTCTGTACTGTAATTGTCGCTCCCCAAAAAAACCTGTTAGTAGGTTATTATTGCGTCCGTGCTTGGTTTTTAAAACCGCACGTGTGTGCCTGTTGGTGGCAGCGTACAGGTGCACTGGTGTGCGTTTACCAAACTATTATATAACGCACAAGTGTAGTGTATAATACACGTCAGTCAGCAGTGGCTGATAGTGTCAGAGTTCTTAATTTTTGCTCCTAAAACCTGTGTTAGGTTATTATTGCGTCCGTGCTTGGTTTTTAAAACCGCACGTGTGTGCCTGTTGGTGGCAGCGTACAGGTGCACTGGTGTGCGTTTACCAAACTATTATATAACGCACAAGTGTAGTGTATAATACACGTCAGTCAGCAGTGGCTGATAGTGTCAGAGTTCTTAATTTTTGCTCCTAAAACCTGTGTTAGGTTATTATTGCGTCCGTGCTTGGTTTTTAAAACCGCACGTGTGTGCCTGTTGGTGGCAGCGTACAGGTGCACTGGTGTGCGTTTACCAAACTATTATATAACGCACAAGTGTAGTGTATAATACACGTCAGTCAGCAGTGGCTGATAGTGTCAGAGTTCTTAATTTTTGCTCCTAAAACCTGTGTTAGGTTATTATTGCGTCCGTGCTTGGTTTTTAAAACCGCACGTGTGTGCCTGTTGGTGGCAGCGTACAGGTGCACTGGTGTGCGTTTACCAAACTATTATATAACGCACAAGTGTAGTGTATAATACACGTCAGTCAGCAGTGGCTGATAGTGTCAGAGTTCTTAATTTTTGCTCCTAAAACCTGTGTTAGGTTATTATTGCGTCCGTGCTTGGTTTTTAAAACCGCACGTGTGTGCCTGTTGGTGGCAGCGTACAGGTGCACTGGTGTGCGTTTACCAAACTATTATATAACGCACAAGTGTAGTGTATAATACACGTCAGTCAGCAGTGGCTGATAGTGTCAGAGTTCTTAATTTTTGCTCCTAAAACCTGTGTTAGGTTATTATTGCGTCCGTGCTTGGTTTTTAAAACCGCACGTGTGTGCCTGTTGGTGGCAGCGTACAGGTGCACTGGTGTGCGTTTACCAAACTATTATATAACGCACAAGTGTAGTGTATAATACACGTCAGTCAGCAGTGGCTGATAGTGTCAGAGTTCTTAATTTTTGCTCCTAAAACCTGTGTTAGGTTATTATTGCGTCCGTGCTTGGTTTTTAAAACCGCACGTGTGTGCCTGTCGGTGGCAGCGTACAGGTGCACTTGTGTGCAATTTCCAGAAACTTTGATATAACGCACAAGTAGTGAATATACACGTCAGCAGTGCACAGCATTGCAAAATGCGCAAGGGCATTGGCAAGGAACAAGGAAGTGGACGTGATGGTGGTGCAGGCAGAGGCCGAGGTCGTGGGCAAGCTCTAATTTCGCCACAACAAAGGGCCACATCTAGTCGCTCGCACGTCCTGTCCCAAATTCTTGGGGACCGCAGCAGTACACCGCTCTTGAACCAAGACCAGTGTCAACAGGTTGTTAGTTGGATAGCGGATAATGCTTCCAGTCAGATTGGCACCACCACAAACACTCTGTCTTCCACACGGTCAAGTGTCAGTAGCCGTGATACTGCACCGCACATTTCTGAACCTGATCCTCCTTCCTACCACCAGGCTGAGTACACGTCCTCCTCGGACATTAATGATCCCACACTTGGACACTCGGAAGAGCTGTTCACGTTTCCATTCACACATTCTGGCCTCTCGCCAGCTCATATTGAAGTGGGTCATGAGGAGTTCGTCTGTACAGATGGCCAAATATTTGAGCAGCCACGTTCTCACGAAGTTGGCAACGTGTCTCAACAAGTGGTGGACGATGATGAGACACAATTGTCAGCAAGTCAGGAGGAGGAGCAGGGTGCGGAAGAGGAAGACGACGTGGTGGATGATCCAGTAACTGACCCAACCTGGCAGGAGGATATGCAGAGCGAGGACAGCAGTGCACAGGGGGAGGGAGGCGTAGCATCACAACAGGCAGTAAGAAGCAGGGTGGTGGCCCCAGGCAGAAGTCAGGCAACCGTTCCCCGGAACAACACGACGACACAAGGTGCCTGTCCAAATGTTAGGTCTTCACGAGTCTGGCAGTTTTTTAAGTTGGATCCAGATGATTCAAAAAAGGCCATTTGCAACACCTGCCGTGCCAGCATCAGCAGGGGTACCAAAACTAGCAGCCTGACCACCACCAGCATGATCAGGCACATGTCAGCCAAGCACCCGACTTTGTGGGAAGTACAACAGAGTCGAGGAGCAGTGCTTGCTGATGTCACTGCTACGTCTTCGCTGGTTGTGCATGCGAGCCAATCCTCTGTCCATGCTGCCTGCGAACAAGCCTCCTCCACTCCTGCACCTACAGTTGCCTACGCAGAAAGAACACCATCATCAAGCACGTCCTTGTCCCAGCGCAGCGTTCAGTTATCCATTCAGCAAACCTTTGAACGCAGGCGCAAATACACTGCCAACACCCCACATGCCACAGTTCTAAATGCTAACATTTCGCGACTGCTTGCGCTGGAAATGTTGCCTTTTAGGCTGGTGGAGACAGAAGCATTCCGTGACCTGATGGCGGCAGCTGTCCCACGTTACTCGGTCCCCAGCCGCCACTATTTCTCCCGGTGTGCCGTCCCCGCGTTGCATAACCACGTGTCACAAAACATCACACGTGCCCTGAACAACGCTGTTTCACCCAAGGTCCACCTAACCACAGACACGTGGACAAGTGCTTGTGGGCAAGGCCGCTACATCTCGTTGACGGCACACTGGGTTAATATTGTGGAAGCTGGGACCCAGTCTGAGCGAGGGACGCAACACGTCCTTCCCACACCAAGGTTTGCAGGCCCTACCTCAGTCAGTGTTTCACCCACACTCTACAGCTCCGGAATGTCATGCTCTTCAGCCTCCTCCTCCTCCTGCGCATCCTCATCCACTGTGCCCTCCACACCAGTCACAAGCTGGAAGCACTGCAGCACTGCCTCGGCGAAGCGGCAACAGGCTGTGCTGAAGCTAATCTGCATAGGTGACAAACCCCACAATGCAGAAGAGCTGTGGACAGCTCTGAAACAGCAGGCAGATCACTGGCTCACACCTCTGAACCTAAAGCCAGGAAAGGTCGTTTGTGACAATGGCCGGAACCTGGTGGCGGCTTTGAGGCGAGGCCAGCTGACACATGTTCCATGCGTGGCCCATGTGCTCAACCTCGTGGTTCAGCGGTTTATAAAGTCATACCCAGAGCTGTCTGATCTGCTGGTAAAAGTTCGCCGCCTGTCTGCACATTTTCGAAAGTCACCTACTGCTTCAGCCGGCCTTGCCGGCTTTCAGCGCCGTCTGCATCTTCCGGCTCACAGACTGGTGTGTGATGTCCCCACGCGTTGGAATTCAACTCTGCACATGTTGGTCAGGATATGTGAGCAGAAGAGGGCAGTTGTTGAGTACCTGCATCACCTAAGCCGTCGGGAAATGGGTCAAACTCCACACATAACACCTGAGGAGTGGAGATGGATGTCAGACCTATGTACCATCCTCCAAAACTTTGAGGACTCCACCAAGATGGTGAGTGGTGATGACGCCATTATTAGCGTCACCATACCGCTACTCTGCCTTCTAAAACGGTCCCTGCTGAAAAACAAACATGATGCATTGCAGGCGGAGCGCGATGAGTTGCAGCAAGAAACAGTAGTGGGTGTGGGTGATAACACACAGCCCAGCCTCGTCTCATCACAACGTGCAGTGGAGGACTATGACGAGGAGGAGGATGAAGACATGGAGCAACTCTCCGGCCAAATTGAGGATATGACATGCACACCAGTCATATCCTCGATTCAGCGTGGCTGGCCAGAGGACAGGGTAGATGAGGAGGAGGAGGAGGAGGAGGAGGACAGCATGTTCAGTCATCTTGTTGGTCAGGCTACTGAAGTCCTGGCTGTTAAGAGTCTGGCGCACATGGCTGACTTTATGGTAAGCTGCCTGTCTCGTGACCCTCGCGTTAAGAACATCTTGGCCGACAATCATTACTGGTTGGTAACACTGTTAGACCCACGCTACAAGGAGAACTTTTTGTCTCTTATTCCCGTGGAGGAGAGGTCAACCAAAATGCAGCAGTTTCGGAAGGCCATACTCACGGAAGTAGGCAAAGCATTCCCCTCACAAAACGCTAGCGGCATAGGTCAGGAATCAGTGGACAACCGAGGCGTACAGCCGAGAGAGGCACAAGTCCAATCCGCCAGAGGTAGGGGAACAGTCTTTAAGATGTGGGACAGTTTTCTCAGCCCCTCACGTACCACAGCCCCTGAGGTGCGGGGTAGTGCCACAAGAAATCCTAAGTTTGCCCAGATGCTGAAGGAGTACCTTGCAGATCGAACAACTGTACTCCGACATTCCTCTGTGCCTTACAATTATTGGGTATCCAAGCTGGACACGTGGCATGAATTGGCTCTCTACGCCTTGGAAGTCCTGGCCTGCCCTGCTGCTAGCGTTTTGTCAGAGCGTGTTTTTAGTGCCGCAGGTGGAATCATTACAGATAAACGCACCCGCCTGTCAACTGAAAATGCTGACAGGCTGACTCTGATAAAGATGAACAAGGGTTGGATTGGGCCAGACTTCACCACACCACCAGCAAATGAGAGCGGAATTTAAAGTTTGCCATGTACCTCCACTCACCCATGGGTACACTTCTCGACTTTGGATAATCGCTGGACTGCTCCTTCTTCTCCTCATGCGCCATCATGATGACCGTTACAATAGTTAGGTCTTTGTTTCAGGTATACCCCCAGTGGTAAATTTTTTCGCCCATTCTTTGCAGAATGGACATTACAACGACAGGAGACCCGCTCCTTTGCAATGGGAACAATGTTTTGAGGCCCTCATGCACGTCTCTACCCAGGGACAACGTGTAGCCTCCCAATTTTTGGCTGCCCTGCCTAAGGGCTATACTATAATACACCCACTTCCTTAAAATGGACACTTAATGTTTTGAGGCCCTCATGCACGTCTCTACCCAGGGACAATGTGGAGCCTCCCAATTTTTGGCTGCCCTGGCAAAGGGCTATACTGAAATAGACCCACTTCCTTACAATGGGCACTTCAGGTTTAAAGGCCATCATGCACGTCTCTACCCAGGGACAATGTGGAGCCTCCCAATTTTTGGCTGCCCTGCCTAAGGGCTATACTGAAATACACCCACTTCCTTAAAATGGACACTTAATGTTTTGAGGCCCTCATGCACGTCTCTACCCAGGGACAATGTGGAGCCTCCCAATTTTTGGCTGCCCTGGCAAAGGGCTATACTGAAATAGACCCACTTCCTTACAATGGGCACTTCAGGTTTAAAGGCCATCATGCACGTCTCTACCCAGGGACAATGTGGAGCCTCCCAATTTTTGGCTGCCCTGGCAAAGGGCTATACTGAAATAGACCCACTTCCTTACAATGGGCACTTCAGGTTTAAAGGCCATCATGCACGTCTCTATCCAGGGACAATGTGGAGCCTCCCAATTTTTGGCTGCCCTGCCTAAGGGCTATACTGAAATACACCCACTTCCTTAAAATGGACACTTAATGTTTTGAGGCCCTCATGCACGTCTCTACCCAGGGACAATGTGGAGCCTCCCAATTTTTGGCTGCCCTGGCAAAGGGCTATACTGAAATAGACCCACTTCCTTACAATGGGCACTTCAGGTTTAAAGGCCATCATGCACGTCTCTATCCAGGGACAATGTGGAGCCTCCCAATTTTTGGCTGCCCTGCCTAAGGGCTATACTATAATACACCCACTTCCTGACAATGGACACTTAATGTTTTGAGGCCCTCATGCACGTCTCTACCCAGGGACAATGTGGAGCCTCCCAATTTTTGGCTGCCCTGCCTAAGGGCTATACTGAAATACACCCACTTCCTTAAAATGGACACTTAATGTTTTGAGGCCCTCATGCACGTCTCTACCCAGGGACAATGTGGAGCCTCCCAATTTTTGGCTGCCCTGGCAAAGGGCTATACTGAAATAGACCCACTTCCTTACAATGGGCACTTCAGGTTTAAAGGCCATCATGCACGTCTCTACCCAGGGACAATGTGGAGCCTCCCAATTTTTGGCTGCCCTGGCAAAGGGCTATACTGAAATAGACCCACTTCCTTACAATGGGCACTTCAGGTTTAAAGGCCATCATGCACGTCTCTATCCAGGGACAATGTGGAGCCTCCCAATTTTTGGCTGCCCTGCCTAAGGGCTATACTGAAATACACCCACTTCCTTAAAATGGACACTTAATGTTTTGAGGCCCTCATGCACGTCTCTACCCAGGGACAATGTGGAGCCTCCCAATTTTTGGCTGCCCTGGCAAAGGGCTATACTGAAATAGACCCACTTCCTTACAATGGGCACTTCAGGTTTAAAGGCCATCATGCACGTCTCTATCCAGGGACAATGTGGAGCCTCCCAATTTTTGGCTGCCCTGCCTAAGGGCTATACTATAATACACCCACTTCCTGACAATGGACACTTAATGTTTTGAGGCCCTCATGCACGTCTCTACCCAGGGACAATGTGGAGCCTCCCAATTTTTGGCTGCCCTGGCAAAGGGCTATACTGAAATAGACCCACTTCCTTACAATGGGCACTTCAGGTTTAAAGGCCATCATGCACGTCTCTACCCAGGGACAATGTGGAGCCTCCCAATTTTTGGCTGCCCTGCCTAAGGGCTATACTATAATACACCCACTTCCTGACAATGGACACTTAATGTTTTGAGGCCCTCATGCACGTCTGTATGCAGGGGCATTGGTGAACCTCACAATTTAGGACTGCCCTGGCAAAGGAAAATACTACAAAGACTCACTTCCTCAAAATGGGCACATTAGACTCAAGAGGCCTTCATGTACGTCTCTTCTCAGGGACATCGGAGTGCCACACAATGTTTTCACGTAAAATCTTTCATGTATTGATCTCAAAAAGTAACATACACCAGCTCTATCTCACTATTGGGTATGTGCCCTTAACATTTCCGCCATGAAAAATCATTTTGGGGTCATTTTGGAAGGTTTTCTGGTGAGTCCGTAAAAATGGCGTAAAACGCGGACAAAATTGTTCACAGCTGTGACTTTTGAGTGATAAATGCTTCAAGGGGTCTTCCCCATGCTGTTGCCATGTCATTTGAGCACTCTTCTGAGACTTTTGTGACATTTTTAGGGTTTCTCCATGCTGCCGGGAGGTCATTTCACAAAAATACTCGGGTCTCCCATAGGATAACATTGGGCTCGTTGCTCGGGCCGAGTACACGAGTATCTTGGGAGGCTCGGCCCGAGCTTCGAGCACCCGAGCTTTTTAGTACTCGCTCATCACTAAATATAACCAAACAAAACTTTTAGTAGATTTCTACTTATTTTATTAAATATCATCTCCACCAAACAGGACAAGCTTGCATCTGTTATAGTTTTGGAGAAAAATGTGTTCATTTCATGTATGCGCGAAATGCCTTAAAAATGGCTTTAAAATGGATTTGGAGCATGGAGACGATTATCTCGGGATTGCAAGATAACCAAACAAAACTTTTAGTGGATTTCTACTTATTTTATTAAATATCATCTCCACAAACAGGACAAGCTTGCATCTGTTATAGTTTTGGAGAAAAATGTGTTCATTTCATGTATGCGCGAAATGCCTTAAAAATGGCTTTAAAATGGATTTGGAGCATGGAGACGATTATCTCGGGATTGCAAGATAACCAAACAAAACTTTTAGTGGATTTCTACTTATTTTATTAAATATCATCTCCACCAAACAGGACAAGCTTGCATCTGTTATAGTTTTGGAGAAAAATGTGTTCATTTCATGTATGCGCGAAATGCCTTAAAAATGGCTTTAAAATGGATTTGGAGCATGGAGACGATTATCTCGGGATTGCAATATAACCAAACAAAACTTTTAGTGGATTTCTACTTATTTTATTAAATATCATCTCCACCAAACAGGACAAGCTTGCATCTGTTATAGTTTTGGAGAAAAATGTGTTCATTTCATGTATGCGCGAAATGCCTTAAAAATGGCTTTAAAATGGATTTGGAGCATGGAGACGATTATCTCGGGATTGCAAGATAACCAAACAAAAATTTTAGTGGATTTCTACTTATTTTATTAAATATCATCTCCACCAAACAGGACAAGCTTGCATCTGTTATAGTTTTGGAGAAAAATGTGTTCATTTCATGTATGCGCGAAATGCCTTAAAAATGGCTTTAAAATGGATTTGGAGCATGGAGACGATTATCTCGGGATTGCAAGATAACCAAACAAAACTTTTGGTGGATTTCTACTTATTTTATTAAATATCATCTCCACCAAACAGGACAAGCTTGCATCTGTTATAGTTTTGGAGAAAAATGTGTTCATTTCATGTATGCGCGAAATGCCTTAAAAATGGCTTTAAAATGGATTTGGAGCATGGAGACGATTATCTCGGGATTGCAAGATAACCAAACAAAACTTTTAGTGGATTTCTACTTATTTTATTAAATATCATCTCCACCAAACAGGACAAGCTTGCATGTGTTATATTTTTGGAGAAAAATGTGTTCATTTCATGTATGCGCAAAATGCCTTTGAAATAGCTTTAAAATGGATTTGGAGCATGGAGACGATTATCTCGGGATTGCAAGATAACCAAACAAAACTTTTAGTGGATTTCTACTTATTTTATTAAATATCATCTCCACCAAACAGGACAAGCTTGCATCTGTTATAGTTTTGGAGAAAAATGTGTTCATTTCATGTATGCGCGAAATGCCTTAAAAATGGCTTTAAAATGGATTTGGAGCATGGAGACGATTATCTCGGGATTGCAAGATAACCAAACAAAACTTTTAGTGGATTTCTACTTATTTTATTAAATATCATCTCCACCAAACAGGACAAGCTTGCATCTGTTATAGTTTTGGAGAAAAATGTGTTCATTTCATGTATGCGCGAAATGCCTTAAAAATGGCTTTAAAATGGATTTGGAGCATGGAGACGATTATCTCGGGATTGCAAGATAACCAAACAAAACTTTTAGTGGATTTCTACTTATTTTATTAAATATCATCTCCACCAAACAGGACAAGCTTGCATCTGTTATAGTTTTGGAGAAAAATGTGTTCATTTCATGTATGCGCGAAATGCCTTAAAAATGGCTTTAAAATGGATTTGGAGCATGGAGACGATTATCTCGGGATTGCAAGATAACCAAACAAAACTTTTAGTGGATTTCTACTTATTTTATTAAATATCATCTCCACCAAACAGGACAAGCTTGCATCTGTTATAGTTTTGGAGAAAAATGTGTTCATTTCATGTATGCGCGAAATGCCTTAAAAATGGCTTTAAAATGGATTTGGAGCATGGAGACGATTATCTCGGGATTGCAAGATAACCAAACAAAACTTTTAGTGGATTTCTACTTATTTTATTAAATATCATCTCCACCAAACAGGACAAGCTTGCATCTGTTATAGTTTTGGAGAAAAATGTGTTCATTTCATGTATGCGCGAAATGCCTTAAAAATGGCTTTAAAATGGATTTGGAGCATGGAGACGATTATCTCGGGATTGCAAGATAACCAAACAAAACTTTTAGTGGATTTCTACTTATTTTATTAAATATCATCTCCACCAAACAGGACAAGCTTGCATCTGTTATAGTTTTGGAGAAAAATGTGTTCATTTCATGTATGCGCGAAATGCCTTAAAAATGGCTTTAAAATGGATTTGGAGCATGGAGACGATTATCTCGGGATTGCAAGATAACCAAACAAAACTTTTAGTGGATTTCTACTTATTTTATTAAATATCATCTCCACCAAACAGGACCAGCTTGCATCTGTTATAGTTTTGGAGAAAAATGTGTTCATTTCATGTATGCGCGAAATGCCTTACAAATGGCTTTAAAATAGATTTGGAGCATGGAGACGATTATCTCGGGATTGCAAGATAACCAAACAAAACTTTTAGTGGATTTCTATTTATTTTATTAAATATCATCTCCACCAAACAGGACAAGCTTGCATCTGTTATAGTTTTGGAGAAAAATGTGTTCATTTCATGTATGCGCGAAATGCCTTAAAAATGGCTTTAAAATGGATTTGGAGCATGGAGACGATTATCTCGGGTTTGCAAGATAACCAAACAAAACTTTTAGTGGATTTCTACTTATTTTATTAAATATCATCTCCACCAAACAGGACAAGCTTGCATCTGTTATAGTTTTGGAGAAAAATGTGTTCATTTCATGTATGCGCGAAATGCCTTAAAAATGGCTTTAAAATGGATTTGGAGCATGGAGACGATTATCTCGGGATTGCAAGATAACCAAACAAAAATTTTAGTGGATTTCTACTTATTTTATTAAATATCATCTCCACCAAACAGGACAAGCTTGCATCTGTTATAGTTTTGGAGAAAAATGTGTTCATTTCATGTATGCGCGAAATGCCTTAAAAATGGCTTTAAAATGGATTTGGAGCATGGAGACGATTATCTCGGGATTGCAAGATAACCAAACAAAACTTTTAGTGGATTTCTACTTATTTTATTAAATATCATCTCCACCAAACAGGACAAGCTTGCATCTGTTATAGTTTTGGAGAAAAATGTGTTCATTTCATGTATGCGTGAAATGCCTTAAAAATGGCTTTAAAATGGATTTGGAGCATGGAGACGATTATCTCGGGATTGCAAGATAACCAAACAAAACTTTTAGTGGATTTCTACTTATTTTATTAAATATCATCTCCACCAAACAGGACAAGCTTGCATGTGTTATAGTTTTGGAGAAAAATGTGTTCATTTCATGTATGCGCAAAATGCCTTTGAAATGGCTTTAAAATGGATTTGGAGCATGGAGACGATTATCTCAGGATGGCAATATAAACAAACGAAACTTTTAGTAGATTTCTACTTATTTTATTAAATATTATCTCCACCAAACAGGACAAGCTTGCATCTGTTATAGTTTTGGAGAAAAATGTGTTCATTTCATGTATGCGCGAAATGCCTTAAAAATGGCTTTAAAATGGATTTGGAGCATGGAGACGATTATCTCGGGATTGCAAGATAACCAAACAAAACTTTTAGTGGATTTCTACTTATTTTATTAAATATCATCTCCACCAAACAGGACAAGCTTGCATCTGTTATAGTTTTGGAGAAAAATGTGTTCATTTCATGTATGCGCGAAATGCCTTAAAAATGGCTTTAAAATGGATTTGGAGCATGGAGACGATTATCTCGGGATTGCAAGATAACCAAACAAAACTTTTAGTGGATTTCTACTTATTTTATTAAATATCATCTCCACCAAACAGGACAAGCTTGCATCTGTTATAGTTTTGGAGAAAAATGTGTTCATTTCATGTATGCGCGAAATGCCTTAAAAATGGCTTTAAAATGGATTTGGAGCATGGAGACGATTATCTCCGGATTGCAAGATAACCAAACAAAACTTTTAGTGGATTTCTACTTATTTTATTAAATATCATCTCCACCAAACAGGACCAGCTTGCATCTGTTATAGTTTTGGAGAAAAATGTGTTCATTTCATGTATGCGCGAAATGCCTTAAAAATGGCTTTAAAATGGATTTGGAGCATGGAGACGATTATCTCGGGATTGCAAGATAACCAAACAAAACTTTTAGTGGATTTCTATTTATTTTATTAAATATCATCTCCACCAAACAGGACAAGCTTGCATCTGTTATAGTTTTGGAGAAAAATGTGTTCATTTCATGTATGCGCGAAATGCCTTAAAATGGCTTTAAAATGGATTTGGAGCATGGAGACGATTATCTCGGGATTGCAAGATAACCAAACAAAACTTTTAGTGGATTTCTACTTATTTAATTAAATATCATCTCCACCAAACAGGACAAGCTTGCATCTGTTATAGTTTTGGAGAAAAATGTGTTCATTTCATGTATGCGCGAAATGCCTTAAAAATGGCTTTAAAATGGATTTGGAGCATGGAGACGATTATCTCAGGATTGCAAGATAACCAAACAAAACTTTTAGTGGATTTCTACTTATTTTATTAAATATCATCTCCACCAAACAGGACAAGCTTGCATGTGTTATAGTTTTGGAGAAAAATGTGTTCATTTCATGTATGCGCAAAATGCCTTTGAAATGGCTTTAAAATGGATTTGGAGCATGGAGACGATTATCTCGGGATTGCAAGATAACCAAACAAAACTTTTAGTGGATTTCTACTTATTTTATTAAATATCATCTCCACCAAACAGGACAAGCTTGCATCTGTTATAGTTTTGGAGAAAAATGTGTTCATTTCATGTATGCGCGAAATGCCTTAAAAATGGCTTTAAAATGGATTTGGAGCATGGAGACGATTATCTCGGGATTGCAAGATAACCAAACAAAACTTTTAGTGGATTTCTACTTATTTTATTAAATATCATCTCCATCAAACAGGACAAGCTTGCATCTGTTATAGTTTTGGAGAAAAATGTGTTCATTTCATGTATGCGCGAAATGCCTTTAAAATGGCTTTAAAATGGATTTGGAGCATGGAGACGATTATCTCGGGATTGCAAGATAACCAAACAAAACTTTTAGTGGAATTTAACTTATTTTATTAAATATCATCTCCACCAAACAGGACAAGCTTGCATCTGTTATAGTTTTGGAGAAAAATGTGTTCATTTCATGTATGCGCGAAATGCCTTAAAAATGGCTTTAAAATGGATTTGGAGCATGGAGACGATTATCTCGGGATTGCAAGATAACCAAACAAAACTTTTAGTGGATTTCTACTTATTTTATTAAATATCATCTCCACCAAACAGGACAAGCTTGCATCTGTTATAGTTTTGGAGAAAAATGTGTTCATTTCATGTATGAGCAAAATGCCTTTGAAATGGCTTTAAAATGGATTTGGAGCATGGAGACGATTATCTCAGGATGGCAATATAAACAAACGAAACTTTTAGTAGATTTCTACTTATTTTATTAAATATTATCTCCACCAAACAGGACAAGCTTGCATCTGTTATAGTTTTGGAGAAAAATGTGTTCATTTCATGTATGCGCAAAATGCCTTAAAAATGGCTTTAAAATGGATTTGGAGCATGGAGACGATTATCTCGGGATTGCAAGATAACCAAACAAAACTTTTAGTGGATTTCTACTTTTTTTATTAAATATCATCTCCACCAAACAGGACAAGCTTGCATCTGTTATAGTTTTGGAGAAAAATGTGTTCATTTCATGTATGCGCGAAATGCCTTAAAAATGGCTTTAAAATGGATTTGGAGCATGGAGACGATTATCTCGGGATTGCAAGATAACCAAACAAAACTTTTAGTGGATTTCTACTTATTTTATTAAATATCATCTCCACCAAACAGGACAAGCTTGCATCTGTTATAGTTTTGGAGAAAAATGTGTTCATTTCATGTATGCGCGAAATGCCTTAAAAATGGCTTTAAAATGGATTTGGAGCATGGAGACGATTATCTCGGGATTGCAAGATAACCAAACAAAACTTTTAGTGGATTTCTACTTATTTTATTAAATATCATCTCCACCAAACAGGACCAGCTTGCATCTGTTATAGTTTTGGAGAAAAATGTGTTCATTTCATGTATGCGCGAAATGCCTTAAAAATGGCTTTAAAATGGATTTGGAGCATGGAGACGATTATCTCGGGATTGCAAGATAACCAAACAAAACTTTTAGTGGATTTCTACTTATTTTATTAAATATCATCTCCACCAAACAGGACAAGCTTGCATCTGTTATAGTTTTGGAGAAAAATGTGTTCATTTCATGTATGCGCGAAATGCCTTAAAAATGGCTTTAAAATGGATTTGGAGCATGGAGACGATTATCTCGGGATTGCAATATAACCAAACAAAACTTTTAGTGCATTTCTACTTATTTTATTAAATATCATCTCCACCAAACAGGACAAGCTTGCATCTGTTATAGTTTTGGAGAAAAATGTGTTCATTTCATGTATGCGCGAAATGCCTTAAAAATGGCTTTAAAATGGATTTGGAGCATGGAGACGATTATCTCGGGATTGCAAGATAACCAAACAAAACTTTTAGTGGATTTCTACTTATTTTATTAAATATCATCTCCACCAAACAGGACAAGCTTGCATCTGTTATAGTTTTGGAGAAAAATGTGTTCATTTCATGTATGCGCGAAATGCCTTAAAAATGGCTTTAAAATGGATTTGGAGCATGGAGACGATTATCTCGGGATTGCAAGATAACCAAACAAAACTTTTAGTGGATTTCTACTTATTTTATTAAATATCATCTCCACCAAACAGGACAAGCTTGCATCTGTTATAGTTTTGGAGAAAAATGTGTTCATTTCATGTATGCGCGAAATGCCTTAAAAATGGCTTTAAAATGGATTTGGAGCATGGAGACGATTATCTCGGGATTGCAAGATAACCAAACAAAACTTTTAGTGGATTTCTACTTATTTTATTAAATATCATCTCCACCAAACAGGACAAGCTTGCATGTGCTATAGTTTTGGAGAAAAATGTGTTCATTTCATGTATGCGCAAAATGCCTTTGAAATGGCTTTAAAATGGATTTGGAGCATGGAGACGATTATCTCGGGATTGCAAGATAACCAAACAAAACTTTTAGTGGATTTCTACTTATTTTATTAAATATCATCTCCACCAAACAGGACAAGCTTGCATCTGTTATAGTTTTGGAGAAAAATGTGTTCATTTCATGTATGCGCGAAATGCCTTAAAAATGGCTTTAAAATGGATTTGGAGCATGGAGACGATTATCTCGGGATTGCAAGATAACCAAACAAAACTTTTAGTGGATTTCTACTTATTTTATTAAATATCATCTCCACCAAACAGGACAAGCTTGCATCTGTTATAGTTTTGGAGAAAAATGTGTTCATTTCATGTATGCGCGAAATGCCTTAAAAATGGCTTTAAAATGGATTTGGAGCATGGAGACGATTATCTCGGGATTGCAAGATAACCAAACAAAACTTTTAGTGGATTTCTACTTATTTTATTAAATATCATCTCCACCAAACAGGACAAGCTTGCATGTGTTATAGTTTTGGAGAAAAATGTGTTCATTTCATGTATGCGCAAAATGCCTTTGAAATGGCTTTAAAATGGATTTGGAGCATGGAGACGATTATCTCAGGATGGCAATATAAACAAACGAAACTTTTAGTAGATTTCTACTTATTTTATTAAATATTATCTCCACCAAACAGGACAAGCTTGCATCTGTTATAGTTTTGGAGAAAAATGTGTTCATTTCATGTATGCGCGAAATGCCTTAAAAATGGCTTTAAAATGGATTTGGAGCATGGAGACGATTATCTCGGGATTGCAAGATAACCAAACAAAACTTTTAGTGGATTTCTACTTATTTTATTAAATATCATCTCCACCAAACAGGACAAGCTTGCATCTGTTATAGTTTTGGAGAAAAATGTGTTCATTTCATGTATGCGCGAAATGCCTTAAAAATGGCTTTAAAATGGATTTGGAGCATGGAGACGATTATCTCGGGATTGCAAGATAACCAAACAAAACTTTTAGTGGATTTCTACTTATTTTATTAAATATCATCTCCACCAAACAGGACAAGCTTGCATCTGTTATAGTTTTGGAGAAAAATGTGTTCATTTCATGTATGCGCGAAATGCCTTAAAAATGGCTTTAAAATGGATTTGGAGCATGGAGACGATTATCTCGGGATTGCAAGATAACCAAACAAAACTTTTAGTGGATTTCTACTTATTTTATTAAATATCATCTCCACCAAACAGGACAAGCTTGCATCTGTTATAGTTTTGGAGAAAAATGTGTTCATTTCATGTATGCGCGAAATGCCTTAAAAATGGCTTTAAAATGGATTTGGAGCATGGAGACGATTATTTCGGGATTGCAATATAACCAAACAAAACTTTTAGTGGATTTCTACTTATTTTATTAAATATCATCTCCACCAAACAGGACAAGCTTGCATCTGTTATAGTTTTGGAGAAAAATGTGTTCATTTCATGTATGCGCGAAATGCCTTAAAAATGGCTTTAAAATGGATTTGGAGCATGGAGACGATTATCTCGGGATTGCAAGATAACCAAACAAAACTTTTAGTGGATTTCTACTTATTTTATTAAATATCATCTCCACCAAACAGGACAAGCTTGCATCTGTTATAGTTTTGGAGAAAAATGTGTTCATTTCATGTATGCGCGAAATGCCTTAAAAATGGCTTTAAAATGGATTTGGAGCATGGAGACGATTATCTCGGGATTGCAAGATAACCAAACAAAACTTTTAGTGGATTTCTACTTATTTTATTAAATATCATCTCCACCAAACAGGACAAGCTTGCATCTGTTATAGTTTTGGAGAAAAATGTGTTCATTTCATGTATGCGCGAAATGCCTTAAAAATGGCTTTAAAATGGATTTGGAGCATGGAGACGATTATCTCGGGATTGCAAGATAACCAAACAAAACTTTTAGTGGATTTCTACTTATTTTATTAAATATCATCTCCACCAAACAGGACAAGCTTGCATCTGTTATAGTTTTGGAGAAAAATGTGTTCATTTCATGTATGCGCGAAATGCCTTAAAAATGGCTTTAAAATGGATTTGGAGCATGGAGACGATTATCTCGGGATTGCAAGATAACCAAACAAAACTTTTAGTGGATTTCTACTTATTTTATTAAATATCATCTCCACCAAACAGGACAAGCTTGCATCTGTTATAGTTTTGGAGAAAAATGTGTTCATTTCATGTATGCGCGAAATGCCTTAAAAATGGCTTTAAAATGGATTTGGAGCATGGAGACGATTATCTCGGGATTGCAATATAACCAAACAAAACTTTTAGTGGATTTCTACTTATTTTATTAAATATCATCTCCACCAAACAGGACAAGCTTGCATCTGTTATAGTTTTGGAGAAAAATGTGTTCATTTCATGTATGCGCGAAATGCCTTAAAAATGGCTTTAAAATGGATTTGGAGCATGGAGACGATTATCTCGGGATTGCAAGATAACCAAACAAAACTTTTAGTGGATTTCTACTTATTTTATTAAATATCATCTCCACCAAACAGGACAAGCTTGCATCTGTTATAGTTTTGGAGAAAAATGTGTTCATTTCATGTATGCGCGAAATGCCTTAAAAATGGCTTTAAAATGGATTTGGAGCATGGAGACGATTATCTCGGGATTGCAAGATAACCAAACAAAACTTTTAGTGGATTTCTACTTATTTTATTAAATATCATCTCCACCAAACAGGACAAGTTTGCATCTGTTATAGTTTTGGAGAAAAATGTGTTCATTTCATGTATGCGCGACATGCCTTAAAAATGGCTTTAAAATGGATTTGGAGCATGGAGACGATTATCTCGGGATTGCAAGATAACCAAACAAAACTTTTAGTGGATTTCTACTTATTTTATTAAATATCATCTCCACCAAACAGGACAAGCTTGCATCTGTTATAGTTTTGGAGAAAAATGTGTTCATTTCATGTATGCGCGAAATGCCTTAAAAATGGCTTTAAAATGGATTTGGAGCATGGAGACGATTATCTCGGGATTGCAAGATAACCAAACAAAACTTTTAGTGGATTTCTACTTATTTTATTAAATATCATCTCCACCAAACAGGACAAGCTTGCATCTGTTATAGTTTTGGAGAAAAATGTGTTCATTTCATGTATGCGCGAAATGCCTTAAAAATGGCTTTAAAATTGATTTGGAGCATGGAGACGATTATCTCGGGATTGCAAGATAACCAAACAAAACTTTTAGTGGATTTCTACTTATTTTATTAAATATCATCTCCACCAAACAGGACAAGCTTGCATCTGTTATAGTTTTGGAGAAAAATGTGTTCATTTCATGTATGCGCGAAATGCCTTAAAAATGGCTTTAAAATGGATTTGGAGCATGGAGACGATTATCTCGGGATTGCAATATAACCAAACAAAACTTTTAGTGGATTTCTACTTATTTTATTAAATATCATCTCCACCAAACAGGACAAGCTTGCATCTGTTATAGTTTTGGAGAAAAATGTGTTCATTTCATGTATGCGCGAAATGCCTTAAAAATGGCTTTAAAATGGATTTGGAGCATGGAGACGATTATCTCTGGATTGCAAGATAACCAAACAAAACTTTTAGTGGATTTCTACTTATTTTATTAAATATCATCTCCACCAAACAGGACAAGCTTGCATCTGTTATAGTTTTGGAGAAAAATGTGTTCATTTCATGTATGCGCGAAATGCCTTAAAAATGGCTTTAAAATTGATTTGGAGCATGGAGACGATTATCTCGGGATTGCAAGATAACCAAACAAAACTTTTAGTGGATTTCTACTTATTTTATTAAATATCATCTCCACCAAACAGGACAAGCTTGCATCTGTTATAGTTTTGGAGAAAAATGTGTTCATTTCATGTATGCGCGAAATGCCTTAAAAATGGCTTTAAAATGGATTTGGAGCATGGAGACGATTATCTCGGGATTGCAAGATAACCAAACAAAACTTTTAGTGGATTTCTACTTATTTTATTAAATATCATCTCCACCAAACAGGACAAGCTTGCATCTGTTATAGTTTTGGAGAAAAATGTGTTCATTTCATGTATGCGCGAAATGCCTTAAAAATGGCTTTAAAATGGATTTGGAGCATGGAGACGATTATCTCCGGATTGCAAGATAACCAAACAAAACTTTTAGTGGATTTCTACTTATTTTATTAAATATCATCTCCACCAAACAGGACCAGCTTGCATCTGTTATAGTTTTGGAGAAAAATGTGTTCATTTCATGTATGCGCGAAATGCCTTAAAAATGGCTTTAAAATGGATTTGGAGCATGGAGACGATTATCTCGGGATTGCAAGATAACCAAACAAAACTTTTAGTGGATTTCTATTTATTTTATTAAATATCATCTCCACCAAACAGGACAAGCTTGCATCTGTTATAGTTTTGGAGAAAAATGTGTTCATTTCATGTATGCGCAAAATGCCTTTGAAATGGCTTTAAAATGGATTTGGAGCATGGAGACGATTATCTCGGGATTGCAAGATAACCAAACAAAACTTTTAGTGGATTTCTACTTATTTTATTAAATATCATCTCCACCAAACAGGACAAGCTTGCATCTGTTATAGTTTTGGAGAAAAATGTGTTCATTTCATGTATGCGCGAAATGCCTTAAAAATGGCTTTAAAATGGATTTGGAGCATGGAGACGATTATCTCGGGATTGCAAGATAACCAAACAAAACTTTTAGTGGATTTCTACTTATTTTATTAAATATCATCTCCATCAAACAGGACAAGCTTGCATCTGTTATAGTTTTGGAGAAAAATGTGTTCATTTCATGTATGCGCGAAATGCCTTAAAAATGGCTTTAAAATGGATTTGGAGCATGGAGACGATTATCTCGGGATTGCAAGATAACCAAACAAAACTTTTAGTGGAATTTAACTTATTTTATTAAATATCATCTCCACCAAACAGGACAAGCTTGCATCTGTTATAGTTTTGGAGAAAAATGTGTTAATTTCATGTATGCGCGAAATGCCTTAAAAATGGCTTTAAAATGGATTTGGAGCATGGAGACGATTATCTCGGGATTGCAAGATAACCAAACAAAACTTTTAGTGGATTTCTACTTATTTTATTAAATATCATCTCCACCAAACAGGACAAGCTTGCATCTGTTATAGTTTTGGAGAAAAATGTGTTCATTTCATGTATGCGCGAAATGCCTTAAAAATGGCTTTAAAATGGATTTGGAGCATGGAGACGATTATCTCGGGATTGCAAGATAACCAAACAAAACTTTTAGTGGATTTCTACTTATTTTATTAAATATCATCTCCACCAAACAGGACAAGCTTGCATGTGTTATAGTTTTGGAGAAAAATGTGTTCATTTCATGTATGAGCAAAATGCCTTTGAAATGGCTTTAAAATGGATTTGGAGCATGGAGACGATTATCTCAGGATGGCAATATGAACAAACGAAACTTTTAGTAGATTTCTACTTATTTTATTAAATATTATCTCCACCAAACAGGACAAGCTTGCATCTGTTATAGTTTTGGAGAAAAATGTGTTCATTTCATGTATGCGCAAAATGCCTTAAAAATGGCTTTAAAATGGATTTGGAGCATGGAGACGATTATCTCGGGATTGCAAGATAACCAAACAAAACTTTTAGTGGATTTCTACTTATTTTATTAAATATCATCTCCACCAAACAGGACAAGCTTGCATCTGTTTTAGTTTTGGAGAAAAATGTGTTCATTTCATGTGAGCGCGAAATGCCTTAAAAATGGCTTTAAAATGGATTTGGAGCATGGAGACGATTATCTCGGGATTGCAAGATAACCAAACAAAACTTTTAGTGGATTTCTACTTATTTTATTAAATATCATCTCCACCAAACAGGACAAGCTTGCATCTGTTATAGTTTTGGAGAAAAATGTGTTCATTTCATGTATGCGCGAAATGCCTTAAAAATGGCTTTAAAATGGATTTGGAGCATGGAGACGATTATCTCGGGATTGCAATATAACCAAACAAAACTTTTAGTGCATTTCTACTTATTTTATTAAATATCATCTCCACCAAACAGGACAAGCTTGCATCTGTTATAGTTTTGGAGAAAAATGTGTTCATTTCATGTATGCGCGAAATGCCTTAAAAATGGCTTTAAAATGGATTTGGAGCATGGAGACGATTATCTCGGGATTGCAAGATAACCAAACAAAACTTTTAGTGGATTTCTACTTATTTTATTAAATATCATCTCCACCAAACAGGACAAGCTTGCATCTGTTATAGTTTTGGAGAAAAATGTGTTCATTTCATGTATGCGCGAAATGCCTTAAAAATGGCTTTAAAATGGATTTGGAGCATGGAGACGATTATCTCGGGATTGCAAGATAACCAAACAAAACTTTTAGTGGATTTCTACTTATTTTATTAAATATCATCTCCACCAAACAGGACAAGCTTGCATCTGTTATAGTTTTGGAGAAAAATGTGTTCATTTCATGTATGCGCGAAATGCCTTAAAAATGGCTTTAAAATGGATTTGGAGCATGGAGACGATTATCTCGGGATTGCAAGATAACCAAACAAAACTTTTAGTGGATTTCTACTTATTTTATTAAATATCATCTCCACCAAACAGGACAAGCTTGCATGTGCTATAGTTTTGGAGAAAAATGTGTTCATTTCATGTATGCGCAAAATGCCTTTGAAATGGCTTTAAAATGGATTTGGAGCATGGAGACGATTAGCTCGGGATTGCAAGATAACCAAACAAAACTTTTAGTGGATTTCTACTTATTTTATTAAATATCATCTCCACCAAACAGGACAAGCTTGCATCTGTTATAGTTTTGGAGAAAAATGTGTTCATTTCATGTATGCGCGAAATGCCTTAAAAATGGCTTTAAAATGGATTTGGAGCATGGAGACGATTATCTCGGGATTGCAAGATAACCAAACAAAACTTTTAGTGGATTTCTACTTATTTTATTAAATATCATCTCCACCAAACAGGACAAGCTTGCATCTGTTATAGTTTTGGAGAAAAATGTGTTCATTTCATGTATGCGCGAAATGCCTTAAAAATGGCTTTAAAATGGATTTGGAGCATGGAGACGATTATCTCGGGATTGCAAGATAACCAAACAAAACTTTTAGTGGATTTCTACTTATTTTATTAAATATCATCTCCACCAAACAGGACAAGCTTGCATGTGTTATAGTTTTGGAGAAAAATGTGTTCATTTCATGTATGCGCAAAATGCCTTTGAAATGGCTTTAAAATGGATTTGGAGCATGGAGACGATTATCTCAGGATGGCAATATAAACAAACGAAACTTTTAGTAGATTTCTACTTATTTTATTAAATATTATCTCCACCAAACAGGACAAGCTTGCATCTGTTATAGTTTTGGAGAAAAATGTGTTCATTTCATGTATGCGCGAAATGCCTTAAAAATGGCTTTAAAATGGATTTGGAGCATGGAGACGATTATCTCGGGATTGCAAGATAACCAAACAAAACTTTTAGTGGATTTCTACTTATTTTATTAAATATCATCTCCACCAAACAGGACAAGCTTGCATCTGTTATAGTTTTGGAGAAAAATGTGTTCATTTCATGTATGCGCAAAATGCCTTAAAAATGGCTTTAAAATGGATTTGGAGCATGGAGACGATTATCTCGGGATTGCAAGATAACCAAACAAAACTTTTAGTGGATTTCTACTTATTTTATTAAATATCATCTCCACCAAACAGGACAAGCTTGCATCTGTTATAGTTTTGGAGAAAAATGTGTTCATTTCATGTATGCGCGAAATGCCTTAAAAATGGCTTTAAAATGGATTTGGAGCATGGAGACGATTATCTCGGGATTGCAAGATAACCAAACAAAACTTTTAGTGGATTTCTACTTATTTTATTAAATATCATCTCCACCAAACAGGACAAGCTTGCATCTGTTATAGTTTTGGAGAAAAATGTGTTCATTTCATGTATGCGCGAAATGCCTTAAAAATGGCTTTAAAATGGATTTGGAGCATGGAGACGATTATCTCGGGATTGCAATATAACCAAACAAAACTTTTAGTGGATTTCTACTTATTTTATTAAATATCATCTCCACCAAACAGGACAAGCTTGCATCTGTTATAGTTTTGGAGAAAAATGTGTTCATTTCATGTATGCGCGAAATGCCTTAAAAATGGCTTTAAAATGGATTTGGAGCATGGAGACGATTATCTCGGGATTGCAAGATAACCAAACAAAACTTTTAGTGGATTTCTACTTATTTTATTAAATATCATCTCCACCAAACAGGACAAGCTTGCATCTGTTATAGTTTTGGAGAAAAATGTGTTCATTTCATGTATGCGCGAAATGCCTTAAAAATGGCTTTAAAATGGATTTGGAGCATGGAGACGATTATCTCGGGATTGCAAGATAACCAAACAAAACTTATAGTGGATTTCTACTTATTTTATTAAATATCATCTCCACCAAACAGGACAAGCTTGCATCTGTTATAGGTTTGGAGAAAAATGTGTTCATTTCATGTATGCGCGAAATGCCTTAAAAATGGCTTTAAAATGGATTTGGAGCATGGAGACGATTATCTCGGGATTGCAAGATAACCAAACAAAACTTTTAGTGGATTTCTACTTATTTTATTAAATATCATCTCCACCAAACAGGACAAGCTTGCATCTGTTATAGTTTTGGAGAAAAATGTGTTCATTTCATGTATGCGCGAAATGCCTTAAAAATGGCTTTAAAATGGATTTGGAGCATGGAGACGATTATCTCGGGATTGCAAGATAACCAAACAAAACTTTTAGTGGATTTCTACTTATTTTATTAAATATCATCTCCACCAAACAGGACAAGCTTGCATCTGTTATAGTTTTGGAGAAAAATGTGTTCATTTCATGTATGCGCGAAATGCCTTAAAAATGGCTTTAAAATGGATTTGGAGCATGGAGACGATTATCTCGGGATTGCAATATAACCAAACAAAACTTTTAGTGGATTTCTACTTATTTTATTAAATATCATCTCCACCAAACAGGACAAGCTTGCATCTGTTATAGTTTTGGAGAAAAATGTGTTCATTTCATGTATGCGCGAAATGCCTTAAAAATGGCTTTAAAATGGATTTGGAGCATGGAGACGATTATCTCGGGATTGCAAGATAACCAAACAAAACTTTTAGTGGATTTCTACTTATTTTATTAAATATCATCTCCACCAAACAGGACAAGCTTGCATCTGTTATAGTTTTGGAGAAAAATGTGTTCATTTCATGTATGCGCGAAATGCCTTAAAAATGGCTTTAAAATGGATTTGGAGCATGGAGACGATTATCTCGGGATTGCAAGATAACCAAACAAAACTTTTAGTGGATTTCTACTTATTTTATTAAATATCATCTCCACCAAACAGGACAAGCTTGCATCTGTTATAGTTTTGGAGAAAAATGTGTTCATTTCATGTATGCGCGAAATGCCTTAAAAATGGCTTTAAAATGGATTTGGAGCATGGAGACGATTATCTCGGGATTGCAAGATAACCAAACAAAACTTTTAGTGGATTTCTACTTATTTTATTAAATATCATCTCCACCAAACAGGACAAGCTTGCATCTGTTATAGTTTTGGAGAAAAATGTGTTCATTTCATGTATGCGCGAAATGCCTTAAAAATGGCTTTAAAATGGATTTGGAGCATGGAGACGATTATCTCGGGATTGCAAGATAACCAAACAAAACTTTTAGTGGATTTCTACTTATTTTATTAAATATCATCTCCACCAAACAGGACAAGCTTGCATCTGTTATAGTTTTGGAGAAAAATGTGTTCATTTCATGTATGCGCGAAATGCCTTAAAAATGGCTTTAAAATGGATTTGGAGCATGGAGACGATTATCTCGGGATTGCAATATAACCAAACAAAACTTTTAGTGGATTTCTACTTATTTTATTAAATATCATCTCCACCAAACAGGACAAGCTTGCATCTGTTATAGTTTTGGAGAAAAATGTGTTCATTTCATGTATGCGCGAAATGCCTTAAAAATGGCTTTAAAATGGATTTGGAGCATGGAGACGATTATCTCTGGATTGCAAGATAACCAAACAAAACTTTTAGTGGATTTCTACTTATTTTATTAAATATCATCTCCACCAAACAGGACAAGCTTGCATCTGTTATAGTTTTGGAGAAAAATGTGTTCATTTCATGTATGCGCGAAATGCCTTAAAAATGGCTTTAAAATGGATTTGGAGCATGGAGACGATTATCTCGGGATTGCAAGATAACCAAACAAAACTTTTAGTGGATTTCTACTTATTTTATTAAATATCATCTCCATCAAACAGGACAAGCTTGCATCTGTTATAGTTTTGGAGAAAAATGTGTTCATTTCATGTATGCGCGAAATGCCTTAAAAATGGCTTTAAAATGGATTTGGAGCATGGAGACGATTATCTCGGGATTGCAAGATAACCAAACAAAACTTTTAGTGGAATTTAACTTATTTTATTAAATATCATCTCCACCAAACAGGACAAGCTTGCATCTGTTATAGTTTTGGAGAAAAATGTGTTCATTTCATGTATGCGCGAAATGCCTTAAAAATGGCTTTAAAATGGATTTGGAGCATGGAGACGATTATCTCGGGATTGCAAGATAACCAAACAAAACTTTTAGTGGATTTCTACTTATTTTATTAAATATCATCTCCACCAAACAGGACAAGCTTGCATCTGTTATAGTTTTGGAGAAAAATGTGTTCATTTCATGTATGCGCGAAATGCCTTAAAAATGGCTTTAAAATGGATTTGGAGCATGGAGACGATTATCTCGGGATTGCAAGATAACCAAACAAAACTTTTAGTGGATTTCTACTTATTTTATTAAATATCATCTCCACCTAACAGGACAAGCTTGCATGTGTTATAGTTTTGGAGAAAAATGTGTTCATTTCATGTATGAGCAAAATGCCTTTGAAATGGCTTTAAAATGGATTTGGAGCATGGAGACGATTATCTCAGGATGGCAATATAAACAAACGAAACTTTTAGTAGATTTCTACTTATTTTATTAAATATTATCTCCACCAAACAGGACAAGCTTGCATCTGTTATAGTTTTGGAGAAAAATGTGTTCATTTCATGTATGCGCAAAATGCCTTAAAAATGGCTTTAAAATGGATTTGGAGCATGGAGACGATTATCTCGGGATTGCAAGATAACCAAACAAAACTTTTAGTGGATTTCTACTTATTTTATTAAATATCATCTCCACCAAACAGGACAAGCTTGCATCTGTTATAGTTTTGGAGAAAAATGTGTTCATTTCATGTATGCGCGAAATGCCTTAAAAATGGCTTTAAAATGGATTTGGAGCATGGAGACGATTATCTCGGGATTGCAAGATAACCAAACAAAACTTTTAGTGGATTTCTACTTATTTTATTAAATATCATCTCCACCAAACAGGACAAGCTTGCATCTGTTTTAGTTTTGGAGAAAAATGTGTTCATTTCATGTATGCGCGAAATGCCTTAAAAATGGCTTTAAAATGGATTTGGAGCATGGAGACGATTATCTCGGGATTGCAATATAACCAAACAAAACTTTTAGTGGATTTCTACTTATTTTATTAAATATCATCTCCACCAAACAGGACCAGCTTGCATCTGTTATAGTTTTGGAGAAAAATGTGTTCATTTCATGTATGCGCGAAATGCCTTAAAAATGGCTTTAAAATGGATTTGGAGCATGGAGACGATTATCTCGGGATTGCAAGATAACCAAACAAAACTTTTAGTGGATTTCTACTTATTTTATTAAATATCATCTCCACCAAACAGGACAAGCTTGCATCTGTTATAGTTTTGGAGAAAAATGTGTTCATTTCATGTATGCGCGAAATGCCTTAAAAATGGCTTTAAAATGGATTTGGAGCATGGAGACGATTATCTCGGGATTGCAATATAACCAAACAAAACTTTTAGTGCATTTCTACTTATTTTATTAAATATCATCTCCACCAAACAGGACAAGCTTGCATCTGTTATAGTTTTGGAGAAAAATGTGTTCATTTCATGTATGCGCGAAATGCCTTAAAAATGGCTTTAAAATGGATTTGGAGCATGGAGACGATTATCTCGGGATTGCAAGATAACCAAACAAAACTTTTAGTGGATTTCTACTTATTTTATTAAATATCATCTCCACCAAACAGGACAAGCTTGCATCTGTTATAGTTTTGGAGAAAAATGTGTTCATTTCATGTATGCGCGAAATGCCTTAAAAATGGCTTTAAAATGGATTTGGAGCATGGAGACGATTATCTCGGGATTGCAAGATAACCAAACAAAACTTTTAGTGGATTTCTACTTATTTTATTAAATATCATCTCCACCAAACAGGACAAGCTTGCATCTGTTATAGTTTTGGAGAAAAATGTGTTCATTTCATGTATGCGCGAAATGCCTTAAAAATGGCTTTAAAATGGATTTGGAGCATGGAGACGATTATCTCGGGATTGCAAGATAACCAAACAAAACTTTTAGTGGATTTCTACTTATTTTATTAAATATCATCTCCACCAAACAGGACAAGCTTGCATCTGTTATAGTTTTGGAGAAAAATGTGTTCATTTCATGTATGCGCGAAATGCCTTAAAAATGGCTTTAAAATGGATTTGGAGCATGGAGACGATTATCTCGGGATTGCAAGATAACCAAACAAAACTTTTAGTGGATTTCTACTTATTTTATTAAATATCATCTCCACCAAACAGGACAAGCTTGCATCTGTTTTAGTTTTGGAGAAAAATGTGTTCATTTCATGTATGCGCGAAATGCCTTAAAAATGGCTTTAAAATGGATTTGGAGCATGGAGACGATTATCTCGGGATTGCAAGATAACCAAACAAAACTTTTAGTGGATTTCTACTTATTTTATTAAATATCATCTCCACCAAACAGGACCAGCTTGCATCTGTTATAGTTTTGGAGAAAAATGTGTTCATTTCATGTATGCGCGAAATGCCTTAAAAATGGCTTTAAAATGGATTTGGAGCATGGAGACGATTATCTCGGGATTGCAAGATAACCAAACAAAACTTTTAGTGGATTTCTACTTATTTTATTAAATATCATCTCCACCAAACAGGACAAGCTTGCATCTGTTATAGTTTTGGAGAAAAATGTGTTCATTTCATGTATGCGCGAAATGCCTTAAAAATGGCTTTAAAATGGATTTGGAGCATGGAGACGATTATCTCGGGATTGCAATATAACCAAACAAAACTTTTAGTGCATTTCTACTTATTTTATTAAATATCATCTCCACCAAACAGGACAAGCTTGCATCTGTTATAGTTTTGGAGAAAAATGTGTTCATTTCATGTATGCGCGAAATGCCTTAAAAATGGCTTTAAAATGGATTTGGAGCATGGAGACGATTATCTCGGGATTGCAAGATAACCAAACAAAACTTTTAGTGGATTTCTACTTATTTTATTAAATATCATCTCCACCAAACAGGACAAGCTTGCATCTGTTATAGTTTTGGAGAAAAATGTGTTAATTTCATGTATGCGCGAAATGCCTTAAAAATGGCTTTAAAATGGATTTGGAGCATGGAGACGATTATCTCGGGATTGCAAGATAACCAAACAAAACTTTAGTGGATTTCTACTTATTTTATTAAATATCATCTCCACCAAACAGGACAAGCTTGCATGTGCTATAGTTTTGGAGAAAAATGTGTTCATTTCATGTATGCGCAAAATGCCTTTGAAATGGCTTTAAAATGGATTTGGAGCATGGAGACGATTATCTCGGGATTGCAAGATAACCAAACAAAACTTTTAGTGGATTTCTACTTATTTTATTAAATATCATCTCCACCAAACAGGACAAGCTTGCATCTGTTATAGTTTTGGAGAAAAATGTGTTCATTTCATGTATGCGCGAAATGCCTTAAAAATGGCTTTAAAATGGATTTGGAGCATGGAGACGATTATCTCGGGATTGCAATATAACCAAACAAAACTTTTAGTGCATTTCTACTTATTTTATTAAATATCATCTCCACCAAACAGGACAAGCTTGCATCTGTTATAGTTTTGGAGAAAAATGTGTTCATTTCATGTATGCGCGAAATGCCTTAAAAATGGCTTTAAAATGGATTTGGAGCATGGAGACGATTATCTCGGGATTGCAAGATAACCAAACAAAACTTTTAGTGGATTTCTACTTATTTTATTAAATATCATCTCCACCAAACAGGACAAGCTTGCATCTGTTATAGTTTTGGAGAAAAATGTGTTCATTTCATGTATGCGCGAAATGCCTTAAAAATGGCTTTAAAATGGATTTGGAGCATGGAGACGATTATCTCGGGATTGCAAGATAACCAAACAAAACTTTAGTGGATTTCTACTTATTTTATTAAATATCATCTCCACCAAACAGGACAAGCTTGCATGTGCTATAGTTTTGGAGAAAAATGTGTTCATTTCATGTATGCGCAAAATGCCTTTGAAATGGCTTTAAAATGGATTTGGAGCATGGAGACGATTATCTCGGGATTGCAAGATAACCAAACAAAACTTTTAGTGGATTTCTACTTATTTTATTAAATATCATCTCCACCAAACAGGACAAGCTTGCATGTGTTATAGTTTTGGAGAAAAATGTGTTCATTTCATGTATGCGCAAAATGCCTTTGAAATGGCTTTAAAATGGATTTGGAGCATGGAGACGATTATCTCAGGATGGCAATATAAACAAACGAAACTTTTAGTAGATTTCTACTTATTTTATTAAATATTATCTCCACCAAACAGGACAAGCTTGCATCTGTTATAGTTTTGGAGAAAAATGTGTTCATTTCATGTATGCGCGAAATGCCTTAAAAATGGCTTTAAAATGGATTTGGAGCATGGAGACGATTATCTCTGGATTGCAAGATAACCAAACAAAACGTTTAGTGGATTTCTACTTATTTTATTAAATATCATCTCCACCAAACAGGACAAGCTTGCATCTGTTATAGTTTTGGAGAAAAATGTGTTCATTTCATGTATGCGCGAAATGCCTTAAAAATGGCTTTAAAATGGATTTGGAGCATGGAGACGATTATCTCGGGATTGCAAGATAACCAAACAAAACTTTTAGTGGATTTCTACTTATTTTATTAAATATCATCTCCATCAAACAGGACAAGCTTGCATCTGTTATAGTTTTGGAGAAAAATGTGTTCATTTCATGTATGCGCGAAATGCCTTAAAAATGGCTTTAAAATGGATTTGGAGCATGGAGACGATTATCTCGGGATTGCAAGATAACCAAACAAAACTTTTAGTGGAATTTAACGTATTTTATTAAATATCATCTCCACCAAACAGGACAAGCTTGCATCTGTTATAGTTTTGGAGAAAAATGTGTTCATTTCATGTATGCGCGAAATGCCTTAAAAATGGCTTTAAAATGGATTTGGAGCATGGAGACGATTATCTCGGGATTGCAAGATAACCAAACAAAACTTTTAGTGGATTTCTACTTATTTTATTAAATATCATCTCCACCAAACAGGACAAGCTTGCATCTGTTATAGTTTTGGAGAAAAATGTGTTCATTTCATGTATGCGCGAAATGCCTTAAAAATGGCTTTAAAATGGATTTGGAGCATGGAGACGATTATCTCGGGATTGCAAGATAACCAAACAAAACTTTTAGTGGATTTCTACTTATTTTATTAAATATCATCTCCACCAAACAGGACAAGCTTGCATCTGTTTTAGTTTTGGAGAAAAATGTGTTCATTTCATGTATGCGCGAAATGCCTTAAAAATGGCTTTAAAATGGATTTGGAGCATGGAGACGATTATCTCGGGATTGCAAGATAACCAAACAAAACTTTTAGTGGATTTCTACTTATTTTATTAAATATCATCTCCACCAAACAGGACCAGCTTGCATCTGTTATAGTTTTGGAGAAAAATGTGTTCATTTCATGTATGCGCGAAATGCCTTAAAAATGGCTTTAAAATGGATTTGGAGCATGGAGACGATTATCTCGGGATTGCAAGATAACCAAACAAAACTTTTAGTGGATTTCTACTTATTTTATTAAATATCATCTCCACCAAACAGGACAAGCTTGCATCTGTTATAGTTTTGGAGAAAAATGTGTTCATTTCATGTATGCGCGAAATGCCTTAAAAATGGCTTTAAAATGGATTTGGAGCATGGAGACGATTATCTCGGGATTGCAATATAACCAAACAAAACTTTTAGTGCATTTCTACTTATTTTATTAAATATCATCTCCACCAAACAGGACAAGCTTGCATCTGTTATAGTTTTGGAGAAAAATGTGTTCATTTCATGTATGCGCGAAATGCCTTGAAAATGGCTTTAAAATGGATTTGGAGCATGGAGACGATTATCTCGGGATTGCAAGATAACCAAACAAAACTTTTAGTGGATTTCTACTTATTTTATTAAATATCATCTCCACGAAACAGGACAAGCTTGCATCTGTTATAGTTTTGGAGAAAAATGTGTTCATTTCATGTATGCGCGAAATGCCTTAAAAATGGCTTTAAAATGGATTTGGAGCATGGAGACGATTATCTCGGGATTGCAAGATAACCAAACAAAACTTTTAGTGGATTTCTACTTATTTTATTAAATATCATCTCCACCAAACAGGACAAGCTTGCATGTGCTATAGTTTTGGAGAAAAATGTGTTCATTTCATGTATGCGCAAAATGCCTTTGAAATGGCTTTAAAATGGATTTGGAGCATGGAGACGATTATCTCGGGATTGCAAGATAACCAAACAAAACGTTTAGTGGATTTCTACTTATTTTATTAAATATCATCTCCACCAAACAGGACAAGCTTGCATCTGTTATAGTTTTGGAGAAAAATGTGTTCATTTCATGTATGCGCGAAATGCCTTAAAAATGGCTTTAAAATGGATTTGGAGCATGGAGACGATTATCTCGGGATTGCAAGATAACCAAACAAAACTTTTAGTGGATTTCTACTTATTTTATTAAATATCATCTCCACCAAACAGGACAAGCTTGCATCTGTTATAGTTTTGGAGAAAAATGTGTTCATTTCATGTATGCGCGAAATGCCTTAAAAATGGCTTTAAAATGGATTTGGAGCATGGAGACGATTATCTCGGGATTGCAAGATAACCAAACAAAACTTTTAGTGGATTTCTACTTATTTTATTAAATATCATCTCCACCAAACAGGACAAGCTTGCATGTGTTATAGTTTTGGAGAAAAATGTGTTCATTTCATGTATGCGCAAAATGCCTTTGAAATGGCTTTAAAATGGATTTGGAGCATGGAGACGATTATCTCAGGATGGCAATATAAACAAACGAAACTTTTAGTAGATTTCTACTTATTTTATTAAATATTATCTCCACCAAACAGGACAAGCTTGCATCTGTTATAGTTTTGGAGAAAAATGTGTTCATTTCATGTATGCGCGAAATGCCTTAAAAATGGCTTTAAAATGGATTTGGAGCATGGAGACGATTATCTCGGGATTGCAAGATAACCAAACAAAACTTTTAGTGGATTTCTACTTATTTTATTAAATATCATCTCCACCAAACAGGACAAGCTTGCATCTGTTATAGTTTTGGAGAAAAATGTGTTCATTTCATGTATGCGCGAAATGCCTTAAAAATGGCTTTAAAATGGATTTGGAGCATGGAGACGATTATCTCGGGATTGCAAGATAACCAAACAAAACTTTTAGTGGATTTCTACTTATTTTATTAAATATCATCTCCATCAAACAGGACAAGCTTGCATCTGTTATAGTTTTGGAGAAAAATGTGTTCATTTCATGTATGCGCGAAATGCCTTAAAAATGGCTTTAAAATGGATTTGGAGCATGGAGACGATTATCTCGGGATTGCAAGATAACCAAACAAAACTTTTAGTGGAATTTAACTTATTTTATTAAATATCATCTCCACCAAACAGGACAAGCTTGCATCTGTTATAGTTTTGGAGAAAAATGTGTTCATTTCATGTATGCGCGAAATGCCTTAAAAATGGCTTTAAAATGGATTTGGAGCATGGAGACGATTATCTCGGGATTGCAAGATAACCAAACAAAACTTTTAGTGGATTTCTACTTATTTTATTAAATATCATCTCCACCAAACAGGACAAGCTTGCATCTGTTATAGTTTTGGAGAAAAATGTGTTCATTTCATGTATGCGCGAAATGCCTTAAAAATGGCTTTAAAATGGATTTGGAGCATGGAGACGATTATCTCGGGATTGCAAGATAACCAAACAAAACTTTTAGTGGATTTCTACTTATTTTATTAAATATCATCTCCACCAAACAGGACAAGCTTGCATGTGTTATAGTTTTGGAGAAAAATGTGTTCATTTCATGTATGAGCAAAATGCCTTTGAAATGGCTTTAAAATGGATTTGGAGCATGGAGACGATTATCTCAGGATGGCAATATAAACAAACGAAACTTTTAGTAGATTTCTACTTATTTTATTAAATATTATCTCCACCAAACAGGACAAGCTTGCATCTGTTATAGTTTTGGAGAAAAATGTGTTCATTTCATGTATGCGCAAAATGCCTTAAAAATGGCTTTAAAATGGATTTGGAGCATGGAGACGATTATCTCGGGATTGCAAGATAACCAAACAAAACTTTTAGTGGATTTCTACTTATTTTATTAAATATCATCTCCACCAAACAGGACAAGCTTGCATCTGTTATAGTTTTGGAGAAAAATGTGTTCATTTCATGTATGCGCGAAATGCCTTAAAAATGGCTTTAAAATGGATTTGGAGCATGGAGACGATTATCTCGGGATTGCAAGATAACCAAACAAAACTTTTAGTGGATTTCTACTTATTTTATTAAATATCATCTCCACCAAACAGGACAAGCTTGCATCTGTTATAGTTTTGGAGAAAAATGTGTTCATTTCATGTATGCGCGAAATGCCTTAAAAATGGCTTTAAAATGGATTTGGAGCATGGAGACGATTATCTCGGGATTGCAAGATAACCAAACAAAACTTTTAGTGGATTTCTACTTATTTTATTAAATATCATCTCCACCAAACAGGACCAGCTTGCATCTGTTATAGTTTTGGAGAAAAATGTGTTCATTTCATGTATGCGCGAAATGCCTTAAAAATGGCTTTAAAATGGATTTGGAGCATGGAGACGATTATCTCGGGATTGCAAGATAACCAAACAAAACTTTTAGTGGATTTCTACTTATTTTATTAAATATCATCTCCACCAAACAGGACAAGCTTGCATCTGTTATAGTTTTGGAGAAAAATGTGTTCATTTCATGTATGCGCGAAATGCCTTAAAAATGGCTTTAAAATGGATTTGGAGCATGGAGACGATTATCTCGGGATTGCAAGATAACCAAACAAAACTTTTAGTGCATTTCTACTTATTTTATTAAATATCATCTCCACCAAACAGGACAAGCTTGCATCTGTTATAGTTTTGGAGAAAAATGTGTTCATTTCATGTATGCGCGAAATGCCTTAAAAATGGCTTTAAAATGGATTTGGAGCATGGAGACGATTATCTCGGGATTGCAAGATAACCAAACAAAACTTTTAGTGGATTTCTACTTATTTTATTAAATATCATCTCCACCAAACAGGACAAGCTTGCATCTGTTATAGTTTTGGAGAAAAATGTGTTCATTTCATGTATGCGCGAAATGCCTTAAAAATGGCTTTAAAATGGATTTGGAGCATGGAGACGATTATCTCGGGATTGCAAGATAACCAAACAAAAACTTTTAGTGGATTTCTACTTATTTTATTAAATATCATCTCCACCAAACAGGACAAGCTTGCATCTGTTATAGTTTTGGAGAAAAATGTGTTCATTTCATGTATGCGCGAAATGCCTTAAAAATGGCTTTAAAATGGATTTGGAGCATGGAGACGATTATCTCGGGATTGCAAGATAACCAAACAAAACTTTTAGTGGATTTCTACTTATTTTATTAAATATCATCTCCACCAAACAGGACAAGCTTGCATCTGTTATAGTTTTGGAGAAAAATGTGTTCATTTCATGTATGCGCGAAATGCCTTAAAAATGGCTTTAAAATGGATTTGGAGCATGGAGACGATTATCTCGGGATTGCAAGATAACCAAACAAAACTTTAGTAGATTTCTACTTATTTTATTAAATATCATCTCCACCAAACAGGACCAGCTTGCATCTGTTATAGTTTTGGAGAAAAATGTGTTCATTTCATGTATGCGCGAAATGCCTTAAAAATGGCTTTAAAATGGATTTGGAGCATGGAGACGATTATCTCGGGATTGCAAGATAACCAAACAAAACTTTTAGTGGATTTCTACTTATTTTATTAAATATCATCTCCACCAAACAGGACAAGCTTGCATCTGTTATAGTTTTGGAGAAAAATGTGTTCATTTCATGTATGCGCGAAATGCCTTAAAAATGGCTTTAAAATGGATTTGGAGCATGGAGACGATTATCTCGGGATTGCAATATAACCAAACAAAACTTTTAGTGCATTTCTACTTATTTTATTAAATATCATCTCCACCAAACAGGACAAGCTTGCATCTGTTATAGTTTTGGAGAAAAATGTGTTCATTTCATGTATGCGCGAAATGCCTTAAAAATGGCTTTAAAATGGATTTGGAGCATGGAGACGATTATCTCGGGATTGCAATATAACCAAACAAAACTTTTAGTGCATTTCTACTTATTTTATTAAATATCATCTCCACCAAACAGGACAAGCTTGCATCTGTTATAGTTTTGGAGAAAAATGTGTTCATTTCATGTATGCGCGAAATGCCTTAAAAATGGCTTTAAAATGGATTTGGAGCATGGAGACGATTATCTCGGGATTGCAAGATAACCAAACAAAACTTTTAGTGGATTTCTACTTATTTTATTAAATATCATCTCCACCAAACAGGACAAGCTTGCATCTGTTATAGTTTTGGAGAAAAATGTGTTCATTTCATGTATGCGCGAAATGCCTTAAAAATGGCTTTAAAATGGATTTGGAGCATGGAGACGATTATCTCGGGATTGCAAGATAACCAAACAAAACTTTTAGTGGATTTCTACTTATTTTATTAAATATCATCTCCAACAAACAGGACAAGCTTGCATGTGTTATAGTTTTGGAGAAAAATGTGTTCATTTCATGTATGCGCAAAATGCCTTTGAAATGGCTTTAAAATGGATTTGGAGCATGGAGACGATTATCTCAGGATGGCAATATAAACAAACGAAACTTTTAGTAGATTTCTACTTATTTTATTAAATATTATCTCCACCAAACAGGACAAGCTTGCATCTGTTATAGTTTTGGAGAAAAATGTGTTCATTTCATGTATGCGCGAAATGCCTTAAAAATGGCTTTAAAATGGATTTGGAGCATGGAGACGATTATCTCGGGATTGCAAGATAACCAAACAAAACTTTTAGTGGATTTCTACTTATTTTATTAAATATCATCTCCACCAAACAGGACAAGCTTGCATCTGTTATAGTTTTGGAGAAAAATGTGTTCATTTCATGTATGCGCGAAATGCCTTAAAAATGGCTTTAAAATGGATTTGGAGCATGGAGACGATTATCTCGGGATTGCAAGATAACCAAACAAAACTTTTAGTGGATTTCTACTTATTTTATTAAATATCATCTCCACCAAACAGGACAAGCTTGCATCTGTTATAGTTTTGGAGAAAAATGTGTTCATTTCATGTATGCGCGAAATGCCTTAAAAATGGCTTTAAAATGGATTTGGAGCATGGAGACGATTATCTCGGGATTGCAAGATAACCAAACAAAACTTTTAGTGGATTTCTACTTATTTTATTAAATATCATCTCCACCAAACAGGACCAGCTTGCATCTGTTATAGTTTTGGAGAAAAATGTGTTCATTTCATGTATGCGCGAAATGCCTTAAAAATGGCTTTAAAATGGATTTGGAGCATGGAGACGATTATCTCGGGATTGCAAGATAACCAAACAAAACTTTTAGTGGATTTCTATTTATTTTATTAAATATCATCTCCACCAAACAGGACAAGCTTGCATCTGTTATAGTTTTGGAGAAAAATGTGTTCATTTCATGTATGCGCGAAATGCCTTAAAAATGGCTTTAAAATGGATTTGGAGCATGGAGACGATTATCTCGGGATTGCAAGATAACCAAACAAAACTTTTAGTGGATTTCTACTTATTTTATTAAATATCATCTCCACCAAACAGGACAAGCTTGCATCTGTTATAGTTTTGGAGAAAAATGTGTTCATTTCATGTATGCGCGAAATGCCTTAAAAATGGCTTTAAAATGGATTTGGAGCATGGAGACGATTATCTCGGGATTGCAAGATAACCAAACAAAAATTTTAGTGGATTTCTACTTATTTTATTAAATATCATCTCCACCAAACAGGACAAGCTTGCATCTGTTATAGTTTTGGAGAAAAATGTGTTCATTTCATGTATGCGCGAAATGCCTTAAAAATGGCTTTAAAATGGATTTGGAGCATGGAGACGATTATCTCGGGATTGCAAGATAACCAAACAAAACTTTTAGTGGATTTCTACTTATTTTATTAAATATCATCTCCACCAAACAGGACAAGCTTGCATCTGTTATAGTTTTTGAGAAAAATGTGTTCATTTCATGTATGCGTGAAATGCCTTAAAAATGGCTTTAAAATGGATTTGGAGCATGGAGACGATTATCTCGGGATTGCAAGATAACCAAACAAAACTTTTAGTGGATTTCTACTTATTTTATTAAATATCATCTCCACCAAACAGGACAAGCTTGCATGTGTTATAGTTTTGGAGAAAAATGTGTTCATTTCATGTATGCGCAAAATGCCTTTGAAATGGCTTTAAAATGGATTTGGAGCATGGAGACGATTATCTCAGGATGGCAATATAAACAAACGAAACTTTTAGTAGATTTCTACTTATTTTATTAAATATTATCTCCACCAAACAGGACAAGCTTGCATCTGTTATAGTTTTGGAGAAAAATGTGTTCATTTCATGTATGCGCGAAATGCCTTAAAAATGGCTTTAAAATGGATTTGGAGCATGGAGACGATTATCTCGGGATTGCAAGATAACCAAACAAAACTTTTAGTGGATTTCTACTTATTTTATTAAATATCATCTCCACCAAACAGGACAAGCTTGCATCTGTTATAGTTTTGGAGAAAAATGTGTTCATTTCATGTATGCGCGAAATGCCTTAAAAATGGCTTTAAAATGGATTTGGAGCATGGAGACGATTATCTCGGGATTGCAAGATAACCAAACAAAACTTTTAGTGGATTTCTACTTATTTTATTAAATATCATCTCCACCAAACAGGACAAGCTTGCATCTGTTATAGTTTTGGAGAAAAATGTGTTCATTTCATGTATGCGCGAAATGCCTTAAAAATGGCTTTAAAATGGATTTGGAGCATGGAGACGATTATCTCGGGATTGCAAGATAACCAAACAAAACTTTTAGTGGATTTCTACTTATTTTATTAAATATCATCTCCACCAAACAGGACAAGCTTGCATCTGTTATAGTTTTGGAGAAAAATGTGTTCATTTCATGTATGCGCGAAATGCCTTAAAAATGGCTTTAAAATGGATTTGGAGCATGGAGACGATTATCTCGGGATTGCAAGATAACCAAACAAAACTTTTAGTGGATTTCTACTTATTTTATTAAATATCATCTCCACCAAACAGGACAAGCTTGCATCTGTTATAGTTTTGGAGAAAAATGTGTTCATTTCATGTATGCGCGAAATGCCTTAAAAATGGCTTTAAAATGGATTTGGAGCATGGAGACGATTATCTCGGGATTGCAATATAACCAAACAAAACTTTTAGTGCATTTCTACTTATTTTATTAAATATCATCTCCACCAAACAGGACAAGCTTGCATCTGTTATAGTTTTGGAGAAAAATGTGTTCATTTCATGTATGCGCGAAATGCCTTAAAAATGGCTTTAAAATGGATTTGGAGCATGGAGACGATTATCTCGGGATTGCAAGATAACCAAACAAAACTTTTAGTGGATTTCTACTTATTTTATTAAATATCATCTCCACCAAACAGGACAAGCTTGCATCTGTTATAGTTTTGGAGAAAAATGTGTTCATTTCATGTATGCGCGAAATGCCTTAAAAATGGCTTTAAAATGGATTTGGAGCATGGAGACGATTATCTCGGGATTGCAAGATAACCAAACAAAACTTTTAGTGGATTTCTACTTATTTTATTAAATATCATCTCCAACAAACAGGACAAGCTTGCATGTGTTATAGTTTTGGAGAAAAATGTGTTCATTTCATGTATGCGCAAAATGCCTTTGAAATGGCTTTAAAATGGATTTGGAGCATGGAGACGATTATCTCAGGATGGCAATATAAACAAACGAAACTTTTAGTAGATTTCTACTTATTTTATTAAATATTATCTCCACCAAACAGGACAAGCTTGCATCTGTTATAGTTTTGGAGAAAAATGTGTTCATTTCATGTATGCGCGAAATGCCTTAAAAATGGCTTTAAAATGGATTTGGAGCATGGAGACGATTATCTCGGGATTGCAAGATAACCAAACAAAACTTTTAGTGGATTTCTACTTATTTTATTAAATATCATCTCCACCAAACAGGACAAGCTTGCATCTGTTATAGTTTTGGAGAAAAATGTGTTCATTTCATGTATGCGCGAAATGCCTTAAAAATGGCTTTAAAATGGATTTGGAGCATGGAGACGATTATCTCGGGATTGCAAGATAACCAAACAAAACTTTTAGTGGATTTCTACTTATTTTATTAAATATCATCTCCACCAAACAGGACAAGCTTGCATCTGTTATAGTTTTGGAGAAAAATGTGTTCATTTCATGTATGCGCGAAATGCCTTAAAAATGGCTTTAAAATGGATTTGGAGCATGGAGACGATTATCTCGGGATTGCAAGATAACCAAACAAAACTTTTAGTGGATTTCTACTTATTTTATTAAATATCATCTCCACCAAACAGGACCAGCTTGCATCTGTTATAGTTTTGGAGAAAAATGTGTTCATTTCATGTATGCGCGAAATGCCTTAAAAATGGCTTTAAAATGGATTTGGAGCATGGAGACGATTATCTCTGGATTGCAAGATAACCAAACAAAACTTTTAGTGGATTTCTACTTATTTTATTAAATATCATCTCCACGAAACAGGACAAGCTTGCATCTGTTATAGTTTTGGAGAAAAATGTGTTCATTTCATGTATGCGCGAAATGCCTTAAAAATGGCTTTAAAATGGATTTGGAGCATGGAGACGATTATCTCGGGATTGCAAGATAACCAAACAAAACTTTTAGTGGATTTCTACTTATTTTATTAAATATCATCTCCATCAAACAGGACAACCTTGCATCTGTTATAGTTTTGGAGAAAAATGTGTTCATTTCATGTATGCGCGAAATGCCTTAAAAATGGCTTTAAAATGGATTTGGAGCATGGAGACGATTATCTCGGGATTGCAAGATAACCAAACAAAACTTTTAGTGGAATTTAACTTATTTTATTAAATATCATCTCCACCAAACAGGACAAGCTTGCATCTGTTATAGTTTTGGAGAAAAATGTGTTCATTTCATGTATGCGCGAAATGCCTTAAAAATGGCTTTAAAATGGATTTGGAGCATGGAGACGATTATCTCGGGATTGCAAGATAACCAAACAAAACTTTTAGTGGATTTCTACTTATTTTATTAAATATCATCTCCACCAAACAGGACAAGCTTGCATCTGTTATAGTTTTGGAGAAAAATGTGTTCATTTCATGTATGCGCGAAATGCCTTAAAAATGGCTTTAAAATGGATTTGGAGCATGGAGACGATTATCTCGGGATTGCAAGATAACCAAACAAAACTTTTAGTGGATTTCTACTTATTTTATTAAATATCATCTCCACCAAACAGGACAAGCTTGCATCTGTTATAGTTTTGGAGAAAAATGTGTTCATTTCATGTATGCGCGAAATGCCTTAAAAATGGCTTTAAAATGGATTTGGAGCATGGAGACGATTATCTCGGGATTGCAAGATAACCAAACAAAACTTTTAGTGGATTTCTACTTATTTTATTAAATATCATCTCCACCAAACAGGACCAGCTTGCATCTGTTATAGGTTTGGAGAAAAATGTGTTCATTTCATGTATGCGCGAAATGCCTTAAAAATGGCTTTAAAATGGATTTGGAGCATGGAGACGATTATCTCGGGATTGCAAGATAACCAAACAAAACTTTTAGTGGATTTCTATTTATTTTATTAAATATCATCTCCACCAAACAGGACAAGCTTGCATCTGTTATAGTTTTGGAGAAAAATGTGTTCATTTCATGTATGCGCGAAATGCCTTAAAAATGGCTTTAAAATGGATTTGGAGCATGGAGACGATTATCTCGGGATTGCAAGATAACCAAACAAAACTTTTAGTGGATTTCTACTTATTTTATTAAATATCATCTCCACCAAACAGGACAAGCTTGCATCTGTTATAGTTTTGGAGAAAAATGTGTTCATTTCATGTATGCGCGAAATGCCTTAAAAATGGCTTTAAAATGGATTTGGAGCATGGAGACGATTATCTCGGGATTGCAAGATAACCAAACAAAAATTTTAGTGGATTTCTACTTATTTTATTAAATATCATCTCCACCAAACAGGACAAGCTTGCATCTGTTATAGTTTTGGAGAAAAATGTGTTCATTTCATGTATGCGCGAAATGCCTTAAAAATGGCTTTAAAATGGATTTGGAGCATGGAGACGATTATCTCGGGATTGCAAGATAACCAAACAAAACTTTTAGTGGATTTCTACTTATTTTATTAAATATCATCTCCACCAAACAGGACAAGCTTGCATCTGTTATAGTTTTTGAGAAAAATGTGTTCATTTCATGTATGCGTGAAATGCCTTAAAAATGGCTTTAAAATGGATTTGGAGCATGGAGACGATTATCTCGGGATTGCAAGATAACCAAACAAAACTTTTAGTGGATTTCTACTTATTTTATTAAATATCATCTCCACCAAACAGGACAAGCTTGCATGTGTTATAGTTTTGGAGAAAAATGTGTTCATTTCATGTATGCGCAAAATGCCTTTGAAATGGCTTTAAAATGGATTTGGAGCATGGAGACGATTATCTCAGGATGGCAATATAAACAAACGAAACTTTTAGTAGATTTCTACTTATTTTATTAAATATTATCTCCACCAAACAGGACAAGCTTGCATCTGTTATAGTTTTGGAGAAAAATGTGTTCATTTCATTTATGCGCGAAATGCCTTAAAAATGGCTTTAAAATGGATTTGGAGCATGGAGACGATTATCTCGGGATTGCAAGATAACCAAACAAAACTTTTAGTGGATTTCTACTTATTTTATTAAATATCATCTCCACCAAACAGGACAAGCTTGCATCTGTTATAGTTTTGGAGAAAAATGTGTTCATTTCATGTATGCGCGAAATGCCTTAAAAATGGCTTTAAAATGGATTTGGAGCATGGAGACGATTATCTCGGGATTGCAAGATAACCAAACAAAACTTTTAGTGGATTTCTACTTATTTTATTAAATATCATCTCCACCAAACAGGACAAGCTTGCATCTGTTATAGTTTTGGAGAAAAATGTGTTCATTTCATGTATGCGCGAAATGCCTTAAAAATGGCTTTAAAATGGATTTGGAGCATGGAGACGATTATCTCGGGATTGCAAGATAACCAAACAAAACTTTTAGTGGATTTCTACTTATTTTATTAAATATCATCTCCACCAAACAGGACAAGCTTGCATCTGTTAAAGTTTTGGAGAAAAATGTGTTCATTTCATGTATGCGCGAAATGCCTTAAAAATGGCTTTAAAATGGATTTGGAGCATGGAGACGATTATCTCGGGATTGCAAGATAACCAAACAAAACTTTTAGTGGATTTCTACTTATTTTATTAAATATCATCTCCACCAAACAGGACAAGCTTGCATCTGTTATAGTTTTGGAGAAAAATGTGTTCATTTCATGTATGCGCGAAATGCCTTAAAAATGGCTTTAAAATGGATTTGGAGCATGGAGACGATTATCTCGGGATTGCAAGATAACCAAACAAAACTTTTAGTGGATTTCTACTTATTTTATTAAATATCATCTCCACCAAACAGGACAAGCTTGCATCTGTTATAGTTTTGGAGAAAAATGTGTTCATTTCATGTATGCGCGAAATGCCTTAAAAATGGCTTTAAAATGGATTTGGAGCATGGAGACGATTATCTCGGGATTGCAATATAACCAAACAAAACTTTTAGTGGATTTCTACTTATTTTATTAAATATCATCTCCACCAAACAGGACAAGCTTGCATCTGTTATAGTTTTGGAGAAAAATGTGTTCATTTCATGTATGCGCGAAATGCCTTAAAAATGGCTTTAAAATGGATTTGGAGCATGGAGACGATTATCTCTGGATTGCAAGATAACCAAACAAAACTTTTAGTGGATTTCTACTTATTTTATTAAATATCATCTCCACCAAACAGGACAAGCTTGCATCTGTTATAGTTTTGGAGAAAAATGTGTTCATTTCATGTATGCGCGAAATGCCTTAAAAATGGCTTTAAAATGGATTTGGAGCATGGAGACGATTATCTCGGGATTGCAAGATAACCAAACAAAACTTTTAGTGGATTTCTACTTATTTTATTAAATATCATCTCCATCAAACAGGACAACCTTGCATCTGTTATAGTTTTGGAGAAAAATGTGTTCATTTCATGTATGCGCGAAATGCCTTAAAAATGGCTTTAAAATGGATTTGGAGCATGGAGACGATTATCTCGGGATTGCAAGATAACCAAACAAAACTTTTAGTGGAATTTAACTTATTTTATTAAATATCATCTCCACCAAACAGGACAAGCTTGCATCTGTTATAGTTTTGGAGAAAAATGTGTTCATTTCATGTATGCGCGAAATGCCTTAAAAATGGCTTTAAAATGGATTTGGAGCATGGAGACGATTATCTCGGGATTGCAAGATAACCAAACAAAACTTTTAGTGGATTTCTACTTATTTTATTAAATATCATCTCCACCAAACAGGACAAGCTTGCATCTGTTATAGTTTTGGAGAAAAATGTGTTCATTTCATGTATGCGCGAAATGCCTTAAAAATGGCTTTAAAATGGATTTGGAGCATGGAGACGATTATCTCGGGATTGCAAGATAACCAAACAAAACTTTTAGTGGATTTCTACTTATTTTATTAAATATCATCTCCACCAAACAGGACAAGCTTGCATCTGTTATAGTTTTGGAGAAAAATGTGTTCATTTCATGTATGCGCGAAATGCCTTAAAAATGGCTTTAAAATGGATTTGGAGCATGGAGACGATTATCTCCGGATTGCAAGATAACCAAACAAAACTTTTAGTGGATTTCTACTTATTTTATTAAATATCATCTCCACCAAACAGGACCAGCTTGCATCTGTTATAGTTTTGGAGAAAAATGTGTTCATTTCATGTATGTGCGAAATGCCTTAAAAATGGCTTTAAAATGGATTTGGAGCATGGAGACGATTATCTCGGGATTGCAAGATAACCAAACAAAACTTTTAGTGGATTTCTATTTATTTTATTAAATATCATCTCCACCAAACAGGACAAGCTTGCATCTGTTATAGTTTTGGAGAAAAATGTGTTCATTTCATGTATGCGCGAAATGCCTTAAAATGGCTTTAAAATGGATTTGGAGCATGGAGACGATTATCTCGGGATTGCAAGATAACCAAACAAAACTTTTAGTGGATTTCTACTTATTTTATTAAATATCATCTCCACCAAACAGGACAAGCTTGCATCTGTTATAGTTTTGGAGAAAAATGTGTTCATTTCATGTATGCGCGAAATGCCTTAAAAATGGCTTTAAAATGGATTTGGAGCATGGAGACGATTATCTCAGGATTGCAAGATAACCAAACAAAACTTTTAGTGGATTTCTACTTATTTTATTAAATATCATCTCCACCAAACAGGACAAGCTTGCATGTGTTATAGTTTTGGAGAAAAATGTGTTCATTTCATGTATGCGCAAAATGCCTTTGAAATGGCTTTAAAATGGATTTGGAGCATGGAGACGATTATCTCGGGATTGCAAGATAACCAAACAAAACTTTTAGTGGATTTCTACTTATTTTATTAAATATCATCTCCACCAAACAGGACAAGCTTGCATCTGTTATAGTTTTGGAGAAAAATGTGTTCATTTCATGTATGCGCAAAATGCCTTAAAAATGGCTTTAAAATGGATTTGGAGCATGGAGACGATTATCTCGGGATTGCAAGATAACCAAACAAAACTTTTAGTGGATTTCTACTTATTTTATTAAATATCATCTCCATCAAACAGGACAAGCTTGCATCTGTTATAGTTTTGGAGAAAAATGTGTTCATTTCATGTATGCGCGAAATGCCTTAAAAATGGCTTTAAAATGGATTTGGAGCATGGAGACGATTATCTCGGGATTGCAAGATAACCAAACAAAACTTTTAGTGGAATTTAACTTATTTTATTAAATATCATCTCCACCAAACAGGACAAGCTTGCATCTGTTATAGTTTTGGAGAAAAATGTGTTCATTTCATGTATGCGCGAAGTGCCTTAAAAATGGCTTTAAAATGGATTTGGAGCATGGAGACGATTATCTCGGGATTGCAAGATAACCAAACAAAACTTTTAGTGGATTTCTACTTATTTTATTAAATATCATCTCCACCAAACAGGACAAGCTTGCATCTGTTATAGTTTTGGAGAAAAATGTGTTCATTTCATGTATGCGCGAAATGCCTTAAAAATGGCTTTAAAATGGATTTGGAGCATGGAGACGATTATCTCGGGATTGCAAGATAACCAAACAAAACTTTTAGTGGATTTCTACTTATTTTATTAAATATCATCTCCACCAAACAGGACAAGCTTGCATGTGTTATAGTTTTGGAGAAAAATGTGTTCATTTCATGTATGAGCAAAATGCCTTTGAAATGGCTTTAAAATGGATTTGGAGCATAAAGACGATTATCTCAGGATGGCAATATAAACAAACGAAACTTTTAGTAGATTTCTACTTATTTTATTAAATATTATCTCCACCAAACAGGACAAGCTTGCATCTGTTATAGTTTTGGAGAAAAATGTGTTCATTTCATGTATGCGCAAAATGCCTTAAAAATGGCTTTAAAATGGATTTGGAGCATGGAGACGATTATCTCGGGATTGCAAGATAACCAAACAAAACTTTTAGTGGATTTCTACTTATTTTATTAAATATCATCTCCACCAAACAGGACAAGCTTGCATCTGTTATAGTTTTGGAGAAAAATGTGTTCATTTCATGTATGCGCGAAATGCCTTAAAAATGGCTTTAAAATGGATTTGGAGCATGGAGACGATTATCTCGGGATTGCAAGATAACCAAACAAAACTTTTAGTGGATTTCTACTTATTTTATTAAATATCATCTCCACCAAACAGGACAAGCTTGCATCTGTTTTAGTTTTGGAGAAAAATGTGTTCATTTCATGTATGCGCGAAATGCCTTAAAAATGGCTTTAAAATGGATTTGGAGCATGGAGACGATTATCTCGGGATTGCAAGATAACCAAACAAAACTTTTAGTGGATTTCTACTTATTTTATTAAATAGCATCTCCACCAAACAGGACCAGCTTGCATCTGTTATAGTTTTGGAGAAAAATGTGTTCATTTCATGTATGCGCGAAATGCCTTAAAAATGGCTTTAAAATGGATTTGGAGCATGGAGACGATTATCTCGGGATTGCAAGATAACCAAACAAAACTTTTAGTGGATTTCTACTTATTTTATTAAATATCATCTCCACCAAACAGGACAAGCTTGCATCTGTTATAGTTTTGGAGAAAAATGTGTTCATTTCATGTATGCGCGAAATGCCTTAAAAATGGCTTTAAAATGGATTTGGAGCATGGAGACGATTATCTCGGGATTGCAATATAACCAAACAAAACTTTTAGTGCATTTCTACTTATTTTATTAAATATCATCTCCACCAAACAGGACAAGCTTGCATCTGTTATAGTTTTGGAGAAAAATGTGTTCATTTCATGTATGCGCGAAATGCCTTAAAAATGGCTTTAAAATGGATTTGGAGCATGGAGACGATTATCTCGGGATTGCAAGATAACCAAACAAAATTTTTAGTGGATTTCTACTTATTTTATTAAATATCATCTCCACCAAACAGGACAAGCTTGCATCTGTTATAGTTTTGGAGAAAAATGTGTTCATTTCATGTATGCGCGAAATGCCTTAAAAATGGCTTTAAAATGGATTTGGAGCATGGAGACGATTATCTCGGGATTGCAAGATAACCAAACAAAACTTTTAGTGGATTTCTACTTATTTTATTAAATATCATCTCCACCAAACAGGACAAGCTTGCATCTGTTATAGTTTTGGAGAAAAATGTGTTCATTTCATGTATGCGCGAAATGCCTTAAAAATGGCTTTAAAATGGATTTAGAGCATGGAGACGATTATCTCGGGATTGCAAGATAACCAAACAAAACTTTTAGTGGATTTCTACTTATTTTATTAAATATCATCTCCACCAAACAGGACAAGCTTGCATGTGCTATAGTTTTGGAGAAAAATGTGTTCATTTCATGTATGCGCAAAATGCCTTTGAAATGGCTTTAAAATGGATTTGGAGCATGGAGACGATTAGCTCGGGATTGCAAGATAACCAAACAAAACTTTTAGTGGATTTCTACTTATTTTATTAAATATCATCTCCACCAAACAGGACAAGCTTGCATCTGTTATAGTTTTGGAGAAAAATGTGTTCATTTCATGTATGCGCGAAATGCCTTAAAAATGGCTTTAAAATGGATTTGGAGCATGGAGACGATTATCTCGGGATTGCAAGATAACCAAACAAAACTTTTAGTGGATTTCTACTTATTTTATTAAATATCATCTCCACCAAACAGGACAAGCTTGCATCTGTTATAGTTTTGGAGAAAAATGTGTTCATTTCATGTATGCGCGAAATGCCTTAAAAATGGCTTTAAAATGGATTTGGAGCATGGAGACGATTATCTCGGGATTGCAAGATAACCAAACAAAACTTTTAGTGGATTTCTACTTATTTTATTAAATATCATCTCCACCAAACAGGACAAGCTTGCATGTGTTATAGTTTTGGAGAAAAATGTGTTCATTTCATGTATGCGCAAAATGCCTTTGAAATGGCTTTAAAATGGATTTGGAGCATGGAGACGATTATCTCAGGATGGCAATATAAACAAACGAAACTTTTAGTAGATTTCTACTTATTTTATTAAATATTATCTCCACCAAACAGGACAAGCTTGCATCTGTTATAGTTTTGGAGAAAAATGTGTTCATTTCATGTATGCGCGAAATGCCTTAAAAATGGCTTTAAAATGGATTTGGAGCATGGAGACGATTATCTCGGGATTGCAAGATAACCAAACAAAACTTTTAGTGGATTTCTACTTATTTTATTAAATATCATCTCCACCAAACAGGACAAGCTTGCATCTGTTATAGTTTTGGAGAAAAATGTGTTCATTTCATGTATGCGCGAAATGCCTTAAAAATGGCTTTAAAATGGATTTGGAGCATGGAGACGATTATCTCGGGATTGCAAGATAACCAAACAAAACTTTTAGTGGATTTCTACTTATTTTATTAAATATCATCTCCACCAAACAGGACAAGCTTGCATCTGTTATAGTTTTGGAGAAAAATGTGTTCATTTCATGTATGCGCGAAATGCCTTAAAAATGGCTTTAAAATGGATTTGGAGCATGGAGACGATTATCTCGGGATTGCAAGATAACCAAACAAAACTTTTAGTGGATTTCTACTTATTTTATTAAATATCATCTCCACCAAACAGGACAAGCTTGCATCTGTTATAGTTTTGGAGAAAAATGTGTTCATTTCATGTATGCGCGAAATGCCTTAAAAATGGCTTTAAAATGGATTTGGAGCATGGAGACGATTATCTCGGGATTGCAATATAACCAAACAAAACTTTTAGTGGATTTCTACTTATTTTATTAAATATCATCTCCACCAAACAGGACAAGCTTGCATCTGTTATAGTTTTGGAGAAAAATGTGTTCATTTCATGTATGCGCGAAATGCCTTAAAAATGGCTTTAAAATGGATTTGGAGCATGGAGACGATTATCTCGGGATTGCAAGATAACCAAACAAAACTTTTAGTGGATTTCTACTTATTTTATTAAATATCATCTCCACCAAACAGGACAAGCTTGCATCTGTTATAGTTTTGGAGAAAAATGTGTTCATTTCATGTATGCGCGAAATGCCTTAAAAATGGCTTTAAAATGGATTTGGAGCATGGAGACGATTATCTCGGGATTGCAAGATAACCAAACAAAACTTTTAGTGGATTTCTACTTATTTTATTAAATATCATCTCCACCAAACAGGACAAGCTTGCATCTGTTATAGTTTTGGAGAAAAATGTGTTCATTTCATGTATGCGCGAAATGCCTTAAAAATGGCTTTAAAATGGATTTGGAGCATGGAGACGATTATCTCGGGATTGCAAGATAACCAAACAAAACTTTTAGTGGATTTCTACTTATTTTATTAAATATCATCTCCACCAAACAGGACAAGCTTGCATCTGTTATAGTTTTGGAGAGAAATGTGTTCATTTCATGTATGCGCGAAATGCCTTAAAAATGGCTTTAAAATGGATTTGGAGCATGGAGACGATTATCTCGGGATTGCAAGATAACCAAACAAAACTTTTAGTGGATTTCTACTTATTTTATTAAATATCATCTCCACCAAACAGGACAAGCTTGCATCTGTTATAGTTTTGGAGAAAAATGTGTTCATTTCATGTATGCGCGAAATGCCTTAAAAATGGCTTTAAAATGGATTTGGAGCATGGAGACGATTATCTCGGGATTGCAAGATAACCAAACAAAACTTTTAGTGGATTTCTACTTATTTTATTAAATATCATCTCCACCAAACAGGACAAGCTTGCATCTGTTATAGTTTTGGAGAAAAATGTGTTCATTTCATGTATGCGCGAAATGCCTTAAAAATGGCTTTAAAATGGATTTGGAGCATGGAGACGATTATCTCTGGATTGCAAGATAACCAAACAAAACTTTTAGTGGATTTCTACTTATTTTATTAAATATCATCTCCACCAAACAGGACAAGCTTGCATCTGTTATAGTTTTGGAGAAAAATGTGTTCATTTCATGTATGCGCGAAATGCCTTAAAAATGGCTTTAAAATGGATTTGGAGCATGGAGACGATTATCTCGGGATTGCAAGATAACCAAACAAAACTTTTAGTGGATTTCTACTTATTTTATTAAATATCATCTCCATCAAACAGGACAAGCTTGCATCTGTTATAGTTTTGGAGAAAAATGTGTTCATTTCATGTATGCGCGAAATGCCTTAAAAATGGCTTTAAAATGGATTTGGAGCATGGAGACGATTATCTCGGGATTGCAAGATAACCAAACAAAACTTTTAGTGGAATTTAACTTATTTTATTAAATATCATCTCCACCAAACAGGACAAGCTTGCATCTGTTATAGTTTTGGAGAAAAATGTGTTCATTTCATGTATGCGCGAAATGCCTTAAAAATGGCTTTAAAATGGATTTGGAGCATGGAGACGATTATCTCGGGATTGCAAGATAACCAAACAAAACTTTTAGTGGATTTCTACTTATTTTATTAAATATCATCTCCACCAAACAGGACAAGCTTGCATCTGTTATAGTTTTGGAGAAAAATGTGTTCATTTCATGTATGCGCGAAATGCCTTAAAAATGGCTTTAAAATGGATTTGGAGCATGGAGACGATTATCTCGGGATTGCAAGATAACCAAACAAAACTTTTAGTGGATTTCTACTTATTTTATTAAATATCATCTCCACCAAACAGGACAAGCTTGCATGTGTTATAGTTTTGGAGAAAAATGTGTTCATTTCATGTATGAGCAAAATGCCTTTGAAATGGCTTTAAAATGGATTTGGAGCATGGAGACGATTATCTCAGGATGGCAATATAAACAAACGAAACTTTTAGTAGATTTCTACTTATTTTATTAAATATTATCTCCACCAAACAGGACAAGCTTGCATCTGTTATAGTTTTGGAGAAAAATGTGTTCATTTCATGTATGCGCAAAATGCCTTAAAAATGGCTTTAAAATGGATTTGGAGCATGGAGACGATTATCTCGGGATTGCAAGATAACCAAACAAAACTTTTAGTGGATTTCTACTTATTTTATTAAATATCATCTCCACCAAACAGGACAAGCTTGCATCTGTTATAGTTTTGGAGAAAAATGTGTTCATTTCATGTATGCGCGAAATGCCTTAAAAATGGCTTTAAAATGGATTTGGAGCATGGAGACGATTATCTCGGGATTGCAAGATAACCAAACAAAACTTTTAGTGGATTTCTACTTATTTTATTAAATATCATCTCCACCAAACAGGACAAGCTTGCATCTGTTTTAGTTTTGGAGAAAAATGTGTTCATTTCATGTATGCGCGAAATGCCTTAAAAATGGCTTTAAAATGGATTTGGAGCATGGAGACGATTATCTCGGGATTGCAAGATAACCAAACAAAACTTTTAGTGGATTTCTACTTATTTTATTAAATATCATCTCCACCAAACAGGACCAGCTTGCATCTGTTATAGTTTTGGAGAAAAATGTGTTCATTTCATGTATGCGCGAAATGCCTTAAAAATGGCTTTAAAATGGATTTGGAGCATGGAGACGATTATCTCGGGATTGCAAGATAACCAAACAAAACTTTTAGTGGATTTCTACTTATTTTATTAAATATCATCTCCACCAAACAGGACAAGCTTGCATCTGTTATAGTTTTGGAGAAAAATGTGTTCATTTCATGTATGCGCGAAATGCCTTAAAAATGGCTTTAAAATGGATTTGGAGCATGGAGACGATTATCTCGGGATTGCAATATAACCAAACAAAACTTTTAGTGCATTTCTACTTATTTTATTAAATATCATCTCCACCAAACAGGACAAGCTTGCATCTGTTATAGTTTTGGAGAAAAATGTGTTCATTTCATGTATGCGCGAAATGCCTTAAAAATGGCTTTAAAATGGATTTGGAGCATGGAGACGATTATCTCGGGATTGCAAGATAACCAAACAAAACTTTTAGTGGATTTCTACTTATTTTATTAAATATCATCTCCACCAAACAGGACAAGCTTGCATCTGTTATAGTTTTGGAGAAAAATGTGTTCATTTCATGTATGCGCGAAATGCCTTAAAAATGGCTTGAAAATGGATTTGGAGCATGGAGACGATTATCTCGGGATTGCAAGATAACCAAACAAAACTTTTAGTGGATTTCTACTTATTTTATTAAATATCATCTCCACCAAACAGGACAAGCTTGCATGTGCTATAGTTTTGGAGAAAAATGTGTTCATTTCATGTATGCGCAAAATGCCTTTGAAATGGCTTTAAAATGGATTTGGAGCATGGAGACGATTATCTCGGGATTGCAAGATAACCAAACAAAACTTTTAGTGGATTTCTACTTATTTTATTAAATATCATCTCCACCAAACAGGACAAGCTTGCATCTGTTATAGTTTTGGAGAAAAATGTGTTCATTTCATGTATGCGCGAAATGCCTTAAAAATGGCTTTAAAATGGATTTGGAGCATGGAGACGATTATCTCGGGATTGCAAGATAACCAAACAAAACTTTTAGTGGATTTCTACTTATTTTATTAAATATCATCTCCACCAAACAGGACAAGCTTGCATCTGTTATAGTTTTGGAGAAAAATGTGTTCATTTCATGTATGCGCGAAATGCCTTAAAAATGGCTTTAAAATGGATTTGGAGCATGGAGACGATTATCTCGGGATTGCAAGATAACCAAACAAAACTTTTAGTGGATTTCTACTTATTTTATTAAATATCATCTCCACCAAACAGGACAAGCTTGCATGTGTTATAGTTTTGGAGAAAAATGTGTTCATTTCATGTATGCGCAAAATGCCTTTGAAATGGCTTTAAAATGGATTTGGAGCATGGAGACGATTATCTCAGGATGGCAATATAAACAAACGAAACTTTTAGTTGATTTCTACTTATTTTATTAAATATTATCTCCACCAAACAGGACAAGCTTGCATCTGTTATAGTTTTGGAGAAAAATGTGTTCATTTCATGTATGCGCGAAATGCCTTAAAAATGGCTTTAGAATGGATTTGGAGCATGGAGACGATTATCTCGGGATTGCAAGATAACCAAACAAAACTTTTAGTGGATTTCTACTTATTTTATTAAATATCATCTCCACCAAACAGGACAAGCTTGCATCTGTTATAGTTTTGGAGAAAAATGTGTTCATTTCATGTATGCGCGAAATGCCTTAAAAATGGCTTTAAAATGGATTTGGAGCATGGAGACGATTATCTCGGGATTGCAAGATAACCAAACAAAACTTTTAGTGGATTTCTACTTATTTTATTAAATATCATCTCCACCAAACAGGACAAGCTTGCATCTGTTTTAGTTTTGGAGAAAAATGTGTTCATTTCATGTATGCGCGAAATGCCTTAAAAATGGCTTTAAAATGGATTTGGAGCATGGAGACGATTATCTCGGGATTGCAAGATAACCAAACAAAACTTTTAGTGGATTTCTACTTATTTTATTAAATATCATCTCCACCAAACAGGACCAGCTTGCATCTGTTATAGTTTTGGAGAAAAATGTGTTCATTTCATGTATGCGCGAAATGCCTTAAAAATGGCTTTAAAATGGATTTGGAGCACGGAGACGATTATCTCGGGATTGCAAGATAACCAAACAAAACTTTTAGTGGATTTCTACTTATTTTATTAAATATCATCTCCACCAAACAGGACAAGCTTGCATCTGTTATAGTTTTGGAGAAAAATGTGTTCATTTCATGTATGCGCGAAATGCCTTAAAAATGGCTTTAAAATGGATTTGGAGCATGGAGACGATTATCTCGGGATTGCAATATAACCAAACAAAACTTTTAGTGCATTTCTACTTATTTTATTAAATATCATCTCCACCAAACAGGACAAGCTTGCATCTGTTATAGTTTTGGAGAAAAATGTGTTCATTTCATGTATGCGCGAAATGCCTTAAAAATGGCTTTAAAATGGATTTGGAGCATGGAGACGATTATCTCGGGATTGCAAGATAACCAAACAAAACTTTTAGTGGATTTCTACTTATTTTATTAAATATCATCTCCACCAAACAGGACAAGCTTGCATCTGTTATAGTTTTGGAGAAAAATGTGTTCATTTCATGTATGCGCGAAATGCCTTAAAAATGGCTTTAAAATGGATTTGGAGCATGGAGACGATTATCTCGGGATTGCAAGATAACCAAACAAAACTTTTAGTGGATTTCTACTTATTTTATTAAATATCATCTCCACCAAACAGGACAAGCTTGCATGTGCTATAGTTTTGGAGAAAAATGTGTTCATTTCATGTATGCGCAAAATGCCTTTGAAATGGCTTTAAAATGGATTTGGAGCATGGAGACGATTATCTCGGGATTGCAAGATAACCAAACAAAACTTTTAGTGGATTTCTACTTATTTTATTAAATATCATCTCCACCAAACAGGACAAGCTTGCATCTGTTATAGTTTTGGAGAAAAATGTGTTCATTTCATGTATACGCGAAATGCCTTAAAAATGGCTTTAAAATGGATTTGGAGCATGGAGACGATTATCTCGGGATTGCAAGATAACCAAACAAAACTTTTAGTGGATTTCTACTTATTTTATTAAATATCATCTCCACCAAACAGGACAAGCTTGCATCTGTTATAGTTTTGGAGAAAAATGTGTTCATTTCATGTATGCGCGAAATGCCTTAAAAATGGCTTTAAAATGGATTTGGAGCATGGAGACGATTATCTCGGGATTGCAAGATAACCAAACAAAACTTTTAGTGGATTTCTACTTATTTTATTAAATATCATCTCCACCAAACAGGACAAGCTTGCATGTGTTATAGTTTTGGAGAAAAATGTGTTCATTTCATGTATGCGCAAAATGCCTTTGAAATGGCTTTAAAATGGATTTGGAGCATGGAGACGATTATCTCAGGATGGCAATATAAACAAACGAAACTTTTAGTAGATTTCTACTTATTTTATTAAATATTATCTCCACCAAACAGGACAAGCTTGCATCTGTTATAGTTTTGGAGAAAAATGTGTTCATTTCATGTATGCGCGAAATGCCTTAAAAATGGCTTTAAAATGGATTTGGAGCATGGAGACGATTATCTCGGGATTGCAAGATAACCAAACAAAACTTTTAGTGGATTTCTACTTATTTTATTAAATATCATCTCCACCAAACAGGACAAGCTTGCATCTGTTATAGTTTTGGAGAAAAATGTGTTCATTTCATGTATGCGCGAAATGCCTTAAAAATGGCTTTAAAATGGATTTGGAGCATGGAGACGATTATCTCGGGATTGCAAGATAACCAAACAAAACTTTTAGTGGATTTCTACTTATTTTATTAAATATCATCTCCATCAAACAGGACAAGCTTGCATCTGTTATAGTTTTGGAGAAAAATGTGTTCATTTCATGTATGCGCGAAATGCCTTAAAAATGGCTTTAAAATGGATTTGGAGCATGGAGACGATTATCTCGGGATTGCAAGATAACCAAACAAAACTTTTAGTGGAATTTAACTTATTTTATTAAATATCATCTCCACCAAACAGGACAAGCTTGCATCTGTTATAGTTTTGGAGTAAAATGTGTTCATTTCATGTATGCGCGAAATGCCTTAAAAATGGCTTTAAAATGGATTTGGAGCATGGAGACGATTATCTCGGGATTGCAAGATAACCAAACAAAACTTTTAGTGGATTTCTACTTATTTTATTAAATATCATCTCCACCAAACAGGACAAGCTTGCATCTGTTATAGTTTTGGAGAAAAATGTGTTCATTTCATGTATGCGCGAAATGCCTTAAAAATGGCTTTAAAATGGATTTGGAGCATGGAGACGATTATCTCGGGATTGCAAGATAACCAAACAAAACTTTTAGTGGATTTCTACTTATTTTATTAAATATCATCTCCACCAAACAGGACAAGCTTGCATCTGTTATAGTTTTGGAGAAAAATGTGTTCATTTCATGTATGCGCGAAATGCCTTAAAAATGGCTTTAAAATGGATTTGGAGCATGGAGACGATTATCTCGGGATTGCAAGATAACCAAACAAAACTTTTAGTGGATTTCTACTTATTTTATTAAATATCATCTCCACCAAACAGGACAAGCTTGCATGTGTTATAGTTTTGGAGAAAAATGTGTTCATTTCATGTATGCGCAAAATGCCTTTGAAATGGCTTTAAAATGGATTTGGAGCATGGAGACGATTATCTCAGGATGGCAATATAAACAAACGAAACTTTTAGTAGATTTCTACTTATTTTATTAAATATTATCTCCACCAAACAGGACAAGCTTGCATCTGTTATAGTTTTGGAGAAAAATGTGTTCATTTCATGTATGCGCGAAATGCCTTAAAAATGGCTTTAAAATGGATTTGGAGCATGGAGACGATTATCTCGGGATTGCAAGATAACCAAACAAAACTTTTAGTGGATGTCTACTTATTTTATTAAATATCATCTCCACCAAACAGGACAAGCTTGCATCTGTTATAGTTTTGGAGAAAAATGTGTTCATTTCATGTATGCGCGAAATGCCTTAAAAATGGCTTTAAAATGGATTTGGAGCATGGAGACAATTATCTCGGGATTGCAGGATAACCAAACAAAACTTTTAGTGGATTTCTACTTATTTTATTAAATATCATCTCCACCAAACAGGACAAGCTTGCATCTGTTATAGTTTTGGAGAAAAATGTGTTCATTTCATGTATGCGCGAAATGCCTTAAAAATGGCTTTAAAATGGATTTGGAGCATGGAGACGATTATCTCGGGATTGCAAGATAACCAAACAAAACTTTTAGTGGATTTCTACTTATTTTATTAAATATCATCTCCACCAAACAGGACAAGCTTGCATGTGTTATAGTTTTGGAGAAAAATGTGTTCATTTCATGTATGAGCAAAATGCCTTTGAAATGGCTTTATAATGGATTTGGAGCATGGAGACGATTATCTCAGGATGGCAATATAAACAAACGAAACTTTTAGTAGATTTCTACTTATTTTATTAAATATTATCTCCACCAAACAGGACAAGCTTGCATCTGTTATAGTTTTGGAGAAAAATGTGTTCATTTCATGTATGCGCAAAATGCCTTAAAAATGGCTTTAAAATGGATTTGGAGCATGGAGACGATTATCTCGGGATTGCAAGATAACCAAACAAAACTTTTAGTGGATTTCTACTTATTTTATTAAATATCATCTCCACCAAACAGGACAAGCTTGCATCTGTTATAGTTTTGGAGAAAAATGTGTTCATTTCATGTATGCGCGAAATGCCTTAAAAATGGCTTTAAAATGGATTTGGAGCATGGAGACGATTATCTCGGGATTGCAAGATAACCAAACAAAACTTTTAGTGGATTTCTACTTATTTTATTAAATATCATCTCCACCAAACAGGACAAGCTTGCATCTGTTATAGTTTTGGAGAAAAATGTGTTCATTTCATGTATGCGCGAAATGCCTTAAAAATGGCTTTAAAATGGATTTGGAGCATGGAGACGATTATCTCGGGATTGCAAGATAACCAAACAAAACTTTTAGTGGATTTCTACTTATTTTATTAAATATCATCTCCACCAAACAGGACAAGCTTGCATGTGTTATAGTTTTGCAGAAAAATGTGTTCATTTCATGTATGCGCAAAATGCCTTTGAAATGGCTTTAAAATGGATTTGGAGCATGGAGACGATTATCTCGGGATTGCAAGATAACCAAACAAAACTTTTAGTGGATTTCTACTTATTTTATTAAATATCATCTCCACCAAACAGGACAAGCTTGCATCTGTTATAGTTTTGGAGAAAAATGTGTTCATTTCATGTATGCGCGAAATGCTTTAAAAATGGCTTTAAAATGGATTTGGAGCATGGAGACGATTATCTCGGGATTGCAAGATAACCAAACAAAACTTTTAGTGGATTTCTACTTATTTTATTAAATATCATCTCCACCAAACAGGACAAGCTTGCATCTGTTATAGTTTTGGAGAAAAATGTGTTCATTTCATGTATGCGCGAAATGCCTTAAAAATGGCTTTAAAATGGATTTGGAGCATGGAGACGATTATCTCGGGATTGCAAGATAACCAAACAAAACTTTTAGTGGATTTCTACTTATTTTATTAAATATCATCTCCACCAAACAGGACAAGCTTGCATGTGTTATAGTTTTGGAGAAAAATGTGTTCATTTCATGTATGCGCAAAATGCCTTTGAAATGGCTTTAAAATGGATTTGGAGCATGGAGACGATTATCTCAGGATGGCAATATAAACAAACGAAACTTTTAGTAGATTTCTACTTATTTTATTAAATATTATCTCCACCAAACAGGACAAGCTTGCATCTGTTATAGTTTTGGAGAAAAATGTGTTCATTTCATGTATGCGCGAAATGCCTTAAAAATGGCTTTAAAATGGATTTGGAGCATGGAGACGATTATCTCGGGATTGCAAGATAACCAAACAAAACTTTTAGTGGATTTCTACTTATTTTATTAAATATCATCTCCACCAAACAGGACAAGCTTGCATGTGTTATAGTTTTGGAGAAAAATGTGTTCATTTCATGTATGCGCAAAATGCCTTTGAAATGGCTTTAAAATGGATTTGGAGCATGGAGACGATTATCTCAGGATGGCAAGATAAACAAACGAAACTTTTAGTAGATTTCTACTTATTTTATTAAATATCATCTCCACCAAACAGGACAAGCTTGCATCTGTTATAGTTTTGGAGAAAAATGTGTTCATTTCATGTATGCGCGAAATGCCTTAAAAATGGCTTTAAAATGGATTTGGAGCATGGAGACGATTATCTCGGGATTGCAAGATAACCAAACAAAACTTTTAGTGGATTTCTACTTATTTTATTAAATATCATCTCCACCAAACAGGACAAGCTTGCATCTGTTATAGTTTTGGAGAAAAATGTGTTCATTTCATGTATGCGCGAAATGCCTTAAAAATGGCTTTAAAATGGATTTGGAGCATGGAGACGATTATCTCGGGATTGCAAGATAACCAAACAAAACTTTTAGTGGATTTCTACCTATTTTATTAAATATCATCTCCACCAAACAGGACAAGCTTGCATGTGTTATAGTTTTGGAGAAAAATGTGTTCATTTCATGTATGCGCAAAATGCCTTTGAAATGGCTTTAAAATGGATTTGGAGCATGGAGACGATTATCTCGGGATTGCAAGATAACCAAACAAAACTTTTAGTGGATTTCTACTTATTTTATTAAATATCATCTCCACCAAACAGGACAAGCTTGCATCTGTTATAGTTTTGGAGAAAAATGTGTTCATTTCATGTATGCGCGAAATGCTTTAAAAATGGCTTTAAAATGGATTTGGAGCATGGAGACGATTATCTCGGGATTGCAAGATAACCAAACAAAACTTTTAGTGGATTTCTACTTATTTTATTAAATATCATCTCCACCAAACAGGACAAGCTTGCATCTGTTATAGTTTTGGAGAAAAATGTGTTCATTTCATGTATGCGCGAAATGCCTTAAAAATGGCTTTAAAATGGATTTGGAGCATGGAGACGATTATATCGGGATTGCAAGATAACCAAACAAAACTTTTAGTGGATTTCTACTTATTTTATTAAATATCATCTCCACCAAACAGGACAAGCTTGCATCTGTTATAGTTTTGGAGAAAAATGTGTTCATTTCATGTATGCGCGAAATGCCTTAAAAATGGCTTTAAAATGGATTTGGAGCATGGAGACGATTATCTCGGGATTGCAAGATAACCAAACAAAACTTTTAGTGGATTTCTACTTATTTTATTAAATATCATCTCCACCAAACAGGACAAGCTTGCATCTGTTATAGTTTTGGAGAAAAATGTGTTCATTTCATGTATGCGCGAAATGCCTTAAAAATGGCTTTAAAATGGATTTGGAGCATGGAGACGATTATCTCGGGATTGCAAGATAACCAAACAAAACTTTTAGTGGATTTCTACTTATTTTATTAAATATCATCTCCACCAAACAGGACAAGCTTGCATCTGTTATAGTTTTGGAGAAAAATGTGTTCATTTCATGTATGCGCGAAATGCCTTAAAAATGGCTTTAAAATGGATTTGGAGCATGGAGACGATTATCTCGGGATTGCAAGATAACCAAACAAAACTTTTAGTGGATTTCTACTTATTTTATTAAATATCATCTCCACCAAACAGGACAAGCTTGCATGTGTTATAGTTTTGGAGAAAAATGTGTTCATTTCATGTATGCGCAAAATGCCTTTGAAATGGCTTTAAAATGGATTTGGAGCATGGAGACGATTATCTCGGGATTGCAAGGTAACCAAACAAAACTTTTAGTGGATTTCTACTTATTTTATTAAATATCATCTCCACCAAACAGGACAAGCTTGCATGTGTTATAGTTTTGGAGAAAAATGTGTTCATTTCATGTATGCGCAAAATGCCTTTGAAATGGCTTTAAAATGGATTTGGAGCATGGAGACGATTATCTCAGGATGGCAATATAAACAAACGAAACTTTTAGTAGATTTCTACTTATTTTATTAAATATTATCTCCACCAAACAGGACAAGCTTGCATCTGTTATAGTTTTGGAGAAAAATGTGTTCATTTCATGTATGCGCGAAATGCCTTAAAAATGGCTTTAAAATGGATTTGGAGCATGGAGACGATTATCTCGGGATTGCAAGATAACCAAACAAAACTTTTAGTGGATTTCTACTTATTTTATTAAATATCATCTCCACCAAACAGGACAAGCTTGCATCTGTTATAGTTTTGGAGAAAAATGTGTTCATTTCATGTATGCGCGAAATGCCTTAAAAATGGCTTTAAAATGGATTTGGAGCATGGAGACGATTATCTCGGGATTGCAAGATAACCAAACAAAACTTTTAGTGGATTTCTACTTATTTTATTAAATATCATCTCCACCAAACAGGACAAGCTTGCATCTGTTATAGTTTTGGAGAAAAATGTGTTCATTTCATGTATGCGCGAAATGCCTTAAAAATGGCTTTAAAATGGATTTGGAGCATGGAGACGATTATCTCGGGATTGCAAGATAACCAAACAAAACTTTTAGTGGATTTCTACTTATTTTATTAAATATCATCTCCACCAAACAGGACAAGCTTGCATCTGTTATAGTTTTGGAGAAAAATGTGTTCATTTCATGTATGCGCGAAATGCCTTAAAAATGGCTTTAAAATGGATTTGGAGCATGGAGACGATTATCTCGGGATTGCAAGATAACCAAACAAAACTTTTAGTGGATTTCTACTTATTTTATTAAATATCATCTCCACCAAACAGGACAAGCTTGCATCTGTTATAGTTTTGGAGAAAAATGTGTTCATTTCATGTATGCGCGAAATGCCTTAAAAATGGCTTTAAAATGGATTTGGAGCATGGAGACGATTATCTCGGGATTGCAAGATAACCAAACAAAACTTTTAGTGGATTTCTACCTATTTTATTAAATATCATCTCCACCAAACAGGACAAGCTTGCATGTGTTATAGTTTTGGAGAAAAATGTGTTCATTTCATGTATGCGCAAAATGCCTTTGAAATGGCTTTAAAATGGATTTGGAGCATGGAGACGATTATCTCGGGATTGCAAGATAACCAAACAAAACTTTTAGTGGAATTCTACTTATTTTATTAAATATCATCTCCACCAAACAGGACAAGCTTGCATCTGTTATAGTTTTGGAGAAAAATGTGTTCATTTCATGTATGCGCGAAATGCTTTAAAAATGGCTTTAAAATGGATTTGGAGCATGGAGACGATTATCTCGGGATTGCAAGATAACCAAACAAAACTTTTAGTGGATTTCTACTTATTTTATTAAATATCATCTCCACCAAACAGGACAAGCTTGCATCTGTTATAGTTTTGGAGAAAAATGTGTTCATTTCATGTATGCGCGAAATGCCTTAAAAATGGCTTTAAAATGGATTTGGAGCATGGAGACGATTATCTCGGGATTGCAAGATAACCAAACAAAACTTTTAGTGGATTTCTACTTATTTTATTAAATATCATCTCCACCAAACAGGACAAGCTTGCATCTGTTATAGTTTTGGAGAAAAATGTGTTCATTTCATGTATGCGCGAAATGCCTTAAAAATGGCTTTAAAATGGATTTGGAGCATGGAGACGATTATCTCGGGATTGCAAGATAACCAAACAAAACTTTTAGTGGATTTCTACTTATTTTATTAAATATCATCTCCACCAAACAGGACAAGCTTGCATCTGTTATAGTTTTGGAGAAAAATGTGTTCATTTCATGTATGCGCGAAATGCCTTAAAAATGGCTTTAAAATGGATTTGGAGCATGGAGACGATTATCTCGGGATTGCAAGATAACCAAACAAAACTTTTAGTGGATTTCTACTTATTTTATTAAATATCATCTCCACCAAACAGGACAAGCTTGCATCTGTTATAGTTTTGGAGAAAAATGTGTTCATTTCATGTATGCGCGAAATGCCTTAAAAATGGCTTTAAAATGGATTTGGAGCATGGAGACGATTATCTCGGGATTGCAAGATAACCAAACAAAACTTTTAGTGGATTTCTACTTATTTTATTAAATATCATCTCCACCAAACAGGACAAGCTTGCATCTGTTATAGTTTTGGAGAAAAATGTGTTCATTTCATGTATGCGCGAAATGCCTTAAAAATGGCTTTAAAATGGATTTGGAGCATGGAGACGATTATCTCGGGATTGCAAGATAACCAAACAAAACTTTTAGTGGATTTCTACTTATTTTATTAAATATCATCTCCACCAAACAGGACAAGCTTGCATCTGTTATAGTTTTGGAGAAAAATGTGTTCATTTCATGTATGCGCGAAATGCCTTAAAAATGGCTTTAAAATGGATTTGGAGCATGGAGACGATTATCTCGGGATTGCAAGATAACCAAACAAAACTTTTAATGGATTTCTACCTATTTTATTAAATATCATCTCCACCAAACAGGACAAGCTTGCATGTGTTATAGTTTTGGAGAAAAATGTGTTCATTTCATGTATGCGCAAAATGCCTTTGAAATGGCTTTAAAATGGATTTGGAGCATGGAGACGATTATCTCGGGATTGCAAGATAACCAAACAAAACTTTTAGTGGAATTCTACTTATTTTATTAAATATCATCTCCACCAAACAGGACAAGCTTGCATCTGTTATAGTTTTGGAGAAAAATGTGTTCATTTCATGTATGCGCGAAATGCTTTAAAAATGGCTTTAAAATGGATTTGGAGCATGGAGACGATTATCTCGGGATTGCAAGATAACCAAACAAAACTTTTAGTGGATTTCTACTTATTTTATTAAATATCATCTCCACCAAACAGGACAAGCTTGCATCTGTTATAGTTTTGGAGAAAAATGTGTTCATTTCATGTATGCGCGAAATGCCTTAAAAATGGCTTTAAAATAGATTTGGAGCATGGAGACGATTATCTCGGGATTGCAAGATAACCAAACAAAACTTTTAGTGGATTTCTACTTATTTTATTAAATATCATCTCCACCAAACAGGACAAGCTTGCATCTGTTATAGTTTTGGAGAAAAATGTGTTCATTTCATGTATGCGCGAAATGCCTTAAAAATGGCTTTAAAATGGATTTGGAGCATGGAGACGATTATCTCGGGATTGCAAGATAACCAAACAAAACTTTTAGTGGATTTCTACTTATTTTATTAAATATCATCTCCACCAAACAGGACAAGCTTGCATCTGTTATAGTTTTGGAGAAAAATGTGTTCATTTCATGTATGCGCGAAATGCCTTAAAAATGGCTTTAAAATGGATTTGGAGCATGGAGACGATTATCTCGGGATTGCAAGATAACCAAACAAAACTTTTAGTGGATTTCTACCTATTTTATTAAATATCATCTCCACCAAACAGGACAAGCTTGCATGTGTTATAGTTTTGGAGAAAAATGTGTTCATTTCATGTATGCGCAAAATGCCTTTGAAATGGCTTTAAAATGGATTTGGAGCATGGAGACGATTATCTCGGGATTGCAAGATAACCAAACAAAACTTTTAGTGGAATTCTACTTATTTTATTAAATATCATCTCCACCAAACAGGACAAGCTTGCATCTGTTATAGTTTTGGAGAAAAATGTGTTCATTTCATGTATGCGCGAAATGCTTTAAAAATGGCTTTAAAATGGATTTGGAGCATGGAGACGATTATCTCGGGATTGCAAGATAACCAAACAAAACTTTTAGTGGATTTCTACTTATTTTATTAAATATCATCTCCACCAAACAGGACAAGCTTGCATCTGTTATAGTTTTGAAGAAAAATGTGTTCATTTCATGTATGCGCGAAATGCCTTAAAAATGGCTTTAAAATGGATTTGGAGCATGGAGACGATTATCTCGGGATTGAAAGATAACCAAACAAAACTTTTAGTGGATTTCTACTTATTTTATTAAATATCATCTCCACCAAACAGGACAAGCTTGCATCTGTTATAGTTTTGGAGAAAAATGTGTTCATTTCATGTATGCGCGAAATGCCTTAAAAATGGCTTTAAAATGGATTTGGAGCATGGAGACGATTATCTCGGGATTGCAAGATAACCAAACAAAACTTTTAGTGGATTTCTACTTATTTTATTAAATATCATCTCCACCAAACAGGACAAGCTTGCATCTGTTATAGTTTTGGAGAAAAATGTGTTCATTTCATGTATGCGCGAAATGCCTTAAAAATGGCTTTAAAATGGACTTGGAGCATGGAGACGATTATCTCGGGATTGCAAGATAACCAAACAAAACTTTTAGTGGATTTCTACTTATTTTATTAAATATCATCTCCACCAAACAGGACAAGCTTGCATCTGTTATAGTTTTGGAGAAAAATGTGTTCATTTCATGTATGCGCGAAATGCCTTAAAAATGGCTTTAAAATGGATTTGGAGCATGGAGACGATTATCTCGGGATTGCAAGATAACCAAACAAAACTTTTAGTGGATTTCTACTTATTTTATTAAATATCATCTCCACCAAACAGGACAAGCTTGCATGTGTTATAGTTTTGGAGAAAAATGTGTTCATTTCATGTATGCGCAAAATGCCTTTGAAATGGCTTTAAAATGGATTTGGAGCATGGAGACGATTATCTCGGGATTGCAAGGTAACCAAACAAAACTTTTAGTGGATTTCTACTTATTTTATTAAATATCATCTCCACCAAACAGGACAAGCTTGCATGTGTTATAGTTTTGGAGAAAAATGTGTTCATTTCATGTATGCGCAAAATGCCTTTGAAATGGCTTTAAAATGGATTTGGAGCATGGAGACGATTATCTCAGGATGGCAATATAAACAAACGAAACTTTTAGTAGATTTCTACTTATTTTATTAAATATTATCTCCACCAAACAGGACAAGCTTGCATCTGTTATAGTTTTGGAGAAAAATGTGTTCATTTCATGTATGCGCGAAATGCCTTAAAAATGGCTTTAAAATGGATTTGGAGCATGGAGACGATTATCTCGGGATTGCAAGATAACCAAACAAAACTTTTAGTGGATTTCTACTTATTTTATTAAATATCATCTCCACCAAACAGGACAAGCTTGCATCTGTTATAGTTTTGGAGAAAAATGTGTTCATTTCATGTATGCGCGAAATGCCTTAAAAATGGCTTTAAAATGGATTTGGAGCATGGAGACGATTATCTCGGGATTGCAAGATAACCAAACAAAACTTTTAGTGGATTTCTACTTATTTTATTAAATATCATCTCCACCAAACAGGACAAGCTTGCATCTGTTATAGTTTTGGAGAAAAATGTGTTCATTTCATGTATGCGCGAAATGCCTTAAAAATGGCTTTAAAATGGATTTGGAGCATGGAGACGATTATCTCGGGATTGCAAGATAACCAAACAAAACTTTTAGTGGATTTCTACTTATTTTATTAAATATCATCTCCACCAAACAGGACAAGCTTGCATCTGTTATAGTTTTGGAGAAAAATGTGTTCATTTCATGTATGCGCGAAATGCCTTAAAAATGGCTTTAAAATGGATTTGGAGCATGGAGACGATTATCTCAGGATTGCAAGATAACCAAACAAAACTTTTAGTGGATTTCTACTTATTTTATTAAATATCATCTCCACCAAACAGGACAAGCTTGCATCTGTTATAGTTTTGGAGAAAAATGTGTTCATTTCATGTATGCGCGAAATGCCTTAAAAATGGCTTTAAAATGGATTTGGAGCATGGAGACGATTATCTCGGGATTGCAAGATAACCAAACAAAACTTTTAGTGGATTTCTACTTATTTTATTAAATATCATCTCCACCAAACAGGACAAGCTTGCATCTGTTATAGTTTTGGAGAAAAATGTGTTCATTTTATGTATGCACGAAATGCCTTAAAAATGGCTTTAAAATGGATTTGGAGCATGGAGACGATTATCTCGGGATTGCAAGATAACCAAACAAAACTTTTAGTGGATTTCTACTTATTTTATTAAATATCATCTCCACCAAACAGGACAAGCTTGCATCTGTTATAGTTTTGGAGAAAAATGTGTTCATTTCATGTATGCGCGAAATGCCTTAAAAATAACTTTAAAATGGATTTGGAGCATGGAGACGATTATCTCGTGATTGCAAGATAACCAAACAAAACTTTTAGTGGATTTCTACTTATTTTATTAAATATCATCTCCACCAAACAGGACAAGCTTGCATGTGTTATAGTTTTGGAGAAAAATGTGTTCATTTCATGTATGCGCAAAATGCCTTTGAAATGGCTTTAAAATGGATTTGGAGCATGGAGACGATTATCTCAGGATGGCAATATAAACAAACGAAACTTTTAGTAGATTTCTACTTATTTTATTAAATATTATCTCGACCAAACAGGACAAGCTTGCATCTGTTATAGTTTTGGAGAAAAATGTGTTCATTTCATGTATGCGCGAAATGCCTTAAAAATGGCTTTAAAATGGATTTGGAGCATGGAGACGATTATCTCGGGATTGCAAGATAACCAAACAAAACTTTTAGTGGATTTCTACTTATTTTATTAAATATCATCTCCACCAAACAGGACAAGCTTGCATCTGTTATAGTTTTGGAGAAAAATGTGTTCATTTCATGTATGCGCGAAATGCCTTAAAATGGCTTTAAAATGGATTTGGAGCATGGAGACGATTATCTCGGGATTGCAAGATAACCAAACAAAACTTTTAGTGGATTTCTACTTATTTTATTAAATATCATCTCCACCAAACAGGACAAGCTTGCATCTGTTATAGTTTTGGAGAAAAATGTGTTCATTTCATGTATGCGCGAAATGCCTTAAAAATGGCTTTAAAATGGATTTGGAGCATGGAGACGATTATCTCGGGATTGCAAAATAACCAAACAAAACTTTTAGTGGATTTCTACTTATTTTATTAAATATCATCTCCACCAAACAGGACAAGCTTGCATCTGTTATAGTTTTGGAGAAAAATGTGTTCATTTCATGTATGCGCGAAATGCCTTAAAAATAACTTTAAAATGGATTTGGAGCATGGAGACGATTATCTCGGGATTGCAAGATAACCAAACAAAACTTTTAGTGGATTTCTACTTATTTTATTAAATATCATCTCCACCAAACAGGACAAGCTTGCATGTGTTATAGTTTTGGAGAAAAATGTGTTCATTTCATGTATGCGCAAAATGCCTTTGAAATGGCTTTAAAATGGATTTGGAGCATGGAGACGATTATCTCAGGATGGCAATATAAACAAACGAAACTTTTAGTAGATTTCTACTTATTTTATTAAATATTATCTCGACCAAACAGGACAAGCTTGCATCTGTTATAGTTTTGGAGAAAAATGTGTTCATTTCATGTATGCGCGAAATGCCTTAAAAATGGCTTTAAAATGGCTTTGGAGCATGGAGACGATTATCTCGGGATTGCAAGATAACCAAACAAAACTTTTAGTGGATTTCTACTTATTTTATTAAATATCATCTCCACCAAACAGGACAAGCTTGCATCTGTTATAGTTTTGGAGAAAAATGTGTTCATTTCATGTATGCGCGAAATGCCTTAAAAATGGCTTTAAAATGGATTTGGAGCATGGAGACGATTATCTCGGGATTGCAATATAACCAAACAAAACTTTTAGTGGATTTCTACTTATTTTATTAAATATCATCTCCACCAAACAGGACAAGCTTGCATCTGTTATAGTTTTGGAGAAAAATGTGTTCATTTCATGTATGCGCGAAATGCCTTAAAAATGGCTTTAAAATGGATTTGGAGCAAGGAGACGATTATCTCGGGATTGCAAGATAACCAAACAAAACTTTTAGTGGATTTCTACTTATTTTATTAAATATCATCTCCACCAAACAGGACAAGCTTGCATCTGTTATAGTTTTGGAGAAAAATGTGTTCATTTCATGTATGCGCGAAATGCCTTAAAAATGGCTTTAAAATGGATTTGGAGCATGGAGACGATTATCTCGGGATTGCAAGATAACCAAACAAAACTTTTAGTGGATTTCTACTTATTTTATTAAATATCATCTCCACCAAACAGGACAAGCTTGCATCTGTTATAGTTTTGGAGAAAAATGTGTTCATTTCATGTATGCGCGAAATGCCTTAAAAATGGCTTTAAAATGGATTTGGAGCATGGAGACGATTATCTCGGGATTGCAAGATAACCAAACAAAACTTTTAGTGGATTTCTACTTATTTTATTAAATATCATCTCCACCAAACAGGACAAGCTTGCATCTGTTATAGTTTTGGAGAAAAATGTGTTCATTTCATGTATGCGCGAAATGCCTTAAAAATGGCTTTAAAATGGATTGGGAGCATGGAGACGATTATCTCGGGATTGCAAGATAACCAAACAAAACTTTTAGTGGATTTCTACTTATTTTATTAAATATCATCTCCACCAAACAGGACAAGCTTGCATCTGTTATAGTTTTGGAGAAAAATGTGTTCATTTCATGTATGCGCGAAATGCCTTAAAAATGGCTTTAAAATGGATTTGGAGCATGGAGACGATTATCTCGGGTTTTTCAAGATAACCAAACAAAACTTTTAGTGGATTTCTACTTATTTTATTAAATATCATCTCCACCAAACAGGACAAGCTTGCATCTGTTATAGTTTTGGAGAAAAATGTGTTCATTTCATGTATGCGCGAAATGCCTTAAAAATGGCTTTAAAATGGATTTGGAGCATGGAGACGATTATCTCGGGATTGCAAGATAACCAAACAAAACTTTTAGTGGATTTCTACTTATTTTATTAAATATCATCTCCACCAAACAGGACAAGCTTGCATCTGTTATAGTTTTGGAGAAAAATGTGTTCATTTCATGTATGCGCGAAATGCCTTAAAAATGGCTTTAAAATGGATTTGGAGCATGGAGACGATTATCTCGGGATTGCAAGATAACCAAACAAAACTTTTAGTGGATTTCTACTTATTTTATTAAATATCATCTCCACCAAACAGGACAAGCTTGCATCTGTTATAGTTTTGGAGAAAAATGTGTTCATTTCATGTATGCGCGAAATGCCTTAAAAATGGCTTTAAAATGGATTTGGAGCATGGAGACGATTATCTCGGGATTGCAAGATAACCAAACAAAACTTTTAGTGGATTTCTACCTATTTTATTAAATATCATCTCCACCAAACAGGACAAGCTTGCATGTGTTATAGTTTTGGAGAAAAATGTGTTCATTTCATGTATGCGCAAAATGCCTTTGAAATGGCTTTAAAATGGATTTGGAGCATGGAGACGATTATCTCGGGATTGCAAGATAACCAAACAAAACTTTTAGTGGATTTCTACTTATTTTATTAAATATCATCTCCACCAAACAGGACAAGCTTGCATCTGTTATAGTTTTGGAGAAAAATGTGTTCATTTCATGTATGCGCGAAATGCTTTAAAAATGGCTTTAAAATGGATTTGGAGCATGGAGACGATTATCTCGGGATTGCAAGATAACCAAACAAAACTTTTAGTGGATTTCTACTTATTTTATTAAATATCATCTCCACCAAACAGGACAAGCTTGCATCTGTTATAGTTTTGGAGAAAAATGTGTTCATTTCATGTATGCGCGAAATGCCTTAAAAATGGCTTTAAAATGGATTGGGAGCATGGAGACGATTATCTCGGGATTGCAAGATAACCAAACAAAACTTTTAGTGGATTTCTACTTATTTTATTAAATATCATCTCCACCAAACAGGACAAGCTTGCATCTGTTATAGTTTTGGAGAAAAATGTGTTCATTTCATGTATGCGCGAAATGCCTTAAAAATGGCTTTAAAATGGATTTGGAGCATGGAGACGATTATCTCGGGTTTTTCAAGATAACCAAACAAAACTTTTAGTGGATTTCTACTTATTTTATTAAATATCATCTCCACCAAACAGGACAAGCTTGCATCTGTTATAGTTTTGGAGAAAAATGTGTTCATTTCATGTATGCGCGAAATGCCTTAAAAATGGCTTTAAAATGGATTTGGAGCATGGAGACGATTATCTCGGGATTGCAAGATAACCAAACAAAACTTTTAGTGGATTTCTACTTATTTTATTAAATATCATCTCCACCAAACAGGACAAGCTTGCATCTGTTATAGTTTTGGAGAAAAATGTGTTCATTTCATGTATGCGCGAAATGCCTTAAAAATGGCTTTAAAATGGATTTGGAGCATGGAGACGATTATCTCGGGATTGCAAGATAACCAAACAAAACTTTTAGTGGATTTCTACTTATTTTATTAAATATCATCTCCACCAAACAGGACAAGCTTGCATCTGTTATAGTTTTGGAGAAAAATGTGTTCATTTCATGTATGCGCGAAATGCCTTAAAAATGGCTTTAAAATGGATTTGGAGCATGGAGACGATTATCTCGGGATTGCAAGATAACCAAACAAAACTTTTAGTGGATTTCTACCTATTTTATTAAATATCATCTCCACCAAACAGGACAAGCTTGCATGTGTTATAGTTTTGGAGAAAAATGTGTTCATTTCATGTATGCGCAAAATGCCTTTGAAATGGCTTTAAAATGGATTTGGAGCATGGAGACGATTATCTCGGGATTGCAAGATAACCAAACAAAACTTTTAGTGGATTTCTACTTATTTTATTAAATATCATCTCCACCAAACAGGACAAGCTTGCATCTGTTATAGTTTTGGAGAAAAATGTGTTCATTTCATGTATGCGCGAAATGCTTTAAAAATGGCTTTAAAATGGATTTGGAGCATGGAGACGATTATCTCGGGATTGCAAGATAACCAAACAAAACTTTTAGTGGATTTCTACTTATTTTATTAAATATCATCTCCACCAAACAGGACAAGCTTGCATCTGTTATAGTTTTGGAGAAAAATGTGTTCATTTCATGTATGCGCGAAATGCCTTAAAAATGGCTTTAAAATGGATTTGGAGCATGGAGACGATTATCTCGGGATTGCAAGATAACCAAACAAAACTTTTAGTGGATTTCTACTTATTTTATTAAATATCATCTCCACCAAACAGGACAAGCTTGCATGTGTTATAGTTTTGGAGAAAAATGTGTTCATTTCATGTATGCGCAAAATGCCTTTGAAATGGCTTTAAAATGGATTTGGAGCATGGAGACGATTATATCAGGATGGCAATATAAACAAACGAAACTTTTAGTAGATTTCTACTTATTTTATTAAATATCATCTCCACCAAACAGGACAAGCTTGCATCTGTTATAGTTTTGGAGAAAAATGTGTTCATTTCATGTATGCGCGAAATGCCTTAAAAATGGCTTTAAAATGGATTTGGAGCATGGAGACGATTATCTCGGGATTGCAAGATAACCAAACAAAACTTTTAGTGGATTTCTACTTATTTTATTAAATATCATCTCCACCAAACAGGACAAGCTTGCATGTGTTATAGTTTTGGAGAAAAATGTGTTCATTTCATGTATGCGCAAAATGCCTTTGAAATGGCTTTAAAATGGATTTGGAGCATGGAGACGATTATCTCAGGATGGCAATATAAACAAACGAAACTTTTAGTAGATTTCTACTTATTTTATTAAATATTATCTCCACCAAACAGGACAAGCTTGCATCTGTTATAGTTTTGGAGAAAAATGTGTTCATTTCATGTATGCGCGAAATGCCTTAAAAATGGCTTTAAAATGGATTTGGAGCATGGAGACGATTATCTCGGGATTGCAAGATAACCAAACAAAACTTTTAGTGGATTTCTACTTATTTTATTAAATATCATCTCCACCAAACAGGACAAGCTTGCATCTGTTATAGTTTTGGAGAAAAATGTGTTCATTTCATGTATGCGCGAAATGCCTTAAAAATGGCTTTAAAATGAATTTGGAGCATGGAGACGATTATCTCGGGATTGCAATATAACCAAACAAAACTTTTAGTGGATTTCTACTTATTTTATTAAATATCATCTCCACCAAACAGGACAAGCTTGCATCTGTTATAGTTTTGGAGAAAAATGTGTTCATTTCATGTATGCGCGAAATGCCTTAAAAATGGCTTTAAAATGGATTTGGAGCATGGAGACGATTATCTCGGGATTGCAAGATAACCAAACAAAACTTTTAGTGGATTTCTACTTATTTTATTAAATATCATCTCCACCAAACAGGACAAGCTTGCATCTGTTATAGTTTTGGAGAAAAATGTGTTCATTTCATGTATGCGCGAAATGCCTTAAAAATGGCTTTAAAATGGATTTGGAGCATGGAGACGATTATCTCGGGATTGCAAGATAACCAAACAAAACTTTTAGTGGATTTCTACTTATTTTATTAAATATCATCTCCACCAAACAGGACAAGCTTGCATCTGTTATAGTTTTGGAGAAAAATGTGTTCATTTCATGTATGCGCGAAATGCCTTAAAAATGGCTTTAAAATGGATTTGGAGCATGGAGACGATTATCTCGGGATTGCAAGATAACCAAACAAAACTTTTAGTGGATTTCTACTTATTTTATTAAATATCATCTCCACCAAACAGGACAAGCTTGCATCTGTTATAGTTTTTGGAGAAAAATGTGTTCATTTCATGTATGCGCGAAATGCCTTAAAAATGGCTTTAAAATGGATTTGGAGCATGGAGACGATTATCTCGGGATTGCAAGATAACCAAACAAAACTTTTAGTGGATTTCTACTTATTTTATTAAATATCATCTCCACCAAACAGGACAAGCTTGCATCTGTTATAGTTTTGGAGAAAAATGTGTTCATTTCATGTATGCGCGAAATGCCTTAAAAATGGCTTTAAAATGGATTTGGAGCATGGAGACGATTATCTCGGGATTGCAAGATAACCAAACAAAACTTTTAGTGGATTTCTACTTATTTTATTAAATATCATCTCCACCAAACAGGACAAGCTTGCATCTGTTATAGTTTTGGAGAAAAATGTGTTCATTTCATGTATGCGCGAAATGCCTTAAAAATAACTTTAAAATGGATTTGGAGCATGGAGACGATTATCTCGGGATTGCAAAATAACCAAACAAAACTTTTAGTGGATTTCTACTTATTTTATTAAATATCATCTCCACCAAACAGGACAAGCTTGCATGTGTTATAGTTTTGGAGAAAAATGTGTTCATTTCATGTATGCGCAAAATGCCTTTGAAATGGCTTTAAAATGGATTTGGAGCATGGAGACGATTATCTCAGGATGGCAATATAAACAAACGAAACTTTTAGTAGATTTCTACTTATTTTATTAAATATTATCTCGACCAAACAGGACAAGCTTGCATCTGTTATAGTTTTGGAGAAAAATGTGTTCATTTCATGTATGCGCGAAATGCCTTAAAAATGGCTTTAAAATGGATTTGGAGCATGGAGACGATTATCTCGGGATTGCAAGATAACCAAACAAAACTTTTAGTGGATTTCTACTTATTTTATTAAATATCATCTCCACCAAACAGGACAAGCTTGCATCTGTTATAGTTTTGGAGAAAAATGTGTTCATTTCATGTATGCGCGAAATGCCTTAAAAATGGCTTTAAAATGGATTTGGAGCATGGAGACGATTATCTCGGGATTGCAATATAACCAAACAAAACTTTTAGTGGATTTCTACTTATTTTATTAAATATCATCTCCACCAAACAGGACAAGCTTGCATCTGTTATAGTTTTGGAGAAAAATGTGTTCATTTCATGTATGCGCGAAATGCCTTAAAAATGGCTTTAAAATGGATTTGGAGCATGGAGACGATTATCTCGGGATTGCAAGATAACCAAACAAAACTTTTAGTGGATTTCTACTTATTTTATTAAATATCATCTCCACCAAACAGGACAAGCTTGCATCTGTTATAGTTTTGGAGAAAAATGTGTTCATTTCATGTATGCGCGAAATGCCTTAAAAATGGCTTTAAAATGGATTTGGAGCATGGAGACGATTATCTCGGGATTGCAAGATAACCAAACAAAACTTTTAGTGGATTTCTACTTATTTTATTAAATATCATCTCCACCAAACAGGACAAGCTTGCATCTGTTATAGTTTTGGAGAAAAATGTGTTCATTTCATGTATGCGCGAAATGCTTTAAAAATGGCTTTAAAATGGATTTGGAGCATGGAGACGATTATCTCGGGATTGCAAGATAACCAAACAAAACTTTTAGTGGATTTCTACTTATTTTATTAAATATCATCTCCACCAAACAGGACAAGCTTGCATCTGTTATAGTTTTGGAGAAAAATGTGTTCATTTCATGTATGCGCGAAATGCCTTAAAAATGGCTTTAAAATGGATTTGGAGCATGGAGACGATTATCTCGGGATGGCAAGATAACCAAACAAAACTTTTAGTGGATTTCTACTTATTTTATTAAATATCATCTCCACCAAACAGGACAAGCTTGCATCTGTTATAGTTTTGGAGAAAAATGTGTTCATTTCATGTATGCGCGAAATGCCTTAAAAATGGCTTTAAAATGGATTTGGAGCATGGAGACGATTATTTCGGGATTGCAAGATAACCAAACAAAACTTTTAGTGGATTTCTACTTATTTTATTAAATATCATCTCCACCAAACAGGACAAGCTTGCATGTGTTATAGTTTTGGAGAAAAATGTGTTCATTTCATGTATGCGCAAAATGCCTTTGAAATGGCTTTAAAATGGATTTGGAGCATGGAGACGATTATCTCGGGATTGCAAGATAACCAAACAAAACTTTTAGTGGATTTCTACTTATTTTATTAAATATCATCTCCACCAAACAGGACAAGCTTGCATCTGTTATAGTTTTGGAGAAAAATGTGTTCATTTCATGTATGCGCGAAATGCTTTAAAAATGGCTTTAAAATGGATTTGGAGCATGGAGACGATTATCTCGGGATTGCAAGATAACCAAACAAAACTTTTAGTGGATTTCTACTTATTTTATTAAATATCATCTCCACCAAACAGGACAAGCTTGCATCTGTTATAGTTTTGGAGAAAAATGTGTTCATTTCATGTATGCGCGAAATGCCTTAAAAATGGCTTTAAAATGGATTTGGAGCATGGAGACGATTATCTCGGGATTGCAAGATAACCAAACAAAACTTTTAGTGGATTTCTACTTATTTTATTAAATATCATCTCCACCAAACAGGACAAGCTTGCATGTGTTATAGTTTTGGAGAAAAATGTGTTCATTTCATGTATGCGCAAAATGCCTTTGAAATGGCTTTAAAATGGATTTGGAGCATGGAGACGATTATCTCAGGATGGCAATATAAACAAACGAAACTTTTAGTAGATTTCTACTTATTTTATTAAATATTATCTCCACCAAACAGGACAAGCTTGCATCTGTTATAGTTTTGGAGAAAAATGTGTTCATTTCATGTATGCGCGAAATGCCTTAAAAATGGCTTTAAAATGGATTTGGAGCATGGAGACGATTATCTCGGGATTGCAAGATAACCAAACAAAACTTTTAGTGGATTTCTACTTATTTTATTAAATATCATCTCCACCAAACAGGACAAGCTTGCATCTGTTATAGTTTTGGAGAAAAATGTGTTCATTTCATGTATGCGCGAAATGCCTTAAAAATGGCTTTAAAATGGATTTGGAGCATGGAGACGATTATCTCGGGATTGCAAGATAACCAAACAAAACTTTTAGTGGATTTCTACTTATTTTATTAAATATCATCTCCACCAAACAGGACAAGCTTGCATGTGTTATAGTTTTGGAGAAAAATGTGTTCATTTCATGTATGCGCAAAATGCCTTTGAAATGGCTTTAAAATGGATTTGGAGCATGGAGACGATTATCTCAGGATGGCAATATAAACAAACGAAACTTTTAGTAGATTTTTACTTATTTTATTAAATATTATCTCCACCAAACAGGACAAGCTTGCATCTGTTATAGTTTTGGAGAAAAATGTGTTCATTTCATGTATGCGCGAAATGCCTTAAAAATGGCTTTAAAATGGATTTGGAGCATGGAGACGATTATCTCGGGATTGCAAGATAACCAAACAAAACTTTTAGTGGATTTCTACTTATTTTATTAAATATCATCTCCACCAAACAGGACAAGCTTGCATCTGTTATAGTTTTGGAGAAAAATGTGTTCATTTCATGTATGCGCGAAATGCCTTAAAAATGGCTTTAAAATGGATTTGGAGCATGGAGACGATTATCTCGGGATTGCAAGATAACCAAACAAAACTTTTAGTGGATTTCTACTTATTTTATTAAATATCATCTCCACCAAACAGGACAAGCTTGCATCTGTTATAGTTTTGGAGAAAAATGTGTTCATTTCATGTATGCGCGAAATGCCTTAAAAATGGCTTTAAAATGGATTTGGAGCATGGAGACGATTATCTCGGGATTGCAAGATAACCAAACAAAACTTTTAGTGGATTTCTACTTATTTTATTAAATATCATCTCCACCAAACAGGACAAGCTTGCATCTGTTATAGTTTTGGAGAAAAATGTGTTCATTTCATGTATGCGCGAAATGCCTTAAAAATGGCTTTAAAATGGATTTGGAGCATGGAGACGATTATCTCGGGATTGCAAGATAACCAAACAAAACTTTTAGTAAATTTCTACTTATTTTATTAAATATCATCTCCACCAAACAGGACAAGCTTGCATCTGTTATAGTTTTGGAGAAAAATGTGTTCATTTCATGTATGCGCAAAATGCCTTTGAAATGGCTTTAAAATGGATTTGGAGCATGGAGACGATTATCTCGGGATTGCAAGATAACCAAACAAAACTTTTAGTGGATTTCTACTTATTTTATTAAATATCATCTCCACCAAACAGGACAAGCTTGCATCTGTTATAGTTTTGGAGAAAAATGTGTTCATTTCATGTATGCGCGAAATGCCTTAAAAATGGCTTTAAAATGGATTTGGAGCATGGAGACGATTATCTCGGGATTGCAAGATAACCAAACAAAACTTTTAGTGGATTTCTACTTATTTTATTAAATATCATCTCCACCAAACAGGACAAGCTTGCATCTGTTATAGTTTTGGAGAAAAATGTGTTTATTTCATGTATGCGCGAAATGCCTTAAAAATGGCTTTAAAATGGATTTGGAGCATGGAGACGATTATCTCGGGATTGCAAGATAACCAAACAAAACTTTTAGTGGATTTCTACTTATTTTATTAAATATCATCTCCACCAAACAGGACAAGCTTGCATGTGTTATAGTTTTGGAGAAAAATGTGTTCATTTCATGTATGCGCAAAATGCCTTTGAAATGGCTTTAAAATGGATTTGGAGCATGGAGACGATTATCTCGGGATTGCAAGATAACCAAACAAAACTTTTAGTGGATTTCTACTTATTTTATTAAATATCATCTCCACCAAACAGGACAAGCTTGCATCTGTTATAGTTTTGGAGAAAAATGTGTTCATTTCATGTATGCGCGAAATGCCTTAAAAATGGCTTTAAAATGGATTTGGAGCATGGAGACGATTATCTCGGGATTGCAAGATAACCAAACAAAACTTTTAGTGGATTTCTACTTATTTTATTAAATATCATCTCCACCAAACAGGACAAGCTTGCATCTGTTATAGTTTTGGAGAAAAATGTGTTCATTTCATGTATGCGCGAAATGCCTTAAAAATGGCTTTAAAATGGATTTGGAGCATGGAGACGATTATCTCGGGATTGCAAGATAACCAAACAAAACTTTTAGTGGATTTCTACTTATTTTATTAAATATCATCTCCACCAAACAGGACAAGCTTGCATCTGTTATAGTTTTGGAGAAAAATGTGTTCATTTTATGTATGCACGAAATGCCTTAAAAAAGGCTTTAAAATGGATTTGGAGCATGGAGACGATTATCTCGGGATTGCAAGATAACCAAACAAAACTTTTAGTGGATTTCTACTTATTTTATTAAATATCATCTACACCAAACAGGACAAGCTTGCATCTGTTATAGTTTTGGAGAAAAATGTGTTCATTTCATGTATGCGCGAAATGCCTTAAAAATAACTTTAAAATGGATTTGGAGCATGGAGACGATTATCTCGTGATTGCAAGATAACCAAACAAAACTTTTAGTGGATTTCTACTTATTTTATTAAATATCATCTCCACCAAACAGGACAAGCTTGCATGTGTTATAGTTTTGGAGAAAAATGTGTTCATTTCATGTATGCGCAAAATGCCTTTGAAATGGCTTTAAAATGGATTTGGAGCATGGAGACGATTATCTCAGGATGGCAATATAAACAAACGAAACTTTTAGTAGATTTCTACTTATTTTATTAAATATTATCTCGACCAAACAGGACAAGCTTGCATCTGTTATAGTTTTGGAGAAAAATGTGTTCATTTCATGTATGCGCGAAATGCCTTAAAAATGGCTTTAAAATGGATTTGGAGCATGGAGACGATTATCTCGGGATTGCAAGATAACCAAACAAAACTTTTAGTGGATTTCTACTTATTTTATTAAATATCATCTCCACCAAACAGGACAAGCTTGCATCTGTTATAGTTTTGGAGAAAAATGTGTTCATTTCATGTATGCGCGAAATGCCTTAAAATGGCTTTAAAATGGATTTGGAGCATGGAGACGATTATCTCGGGATTGCAAGATAACCAAACAAAACTTTTAGTGGATTTCTACTTATTTTATTAAATATCATCTCCACCAAACAGGACAAGCTTGCATCTGTTATAGTTTTGGAGAAAAATGTGTTCATTTCATGTATGCGCGAAATGCCTTAAAAATGGCTTTAAAATGGATTTGGAGCATGGAGACGATTATCTCGGGATTGCAAGATAACCAAACAAAACTTTTAGTGGATTTCTACTTATTTTATTAAATATCATCTCCACCAAACAGGACAAGCTTGCATCTGTTATAGTTTTGGAGAAAAATGTGTTCATTTCATGTATGCGCGAAATGCCTTAAAAATAACTTTAAAATGGATTTGGAGCATGGAGACGATTATCTCGGGATTGCAAGATAACCAAACAAAACTTTTAGTGGATTTCTACTTATTTTATTAAATATCATCTCCACCAAACAGGACAAGCTTGCATGTGTTATAGTTTTGGAGAAAAATGTGTTCATTTCATGTATGCGCAAAATGCCTTTGAAATGGCTTTAAAATGGATTTGGAGCATGGAGACGATTATCTCAGGATGGCAATATAAACAAACGAAACTTTTAGTAGATTTCTACTTATTTTATTAAATATTATCTCGACCAAACAGGACAAGCTTGCATCTGTTATAGTTTTGGAGAAAAATGTGTTCATTTCATGTATGCGCGAAATGCCTTAAAAATGGTTTTAAAATGGCTTTGGAGCATGGAGACGATTATCTCGGGATTGCAAGATAACCAAACAAAACTTTTAGTGGATTTCTACTTATTTTATTAAATATCATCTCCACCAAACAGGACAAGCTTGCATCTGTTATAGTTTTGGAGAAAAATGTGTTCATTTCATGTATGCGCGAAATGCCTTAAAAATGGCTTTAAAATGGATTTGGAGCATGGAGACGATTATCTCGGGATTGCAATATAACCAAACAAAACTTTTAGTGGATTTCTACTTATTTTATTAAATATCATCTCCACCAAACAGGACAAGCTTGCATCTGTTATAGTTTTGGAGAAAAATGTGTTCATTTCATGTATGCGCGAAATGCCTTAAAAATGGCTTTAAAATGGATTTGGAGCAAGGAGACGATTATCTCGGGATTGCAAGATAACCAAACAAAACTTTTAGTGGATTTCTACTTATTTTATTAAATATCATCTCCACCAAACAGGACAAGCTTGCATCTGTTATAGTTTTGGAGAAAAATGTGTTCATTTCATGTATGCGCGAAATGCCTTAAAAATGGCTTTAAAATGGATTTGGAGCATGGAGACGATTATCTCGGGATTGCAAGATAACCAAACAAAACTTTTAGTGGATTTCTACTTATTTTATTAAATATCATCTCCACCAAACAGGACAAGCTTGCATCTGTTATAGTTTTGGAGAAAAATGTGTTCATTTCATGTATGCGCGAAATGCCTTAAAAATGGCTTTAAAATGGATTTGGAGCATGGAGACGATTATCTCGGGATTGCAAGATAACCAAACAAAACTTTTAGTGGATTTCTACTTATTTTATTAAATATCATCTCCACCAAACAGGACAAGCTTGCATCTGTTATAGTTTTGGAGAAAAATGTGTTCATTTCATGTATGCGCGAAATGCCTTAAAAATGGCTTTAAAATGGATTGGGAGCATGGAGACGATTATCTCGGGATTGCAAGATAACCAAACAAAACTTTTAGTGGATTTCTACTTATTTTATTAAATATCATCTCCACCAAACAGGACAAGCTTGCATCTGTTATAGTTTTGGAGAAAAATGTGTTCATTTCATGTATGCGCGAAATGCCTTAAAAATGGCTTTAAAATGGATTTGGAGCATGGAGACGATTATCTCGGGTTTTTCAAGATAACCAAACAAAACTTTTAGTGGATTTCTACTTATTTTATTAAATATCATCTCCACCAAACAGGACAAGCTTGCATCTGTTATAGTTTTGGAGAAAAATGTGTTCATTTCATGTATGCGCGAAATGCCTTAAAAATGGCTTTAAAATGGATTTGGAGCATGGAGACGATTATCTCGGGATTGCAAGATAACCAAACAAAACTTTTAGTGGATTTCTACTTATTTTATTAAATATCATCTCCACCAAACAGGACAAGCTTGCATCTGTTATAGTTTTGGAGAAAAATGTGTTCATTTCATGTATGCGCGAAATGCCTTAAAAATGGCTTTAAAATGGATTTGGAGCATGGAGACGATTATCTCGGGATTGCAAGATAACCAAACAAAACTTTTAGTGGATTTCTACTTATTTTATTAAATATCATCTCCACCAAACAGGACAAGCTTGCATCTGTTATAGTTTTGGAGAAAAATGTGTTCATTTCATGTATGCGCGAAATGCCTTAAAAATGGCTTTAAAATGGATTTGGAGCATGGAGACGATTATCTCGGGATTGCAAGATAACCAAACAAAACTTTTAGTGGATTTCTACCTATTTTATTAAATATCATCTCCACCAAACAGGACAAGCTTGCATGTGTTATAGTTTTGGAGAAAAATGTGTTCATTTCATGTATGCGCAAAATGCCTTTGAAATGGCTTTAAAATGGATTTGGAGCATGGAGACGATTATCTCGGGATTGCAAGATAACCAAACAAAACTTTTAGTGGATTTCTACTTATTTTATTAAATATCATCTCCACCAAACAGGACAAGCTTGCATCTGTTATAGTTTTGGAGAAAAATGTGTTCATTTCATGTATGCGCGAAATGCTTTAAAAATGGCTTTAAAATGGATTTGGAGCATGGAGACGATTATCTCGGGATTGCAAGATAACCAAACAAAACTTTTAGTGGATTTCTACTTATTTTATTAAATATCATCTCCACCAAACAGGACAAGCTTGCATCTGTTATAGTTTTGGAGAAAAATGTGTTCATTTCATGTATGCGCGAAATGCCTTAAAAATGGCTTTAAAATGGATTTGGAGCATGGAGACGATTATCTCGGGATTGCAAGATAACCAAACAAAACTTTTAGTGGATTTCTACTTATTTTATTAAATATCATCTCCACCAAACAGGACAAGCTTGCATCTGTTATAGTTTTGGAGAAAAATGTGTTCATTTCATGTATGCGCGAAATGCCTTAAAAATGGCTTTAAAATGGATTTGGAGCATGGAGACGATTATCTCGGGATTGCAAGATAACCAAACAAAACTTTTAGTGGATTTCTACTTATTTTATTAAATATCATCTCCACCAAACAGGACAAGCTTGCATCTGTTATAGTTTTGGAGAAAAATGTGTTCATTTCATGTATGCGCGAAATGCCTTAAAAATAACTATAAAATGGATTTGGAGCATGGAGACGATTATCTCGGGATTGCAAAATAACCAAACAAAACTTTTAGTGGATTTCTACTTATTTTATTAAATATCATCTCCACCAAACAGGACAAGCTTGCATGTGTTATAGTTTTGGAGAAAAATGTGTTCATTTCATGTATGCGCAAAATGCCTTTGAAATGGCTTTAAAATGGATTTGGAGCATGGAGACGATTATCTCAGGATGGCAATATAAACAAACGAAACTTTTAGTAGATTTCTACTTATTTTTTTAAATATTATCTCGACCAAACAGGACAAGCTTGCATCTGTTATAGTTTTGGAGAAAAATGTGTTCATTTCATGTATGCGCGAAATGCCTTAAAAATGGCTTTAAAATGGATTTGGAGCATGGAGACGATTATCTCGGGATTGCAAGATAACCAAACAAAACTTTTAGTGGATTTCTACTTATTTTATTAAATATCATCTCCACCAAACAGGACAAGCTTGCATCTGTTATAGTTTTGGAGAAAAATGTGTTCATTTCATGTATGCGCGAAATGCCTTAAAAATGGCTTTAAAATGGATTTGGAGCATGGAGACGATTATCTCGGGATTGCAATATAACCAAACAAAACTTTTAGTGGATTTCTACTTATTTTATTAAATATCATCTCCACCAAACAGGACAAGCTTGCATCTGTTATAGTTTTGGAGAAAAATGTGTTCATTTCATGTATGCGCGAAATGCCTTAAAAATGGCTTTAAAATGGATTTGGAGCATGGAGACGATTATCTCGGGATTGCAAGATAACCAAACAAAACTTTTAGTGGATTTCTACTTATTTTATTAAATATCATCTCCACCAAACAGGACAAGCTTGCATCTGTTATAGTTTTGGAGAAAAATGTGTTCATTTCATGTATGCGCGAAATGCCTTAAAAATGGCTTTAAAATGGATTTGGAGCATGGAGACGATTATCTCGGGATTGCAAGATAACCAAACAAAACTTTTAGTGGATTTCTACTTATTTTATTAAATATCATCTCCACCAAACAGGACAAGCTTGCATCTGTTATAGTTTTGGAGAAAAATGTGTTCATTTCATGTATGCGCGAAATGCTTTAAAAATGGCTTTAAAATGGATTTGGAGCATGGAGACGATTATCTCGGGATTGCAAGATAACCAAACAAAACTTTTAGTGGATTTCTACTTATTTTATTAAATATCATCTCCACCAAACAGGACAAGCTTGCATCTGTTATAGTTTTGGAGAAAAATGTGTTCATTTCATGTATGCGCGAAATGCCTTAAAAATGGCTTTAAAATGGATTTGGAGCATGGAGACGATTATCTCGGGATGGCAAGATAACCAAACAAAACTTTTAGTGGATTTCTACTTATTTTATTAAATATCATCTCCACCAAACAGGACAAGCTTGCATCTGTTATAGTTTTGGAGAAAAATGTGTTCATTTCATGTATGCGCGAAATGCCTTAAAAATGGCTTTAAAATGGATTTGGAGCATGGAGACGATTATTTCGGGATTGCAAGATAACCAAACAAAACTTTTAGTGGATTTCTACTTATTTTATTAAATATCATCTCCACCAAACAGGACAAGCTTGCATGTGTTATAGTTTTGGAGAAAAATGTGTTCATTTCATGTATGCGCAAAATGCCTTTGAAATGGCTTTAAAATGGATTTGGAGCATGGAGACGATTATCTCGGGATTGCAAGATAACCAAACAAAACTTTTAGTGGATTTCTACTTATTTTATTAAATATCATCTCCACCAAACAGGACAAGCTTGCATCTGTTATAGTTTTGGAGAAAAATGTGTTCATTTCATGTATGCGCGAAATGCTTTAAAAATGGCTTTAAAATGGATTTGGAGCATGGAGACGATTATCTCGGGATTGCAAGATAACCAAACAAAACTTTTAGTGGATTTCTACTTATTTTATTAAATATCATCTCCACCAAACAGGACAAGCTTGCATCTGTTATAGTTTTGGAGAAAAATGTGTTCATTTCATGTATGCGCGAAATGCCTTAAAAATGGCTTTAAAATGGATTTGGAGCATGGAGACGATTATCTCGGGATTGCAAGATAACCAAACAAAACTTTTAGTGGATTTCTACTTATTTTATTAAATATCATCTCCACCAAACAGGACAAGCTTGCATCTGTTATAGTTTTGGAGAAAAATGTGTTCATTTCATGTATGCGCGAAATGCCTTAAAAATGGCTTTAAAATGGATTTGGAGCATGGAGACGATTATCTCGGGATTGCAAGATAACCAAACAAAACTTTTAGTGGATTTCTACTTATTTTATTAAATATCATCTCCACCAAACAGGACAAGCTTGCATGTGTTATAGTTTTGGAGAAAAATGTGTTCATTTCATGTATGCGCAAAATGCCTTTGAAATGGCTTTAAAATGGATTTGGAGCATGGAGACGATTATCTCAGGATGGCAATATAAACAAACGAAACTTTTAGTAGATTTCTACTTATTTTATTAAATATTATCTCCACCAAACAGGACAAGCTTGCATCTGTTATAGTTTTGGAGAAAAATGTGTTCATTTCATGTATGCGCGAAATGCCTTAAAAATGGCTTTAAAATGGATTTGGAGCATGGAGACGATTATCTCGGGATTGCAAGATAACCAAACAAAACTTTTAGTGGATTTCTACTTATTTTATTAAATATCATCTCCACCAAACAGGACAAGCTTGCATCTGTTATAGTTTTGGAGAAAAATGTGTTCATTTCATGTATGCGCGAAATGCCTTAAAAATGGCTTTAAAATGGATTTGGAGCATGGAGACGATTATCTCGGGATTGCAAGATAACCAAACAAAACTTTTAGTGGATTTCTACTTATTTTATTAAATATCATCTCCACCAAACAGGACAAGCTTGCATGTGTTATAGTTTTGGAGAAAAATGTGTTCATTTCATGTATGCGCAAAATGCCTTTGAAATGGCTTTAAAATGGATTTGGAGCATGGAGACGATTATCTCAGGATGGCAATATAAACAAACGAAACTTTTAGTAGATTTTTACTTATTTTATTAAATATTATCTCCACCAAACAGGACAAGCTTGCATCTGTTATAGTTTTGGAGAAAAATGTGTTCATTTCATGTATGCGCGAAATGCCTTAAAAATGGCTTTAAAATGGATTTGGAGCATGGAGACGATTATCTCGGGATTGCAAGATAACCAAACAAAACTTTTAGTGGATTTCTACTTATTTTATTAAATATCATCTCCACCAAACAGGACAAGCTTGCATCTGTTATAGTTTTGGAGAAAAATGTGTTCATTTCATGTATGCGCGAAATGCCTTAAAAATGGCTTTAAAATGGATTTGGAGCATGGAGACGATTATCTCGGGATTGCAAGATAACCAAACAAAACTTTTAGTGGATTTCTACTTATTTTATTAAATATCATCTCCACCAAACAGGACAAGCTTGCATCTGTTATAGTTTTGGAGAAAAATGTGTTCATTTCATGTATGCGCGAAATGCCTTAAAAATGGCTTTAAAATGGATTTGGAGCATGGAGACGATTATCTCGGGATTGCAAGATAACCAAACAAAACTTTTAGTGGATTTCTACTTATTTTATTAAATATCATCTCCACCAAACAGGACAAGCTTGCATCTGTTATAGTTTTGGAGAAAAATGTGTTCATTTCATGTATGCGCGAAATGCCTTAAAAATGGCTTTAAAATGGATTTGGAGCATGGAGACGATTATCTCGGGATTGCAAGATAACCAAACAAAACTTTTAGTGGATTTCTACTTATTTTATTAAATATCATCTCCACCAAACAGGACAAGCTTTGCATCTGTTATAGTTTTGGAGAAAAATGTGTTCATTTCATGTATGCGCGAAATGCCTTAAAAATGGCTTTAAAATGGATTTGGAGCATGGAGACGATTATCTCGGGATTGCAAGATAACCAAACAAAACTTTTAGTAAATTTCTACTTATTTTATTAAATATCATCTCCACCAAACAGGACAAGCTTGCATCTGTTATAGTTTTGGAGAAAAATGTGTTCATTTCATGTATGCGCAAAATGCCTTTGAAATGGCTTTAAAATGGATTTGGAGCATGGAGACGATTATCTCGGGATTGCAAGATAACCAAACAAAACTTTTAGTGGATTTCTACTTATTTTATTAAATATCATCTCCACCAAACAGGACAAGCTTGCATCTGTTATAGTTTTGGAGAAAAATGTGTTCATTTCATGTATGCGCGAAATGCCTTAAAAATGGCTTTAAAATGGATTTGGAGCATGGAGACGATTATCTCGGGATTGCAAGATAACCAAACAAAACTTTTGGTGGATTTCTACTTATTTTATTAAATATCATCTCCACCAAACAGGACAAGCTTGCATCTGTTATAGTTTTGGAGAAAAATGTGTTTATTTCATGTATGCGCGAAATGCCTTAAAAATGGCTTTAAAATGGATTTGGAGCATGGAGACGATTATCTCGGGATTGCAAGATAACCAAACAAAACTTTTAGTGGATTTCTACTTATTTTATTAAATATCATCTCCACCAAACAGGACAAGCTTGCATGTGTTATAGTTTTGGAGAAAAATGTGTTCATTTCATGTATGCGCAAAATGCCTTTGAAATGGCTTTAAAATGGATTTGGAGCATGGAGACGATTATCTCGGGATTGCAAGATAACCAAACAAAACTTTTAGTGGATTTCTACTTATTTTATTAAATATCATCTCCACCAAACAGGACAAGCTTGCATGTGTTATAGTTTTGGAGAAAAATGTGTTCATTTCATGTATGCGCAAAATGCCTTTGAAATGGCTTTAAAATGGATTTGGAGCATGGAGACGATTATCTCAGGATGGCAATATAAACAAACGAAACTTTTAGTAGATTTCTACTTATTTTATTAAATATTATCTCCACCAAACAGGACAAGCTTGCATCTGTTATAGTTTTGGAGAAAAATGTGTTCATTTCATGTATGCGCGAAATGCCTTAAAAATGGCTTTAAAATGGATTTGGAGCATGGAGACGATTATCTCGGGATTGCAAGATAACCAAACAAAACTTTTAGTGGATTTCTACTTATTTTATTAAATATCATCTCCACCAAACACGACAAGCTTGCATCTGTTATAGTTTTGGAGAAAAATGTGTTCATTTCATGTATGCGCGAAATGCCTTAAAAATGGCTTTAAAATGGATTTGGAGCATGGAGACGATTATCTCGGGATTGCAAGATAACCAAACAAAACTTTTAGTGGATTTCTACTTATTTTATTAAATATCATCTCCACCAAACAGGACAAGCTTGCATCTGTTATAGTTTTGGAGAAAAATGTGTTCATTTCATGTATGCGCGAAATGCCTTAAAAATGGCTTTAAAATGGATTTGGAGCATGGAGACGATTATCTCGGGATTGCAAGATAACCAAACAAAACTTTTAGTGGATTTCTACTTATTTTATTAAATATCATCTCCACCAAACAGGACAAGCTTGCATCTGTTATAGTTTTGGAGAAAAATGTGTTCATTTCATGTATGCGCGAAATGCCTTAAAAATGGCTTTAAAATGGATTTGGAGCATGGAGACGATTATCTCGGGATTGCAAGATAACCAAACAAAACTTTTAGTGGATTTCTACTTATTTTATTAAATATCATCTCCACCAAACAGGACAAGCTTGCATCTGTTATAGTTTTGGAGAAAAATGTGTTCATTTCATGTATGCGCGAAATGCCTTAAAAATGGCTTTAAAATGGATTTGGAGCATGGAGACGATTATCTCGGGATTGCAAGATAACCAAACAAAACTTTTAGTGGATTTCTACTTATTTTATTAAATATCATCTCCACCAAACAGGACAAGCTTGCATCTGTTATAGTTTTTGAGAAAAATGTGTTCATTTCATGTATGCGCGAAATGCCTTAAAAATGGCTTTAAAATGGATTTGGAGCATGGAGACGATTATCTCGGGATTGCAAGATAACCAAACAAAACTTTTAGTGGATTTCTACTTATTTTATTAAATATCATCTCCACCAAACAGGACAAGCTTGCATCTGTTATAGTTTTGGAGAAAAATGTGTTCATTTCATGTATGCGCGAAATGCCTTAAAAATGGCTTTAAAATGGATTTGGAGCATGGAGACGATTATCTCGGGTTTTTCAAGATAACCAAACAAAACTTTTAGTGGATTTCTACTTATTTTATTAAATATCATCTCCACCAAACAGGACAAGCTTGCATCTGTTATAGTTTTGGAGAAAAATGTGTTCATTTCATGTATGCGCGAAATGCCTTAAAAATGGCTTTAAAATGGATTTGGAGCATGGAGACGATTATCTCGGGATTGCAAGATAACCAAACAAAACTTTTAGTGGATTTCTACTTATTTTATTAAATATCATCTCCACCAAACAGGACAAGCTTGCATCTGTTATAGTTTTGGAGAAAAATGTGTTCATTTCATGTATGCGCGAAATGCCTTAAAAATGGCTTTAAAATGGATTTGGAGCATGGAGACGATTATCTCGGGTTTTTCAAGATAACCAAACAAAACTTTTAGTGGATTTCTACTTATTTTATTAAATATCATCTCCACCAAACAGGACAAGCTTGCATCTGTTATAGTTTTGGAGAAAAATGTGTTCATTTCATGTATGCGCGAAATGCCTTAAAAATGGCTTTAAAATGGATTTGGAGCATGGAGACGATTATCTCGGGATTGCAAGATAACCAAACAAAACTTTTAGTGGATTTCTACTTATTTTATTAAATATCATCTCCACCAAACAGGACAAGCTTGCATCTGTTATAGTTTTGGAGAAAAATGTGTTCATTTCATGTATGCGCGAAATGCCTTAAAAATGGCTTTAAAATGGATTTGGAGCATGGAGACGATTATCTCGGGATTGCAAGATAACCAAACAAAACTTTTAGTGGATTTCTACTTATTTTATTAAATATCATCTCCACCAAACAGGACAAGCTTGCATCTGTTATAGTTTTGGAGAAAAATGTGTTCATTTCATGTATGCGCGAAATGCCTTAAAAATGGCTTTAAAATGGATTTGGAGCATGGAGACGATTATCTCGGGATTGCAAGATAACCAAACAAAACTTTTAGTGGATTTCTACTTATTTTATTAAATATCATCTCCACCAAACAGGACAAGCTTGCATGTGTTATAGTTTTGGAGAAAAATGTGTTCATTTCATGTATGCGCAAAATGCCTTTGAAATGGCTTTAAAATGGATTTGGAGCATGGAGACGATTATCTCGGGATTGCAAGATAACCAAACAAAACATTTAGTGGATTTCTACTTATTTTATTAAATATCATCTCCACCAAACAGGACAAGCTTGCATCTGTTATAGTTTTGGAGAAAAATGTGTTCATTTCATGTATGCGCGAAATGCCTTAAAAATGGCTTTAAAATGGATTTGGAGCATGGAGACGATTATCTCGGGATTGCAAGATAACCAAACAAAACTTTTAGTGGATTTCTACTTATTTTATTAAATATCATCTCCACCAAACAGGACAAGCTTGCATCTCTTATAGTTTTGGAGAAAAATGTGTTCATTTCATGTATGCGCGAAATGCCTTAAAAATGGCTTTAAAATGGATTTGGAGCATGGAGACGATTATCTCGGGATTGCAATATAACCAAACAAAACTTTTAGTGGATTTCTACTTATTTTATTAAATATCATCTCCACCAAACAGGACAAGCTTGCATCTGTTATAGTTTTGGAGAAAAATGTGTTCATTTCATGTATGCGCGAAAAGCCTTAAAAATGGCTTTAAAATGGATTTGGAGCATGGAGACGATTATCTCGGGATTGCAAGATAACCAAACAAAACTTTTAGTGGATTTCTACTTATTTTATTAAATATCATCTCCACCAAACAGGACAAGCTTTGCATCTGTTATAGTTTTGGAGAAAAATGTGTTCATTTCATGTATGCGCGAAATGCCTTAAAAATGGCTTTAAAATGGATTTGGAGCATGGAGACGATTATCTCGGGATTGCAAGATAACCAAACAAAACTTTTAGTAAATTTCTACTTATTTTATTAAATATCATCTCCACCAAACAGGACAAGCTTGCATCTGTTATAGTTTTGGAGAAAAATGTGTTCATTTCATGTATGCGCAAAATGCCTTTGAAATGGCTTTAAAATGGATTTGGAGCATGGAGACGATTATCTCGGGATTGCAAGATAACCAAACAAAACTTTTAGTGGATTTCTACTTATTTTATTAAATATCATCTCCACCAAACAGGACAAGCTTGCATCTGTTATAGTTTTGGAGAAAAATGTGTTCATTTCATGTATGCGCGAAATGCCTTAAAAATGGCTTTAAAATGGATTTGGAGCATGGAGACGATTATCTCGGGATTGCAAGAAAACCAAACAAAACTTTTAGTGGATTTCTACTTATTTTATTAAATATCATCTCCACCAAACAGGACAAGCTTGCATCTGTTATAGTTTTGGAGAAAAATGTGTTTATTTCATGTATGCGCGAAATGCCTTAAAAATGGCTTTAAAATGGATTTGGAGCATGGAGACGATTATCTCGGGATTGCAAGATAACCAAACAAAACTTTTAGTGGATTTCTACTTATTTTATTAAATATCATCTCCACCAAACAGGACAAGCTTGCATGTGTTATAGTTTTGGAGAAAAATGTGTTCATTTCATGTATGCGCAAAATGCCTTTGAAATGGCTTTAAAATGGATTTGGAGCATGGAGACGATTATCTCAGGATGGCAATATAAACAAACGAAACTTTTAGTAGATTTCTACTTATTTTATTAAATATTATCTCCACCAAACAGGACAAGCTTGCATCTGTTATAGTTTTGGAGAAAAATGTGTTCATTTCATGTATGCGCGAAATGCCTTAAAAATGGCTTTAAAATGGATTTGGAGCATGGAGACGATTATCTCGGGATTGCAAGATAACCAAACAAAACTTTTAGTGGATTTCTACTTATTTTATTAAATATCATCTCCACCAAACACGACAAGCTTGCATCTGTTATAGTTTTGGAGAAAAATGTGTTCATTTCATGTATGCGCGAAATGCCTTAAAAATGGCTTTAAAATGGATTTGGAGCATGGAGACGATTATCTCGGGATTGCAAGATAACCAAACAAAACTTTTAGTGGATTTCTACTTATTTTATTAAATATCATCTCCACCAAACAGGACAAGCTTGCATCTGTTATAGTTTTGGAGAAAAATGTGTTCATTTCATGTATGCGCGAAATGCCTTAAAAATGGCTTTAAAATGGATTTGGAGCATGGAGACGATTATCTCGGGATTGCAAGATAACCAAACAAAACTTTTAGTGGATTTCTACTTATTTTATTAAATATCATCTCCACCAAACAGGACACGCTTGCATCTGTTATAGTTTTGGAGAAAAATGTGTTCATTTCATGTATGCGCGAAATGCCTTAAAAATGGCTTTAAAATGGATTTGGAGCATGGAGACGATTATCTCGGGATTGCAAGATAACCAAACAAAACTTTTAGTGGATTTCTACTTATTTTATTAAATATCATCTCCACCAAACAGGACAAGCTTGCATCTGTTATAGTTTTGGAGAAAAATGTGTTCATTTCATGTATGCGCGAAATGCCTTAAAAATGGCTTTAAAATGGATTTGGAGCATGGAGACGATTATCTCGGGTTTTTCAAGATAACCAAACAAAACTTTTAGTGGATTTCTACTTATTTTATTAAATATCATCTCCACCAAACAGGACAAGCTTGCATCTGTTATAGTTTTGGAGAAAAATGTGTTCATTTCATGTATGCGCAAAATGCCTTAAAAATGGCTTTAAAATGGATTTGGAGCATGGAGACGATTATCTCGGGATTGCAAGATAACCAAACAAAACTTTTAGTGGATTTCTACTTATTTTATTAAATATCATCTCCACCAAACAGGACAAGCTTGCATCTGTTATAGTTTTGGAGAAAAATGTGTTCATTTCATGTATGCGCGAAATGCCTTAAAAATGGCTTTAAAATGGATTTGGAGCATGGAGACGATTATCTCGGGATTGCAAGATAACCAAACAAAACTTTTAGTGGATTTCTACTTATTTTATTAAATATCATCTCCACCAAACAGGACAAGCTTGCATCTGTTATAGTTTTGGAGAAAAATGTGTTCATTTCATGTATGCGCGAAATGCCTTAAAAATGGCTTTAAAATGGATTTGGAGCATGGAGACGATTATCTCGGGATTGCAAGATAACCAAACAAAACTTTTAGTGGATTTCTACTTATTTTATTAAATATCATCTCCACCAAACAGGACAAGCTTGCATGTGTTATAGTTTTGGAGAAAAATGTGTTCATTTCAAGTATGCGCAAAATGCCTTTGAAATGGCTTTAAAATGGATTTGGAGCATGGAGACGATTATCTCGGGATTGCAAGATAACCAAACAAAACTTTTAGTGGATTTCTACTTATTTTATTAAATATCATCTCCACCAAACAGGACAAGCTTGCATCTGTTATAGTTTTGGAGAAAAATGTGTTCATTTCATGTATGCGCGAAATGCCTTAAAAATGGCTTTAAAATGGATTTGGAGCATGGAGACGATTATCTCGGGATTGCAAGATAACCAAACAAAACTTTTAGTGGATTTCTACTTATTTTATTAAGTATCATCTCCACCAAACAGGACAAGCTTGCATGTGTTATAGTTTTGGAGAAAAATGTGTTCATTTCATGTATTCGCAAAATGCCTTTGAAATGGCTTTAAAATGGATTTGGAGCATGGAGACGATTATCTCGGGATTGCAAGATAACCAAACAAAACTTTTAGTGGATTTCTACTTATTTTATTAAATATCATCTCCACCAAACAGGACAAGCTTGCATGTGTTATAGTTTTGGAGAAAAATGTGTTCATTTCATGTATGCGCAAAATGCCTTTGAAATGGCTTTAAAATGGATTTGGAGCATGGAGACGATTATCTCAGGATGGCAATATAAACAAACGAAACTTTTAGTAGATTTCTACTTATTTTATTAAATATTATCTCCACCAAACAGGACAAGCTTGCATCTGTTATAGTTTTGGAGAAAAATGTGTTCATTTCATGTATGCGCGAAATGCCTTAAAAATGGCTTTAAAATGGATTTGGAGCATGGAGACGATTATCTCGGGATTGCAAGATAACCAAACAAAACTTTTAGTGGATTTCTACTTATTTTATTAAATATCATCTCCACCAAACAGGACAAGCTTGCATCTGTTATAGTTTTGGAGAAAAATGTGTTCATTTCATGTATGCGCGAAATGCCTTAAAAATGGCTTTAAAATGAATTTGGAGCATGGAGACGATTATCTCGGGATTGCAATATAACCAAACAAAACATTTAGTGGATTTCTACTTATTTTATTAAATATCATCTCCACCAAACAGGACAAGCTTGCATCTGTTATAGTTTTGGAGAAAAATGTGTTCATTTCATGTATGCGCGAAATGCCTTAAAAATGGCTTTAAAATGGATTTGGAGCATGGAGACGATTATCTCGGGATTGCAAGATAACCAAACAAAACTTTTAGTGGATTTCTACTTATTTTATTAAATATCATCTCCACCAAACAGGACAAGCTTGCATCTGTTATAGTTTTGGAGAAAAATGTGTTCATTTCATGTATGCGCGAAATGCCTTAAAAATGGCTTTAAAATGGATTTGGAGCATGGAGACGATTATCTCGGGATTGCAAGATAACCAAACAAAACTTTTAGTGGATTTCTACTTATTTTATTAAATATCATCTCCACCAAACAGGACAAGCTTGCATCTGTTATAGTTTTGGAGAAAAATGTGTTCATTTCATGTATGCGCGAAATGCCTTAAAAATGGCTTTAAAATGGATTTGGAGCATGGAGACGATTATCTCGGGATTGCAAGATAACCAAACAAAACTTTTAGTGGATTTCTACTTATTTTATTAAATATCATCTCCACCAAAAAGGACAAGCTTGCATCTGTTATAGTTTTGGAGAAAAATGTGTTCATTTCATGTATGCGCGAAATGCCTTAAAAATGGCTTTAAAATGGATTTGGAGCATGGAGACGATTATCTCGGGATTGCAAGATAACCAAACAAAACTTTTAGTGGATTTCTACTTATTTTATTAAATATCATCTCCACCAAACAGGACAAGCTTGCATCTGTTATAGTTTTGGAGAAAAATGTGTTCATTTCATGTATGCGCGAAATGCCTTAAAAATAACTTTAAAATGGATTTGGAGCATGGAGACGATTATCTCGGGATTGCAAGATAACCAAACAAAACTTTTAGTGGATTTCTACTTATTTTATTAAATATCATCTCCACCAAACAGGACAAGCTTGCATGTGTTATAGTTTTGGAGAAAAATGTGTTCATTTCATGTATGCGCAAAATGCCTTTGAAATGGCTTTAAAATGGATTTGGAGCATGGAGACGATTATCTCAGGATGGCAATATAAACAAACGAAACTTTTAGTAGATTTCTACTTATTTTATTAAATATTATCTCGACCAAACAGGACAAGCTTGCATCTGTTATAGTTTTGGAGAAAAATGTGTTCATTTCATGTATGCGCGAAATGCCTTAAAAATGGCTTTAAAATGGATTTGGAGCATGGAGACGATTATCTCGGGATTGCAAGATAACCAAACAAAACTTTTAGTGGATTTCTACTTATTTTATTAAATATCATCTCCACCAAACAGGACAAGCTTGCATCTGTTATAGTTTTGGAGAAAAATGTGTTCATTTCATGTATGCGCGAAATGCCTTAAAAATGGCTTTAAAATGGATTTGGAGCATGGAGACGATTATCTCGGGATTGCAAGATAACCAAACAAAACTTTTAGTGGATTTCTACTTATTTTATTAAATATCATCTCCACCAAACAGGACAAGCTTGCATCTGTTATAGTTTTGGAGAAAAATGTGTTCATTTCATGTATGCGCGAAATGCCTTAAAAATGGCTTTAAAATGGATTTGGAGCATGGAGACGATTATCTCGGGATTGCAAGATAACCAAACAAAACTTTTAGTGGATTTCTACTTATTTTATTAAATATCATCTCCACCAAACAGGACAAGCTTGCATCTGTTATAGTTTTGGAGAAAAATGTGTTCATTTCATGTATGCGCGAAATGCCTTAAAAATGGCTTTAAAATGGATTTGGAGCATGGAGACGATTATCTCGGGATTGCAAGATAACCAAACAAAACTTTTAGTGGATTTCTACTTATTTTATTAAATATCATCTCCACCAAACAGGACAAGCTTGCATCTGTTATAGTTTTGGAGAAAAATGTGTTCATTTCATGTATGCGCGAAATGCCTTAAAAATGGCTTTAAAATGGATTTGGAGCATGGAGACGATTATCTCGGGATTGCAAGATAACCAAACAAAACTTTTAGTGGATTTCTACTTATTTTATTAAATATCATCTCCACCAAACAGGACAAGCTTGCATCTGTTATAGTTTTGGAGAAAAATGTGTTCATTTCATGTATGCGCGAAATGCCTTAAAAATGGCTTTAAAATGGATTTGGAGCATGGAGACGATTATCTCGGGATTGCAAGATAACCAAACAAAACTTTTAGTGGATTTCTACTTATTTTATTAAATATCATCTCCACCAAACAGGACAAGCTTGCATCTGTTATAGTTTTGGAGAAAAATGTGTTCATTTCATGTATGCGCGAAATGCCTTAAAAATAACTTTAAAATGGATTTGGAGCATGGAGACGATTATCTCGGGATTGCAAGATAACCAAACAAAACTTTTAGTGGATTTCTACTTATTTTATTAAATATCATCTCCACCAAACAGGACAAGCTTGCATGTGTTATAGTTTTGGAGAAAAATGTGTTCATTTCATGTATGCGCAAAATGCCTTTGAAATGGCTTTAAAATGGATTTGGAGCATGGAGACGATTATCTCAGGATGGCAATATAAACAAACGAAACTTTTAGTAGATTTCTACTTATTTTATTAAATATTATCTCGACCAAACAGGACAAGCTTGCATCTGTTATAGTTTTGGAGAAAAATGTGTTCATTTCATGTATGCGCGAAATGCCTTAAAAATGGCTTTAAAATGGATTTGGAGCATGGAGACGATTATCTCGGGATTGCAAGATAACCAAACAAAACTTTTAGTGGATTTCTACTTATTTTATTAAATATCATCTCCACCAAACAGGACAAGCTTGCATCTGTTATAGTTTTGGAGAAAAATGTGTTCATTTCATGTATGCGCGAAATGCCTTAAAAATGGCTTTAAAATGGATTTGGAGCATGGAGACGATTATCTCGGGATTGCAAGATAACCAAACAAAACTTTTAGTGGATTTCTACTTATTTTATTAAATATCATCTCCACCAAACAGGACAAGCTTGCATCTGTTATAGTTTTGGAGAAAAATGTGTTCATTTCATGTATGCGCGAAATGCCTTAAAAATGGCTTTAAAATGGATTTGGAGCATGGAGACGATTATCTCGGGATTGCAAGATAACCAAACAAAACTTTTAGTGGATTTCTACTTATTTTATTAAATATCATCTCCACCAAACAGGACAAGCTTGCATCTGTTATAGTTTTGGAGAAAAATGTGTTCATTTCATGTATGCGCGAAATGCCTTAAAAATGGCTTTAAAATGGATTTGGAGCATGGAGACGATTATCTCGGGATTGCAAGATAACCAAACAAAACTTTTAGTGGATTTCTACTTATTTTATTAAATATCATCTCCACCAAACAGAACAAGCTTGCATGTGTTATAGTTTTGGAGAAAAATGTGTTCATTTCATGTATGCGCAAAATGCCTTTGAAATGGCTTTAAAATGGATTTGGAGCATGGAGACGATTATCTCGGGATTGCAAGATAACCAAACAAAACTTTTAGTGGATTTCTACTTATTTTATTAAATATCATCTCCACCAAAGAGGACAAGCTTGCATCTGTTATAGTTTTGGAGAAAAATGTGTTCATTTCATGTATGCGCGAAATGCCTTAAAAATGGCTTTAAAATGGATTTGGAGCATGGAGACGATTATCTCGGGATTGCAAGATAACCAAACAAAACTTTTAGTGGATTTCTACTTATTTTATTAAGTATCATCTCCACCAAACAGGACAAGCTTGCATGTGTTATAGTTTTGGAGAAAAATGTGTTCATTTCATGTATGCGCAAAATGCCTTTGAAATGGCTTTAAAATGGATTTGGAGCATGGAGACGATTATCTCGGGATTGCAAGATAACCAAACAAAACTTTTAGTGGATTTCTACTTATTTTATTAAATATCATCTCCACCAAACAGGACAAGCTTGCATGTGTTATAGTTTTGGAGAAAAATGTGTTCATTTCATGTATGCGCAAAATGCCTTTGAAATGGCTTTAAAATGGATTTGGAGCATGGAGACGATTATCTCAGGATGGCAATATAAACAAACGAAACTTTTAGTAGATTTCTACTTATTTTATTAAATATTATCTCCACCAAACAGGACAAGCTTGCATCTGTTATAGTTTTGGAGAAAAATGTGTTCATTTCATGTATGCGCGAAATGCCTTAAAAATGGCTTTAAAATGGATTTGGAGCATGGAGACGATTATCTCGGGATTGCAAGATAACCAAACAAAACTTTTAGTGGATTTCTACTTATTTTATTAAATATCATCTCCACCAAACAGGACAAGCTTGCATCTGTTATAGTTTTGGAGAAAAATGTGTTCATTTCATGTATGCGCGAAATGCCTTAAAAATGGCTTTAAAATGAATTTGGAGCATGGAGACGATTATCTCGGGATTGCAATATAACCAAACAAAACTTTTAGTGGATTTCTACTTATTTTATTAAATATCATCTCCACCAAACAGGACAAGCTTGCATCTGTTATAGTTTTGGAGAAAAATGTGTTCATTTCATGTATGCGCGAAATGCCTTAAAAATGGCTTTAAAATGGATTTGGAGCATGGAGACGATTATCTCGGGATTGCAAGATAACCAAACAAAACTTTTAGTGGATTTCTACTTATTTTATTAAATATCATCTCCACCAAACAGGACAAGCTTGCATCTGTTATAGTTTTGGAGAAAAATGTGTTCATTTCATGTATGCGCGAAATGCCTTAAAAATGGCTTTAAAATGGATTTGGAGCATGGAGACGATTATCTCGGGATTGCAAGATAACCAAACAAAACTTTTAGTGGATTTCTACTTATTTTATTAAATATCATCTCCACCAAACAGGACAAGCTTGCATCTGTTATAGTTTTGGAGAAAAATGTGTTCATTTCATGTATGCGCGAAATGCCTTAAAAATGGCTTTAAAATGGATTTGGAGCATGGAGACGATTATCTCGGGATTGCAAGATAACCAAACAAAACTTTTAGTGGATTTCTACTTATTTTATTAAATATCATCTCCACCAAACAGGACAAGCTTGCATCTGTTATAGTTTTGGAGAAAAATGTGTTCATTTCATGTATGCGCGAAATGCCTTAAAAATAACTTTAAAATGGATTTGGAGCATTGAGACGATTATCTCGGGATTGCAAGATAACCAAACAAAACTTTTAGTGGATTTCTACTTATTTTATTAAATATCATCTCCACCAAACAGGACAAGCTTGCATGTGTTATAGTTTTGGAGAAAAATGTGTTCATTTCATGTATGCGCAAAATGCCTTTGAAATGGCTTTAAAATGGATTTGGAGCATGGAGACGATTATCTCAGGATGGCAATATAAACAAACGAAACTTTTAGTAGATTTCTACTTATTTTATTAAATATTATCTCCACCAAACAGGACAAGCTTGCATCTGTTATAGTTTTGGAGAAAAATGTGTTCATTTCATGTATGCGCGAAATGCCTTAAAAATGGCTTTAAAATGGATTTGGAGCATGGAGACGATTATCTCGGGATTGCAAGATAACCAAACAAAACTTTTAGTGGATTTCTACTTATTTTATTAAATATCATCTCCACCAAACAGGACAAGCTTGCATCTGTTATAGTTTTGGAGAAAAATGTGTTCATTTCATGTATGCGCGAAATGCCTTAAAAATGGCTTTAAAATGAATTTGGAGCATGGAGACGATTATCTCTGGATTGCAATATAACCAAACAAAACTTTTAGTGGATTTCTACTTATTTTATTAAATATCATCTCCACCAAACAGGACAAGCTTGCATCTGTTATAGTTTTGGAGAAAAATGTGTTCATTTCATGTATGCGCGAAATGCCTTAAAAATGGCTTTAAAATGGATTTGGAGCATGGAGACGATTATCTCGGGATTGCAAGATAACCAAACAAAACTTTTAGTGGATTTCTACTTATTTTATTAAATATCATCTCCACCAAACAGGACAAGCTTGCATCTGTTATAGTTTTGGAGAAAAATGTGTTCATTTCATGTATGCGCGAAATGCCTTAAAAATGGCTTTAAAATGGATTTGGAGCATGGAGACGATTATCTCGGGATTGCAAGATAACCAAACAAAACTTTTAGTGGATTTCTACTTATTTTATTAAATATCATCTCCACCAAACAGGACAAGCTTGCATCTGTTATAGTTTTGGAGAAAAATGTGTTCATTTCATGTATGCGCGAAATGCCTTAAAAATGGCTTTAAAATGGATTTGGAGCATGGAGACGATTATCTCGGGATTGCAAGATAACCAAACAAAACTTTTAGTGGATTTCTACTTATTTTATTAAATATCATCTCCACCAAACAGGACAAGCTTGCATCTGTTATAGTTTTGGAGAAAAATGTGTTCATTTCATGTATGCGCGAAATGCCTTAAAAATAACTTTAAAATGGATTTGGAGCATTGAGACGATTATCTCGGGATTGCAAGATAACCAAACAAAACTTTTAGTGGATTTCTACTTATTTTATTAAATATCATCTCCACCAAACAGGACAAGCTTGCATGTGTTATAGTTTTGGAGAAAAATGTGTTCATTTCATGTATGCGCAAAATGCCTTTGAAATGGCTTTAAAATGGATTTGGAGCATGGAGACGATTATCTCAGGATGGCAATATAAACAAACGAAACTTTTAGTAGATTTCTACTTATTTTATTAAATATTATCTCGACCAAACAGGACAAGCTTGCATCTGTTATAGTTTTGGAGAAAAATGTGTTCATTTCATGTATGCGCGAAATGCCTTAAAAATGGCTTTAAAATGGATTTGGAGCATGGAGACGATTATCTCGGGATTGCAATATAACCAAACAAAACTTTTAGTGGATTTCTACTTATTTTATTAAATATCATCTCCACCAAACAGGACAAGCTTGCATCTGTTATAGTTTTGGAGAAAAATGTGTTCATTTCATGTATGCGCGAAATGCCTTAAAAATGGCTTTAAAATGGATTTGGAGCATGGAGACGATTATCTCGGGATTGCAATATAACCAAACAAAACTTTTAGTGGATTTCTACTTATTTTATTAAATATCATCTCCACCAAACAGGACAAGCTTGCATCTGTTATAGTTTTGGAGAAAAATGTGTTCATTTCATGTATGCGCGAAATGCCTTAAAAATGGCTTTAAAATGGATTTGGAGCATGGAGACGATTATCTCGGGATTGCAAGATAACCAAACAAAACTTTTAGTGGATTTCTACTTATTTTATTAAATATCATCTCCACCAAACAGGACAAGCTTGCATCTGTTATAGTTTTGGGGAAAAATGTGTTCATTTCATGTATGCGCGAAATGCCTTAAAAATGGCTTTAAAATGGATTTGGAGCATGGAGACGATTATCTCGGGATTGCAAGATAACCAAACAAAACTTTTAGTGGATTTCTACTTATTTTATTAAATATCATCTCCACCAAACAGGACAAGCTTGCATCTGTTATAGTTTTGGAGAAAAATTTGTTCATTTCATGTATGCGCGAAATGCCTTAAAAATGGCTTTAAAATGGATTTGGAGCATGGAGACGATTATCTCGGGATTGCAAGATAACCAAACAAAACTTTTAGTGGATTTCTACTTATTTTATTAAATATCATCTCCACCAAACAGGACAAGCTTGCATCTGTTATAGTTTTGGAGAAAAATGTGTTCATTTCATGTATGCGCGAAATGCCTTAAAAATGGCTTTAAAATGGATTTGGAGCATGGAGACGATTATCTCGGGATTGCAAGATAACCAAACAAAACTTTTAGTGGATTTCTACTTATTTTATTAAATATCATCTCCACCAAACAGGACAAGCTTGCATCTGTTATAGTTTTGGAGAAAAATGTGTTCATTTCATGTATGCGCGAAATGCCTTAAAAATGGCTTTAAAATGGATTTGGAGCATGGAGACGATTATCTCGGGATTGCAAGATAACCAAACAAAACTTTTAGTGGATTTCTACTTATTTTATTAAATATCATCTCCACCAAACAGGACAAGCTTGCATCTGTTATAGTTTTGGAGAAAAATGTGTTCATTTCATGTATGCGCGAAATGCCTTAAAAATGGCTTTAAAATGGATTTGGAGCATGGAGACGATTATCTCGGGATTGCAAGATAACCAAACAAAACTTTTAGTGGATTTCTACTTATTTTATTAAATATCATCTCCACCAAACAGGACAAGCTTGCATCTGTTATAGTTTTGGAGAAAAATGTGTTCATTTCATGTATGCGCGAAATGCCTTAAAAATGGCTTTAAAATGGATTTGGAGCATGGAGACGATTATCTCGGGATTGCAAGATAACCAAACAAAACTTTTAGTGGATTTCTACTTATTTTATTAAATATCATCTCCACCAAACAGGACAAGCTTGCATCTGTTATAGTTTTGGAGAAAAATGTGTTCATTTCATGTATGCGCGAAATGCCTTAAAAATGGCTTTAAAATGGATTTGGAGCATGGAGACGATTATCTCGGGATTGCAAGATAACCAAACAAAACTTTTAGTGGATTTCTACTTATTTTATTAAATATCATCTCCACCAAACAGGACAAGCTTGCATGTGTTATAGTTTTGGAGAAAAATGTGTTCATTTCATGTATGCGCGAAATGCCTTAAAAATGGCTTTAAAATGGATTTGGAGCATGGAGACGATTATCTCGGGATTGCAAGATAACCAAACAAAACTTTTAGTGGATTTCTACTTATTTTATTAAATATCATCTCCACCAAACAGGACAAGCTTGCATCTGTTATAGTTTTGGAGAAAAATGTGTTCATTTCATGTATGCGCGAAATGCCTTAAAAATGGCTTTAAAATGGATTTGGAGCATGGAGACGATTATCTCGGAACTGCAAGATAACCAAACAAAACTTTTAGTGGATTTCTACTTATTTTATTAAATATCATCTCCACCAAACAGGACAAGCTTGCATCTGTTATAGTTTTGGAGAAAAATGTGTTCATTTCATGTATGCGCGAAATGCCTTAAAAATGGCTTTAAAATGGATTTGGAGCATGGAGACGATTATCTCGGGATTGCAAGATAACCAAACAAAACTTTTAGTGGATTTCTACTTATTTTATTAAATATCATCTCCACCAAACAGGACAAGCTTGCATCTGTTATAGTTTTGGAGAAAAATGTGTTCATTTCATGTATGCGCGAAATGCTTTAAAAATGGCTTTAAAATGGATTTGGAGCATGGAGACGATTATCTCGGGATTGCAAGATAACCAAACAAAACTTTTAGTGGATTTCTACTTATTTTATTAAATATCATCTCCACCAAACAGGACAAGCTTGCATCTGTTATAGTTTTGGAGAAAAATGTGTTCATTTCATGTATGCGCGAAATGCCTTAAAAATGGCTTTAAAATGGATTTGGAGCATGGAGACGATTATCTCGGGATTGCAAGATAACCAAACAAAACTTTTAGTGGATTTCTACTTATTGTATTAAATATCATCTCCACCAAACAGGACAAGCTTGCATGTGTTATAGTTTTGGAGAAAAATGTGTTCATTTCATGTATGCGCAAAATGCCTTTGAAATGGCTTTAAAATGGATTTGGAGCATGGAGACGATTATCTCGGGATTGCAAGATAACCAAACAAAACTTTTAGTGGATTTCTACTTATTTTATTAAATATCATCTCCACCAAACAGGACAAGCTTGCATGTGTTATAGTTTTGGAGAAAAATGTGTTCATTTCATGTATGCGCAAAATGCCTTTGAAATGGCTTTAAAATGGATTTGGAGCATGGAGACGATTATCTCAGGATGGCAATATAAACAAACGAAACTTTTAGTAGATTTCTACTTATTTTATTAAATATTATCTCCACCAAACAGGACAAGCTTGCATCTGTTATAGTTTTGGAGAAAAATGTGTTCATTTCATGTATGCGCGAAATGCCTTAAAAATGGCTTTAAAATGGATTTGGAGCATGGAGACGATTATCTCGGGATTGCAAGATAACCAAACAAAACTTTTAGTGGATTTCTACTTATTTTATTAAATATCATCTCCACCAAACAGGACAAGCTTGCATCTGTTATAGTTTTGGAGAAAAATGTGTTCATTTCATGTATGCGCGAAATGCCTTAAAAATGGCTTAAAAATGGATTTGGAGCATGGAGACGATTATCTCGGGATTGCAAGATAACCAAACAAAACTTTTAGTGGACTTTTACTTATTTTATTAAATATCATCTCCACCAAACAGGACAAGCTTGCATCTGTTATAGTTTTGGAGAAAAATGTGTTCATTTCATGTATGCGCGAAATGCCTTAAAAATGGCTTTAAAATGGATTTGGAGCATGGAGACGATTATCTCGGGATTGCAAGATAACCAAACAAAACTTTTAGTGGATTTCTACTTATTTTATTAAATATCATCTCCACCAAACAGGACAAGCTTGCATCTGTTATAGTTTTGGAGAAAAATGTGTTCATTTCATGTATGCGCGAAATGCCTTAAAAATGGCTTTAAAATGGATTTGGAGCATGGAGACGATTATCTCGGGATTGCAAGATAACCAAACAAAACTTTTAGTGGATTTCTACTTATTTTATTAAATATCATCTCCACCAAACAGGACAAGCTTGCATGTGTTATAGTTTTGGAGAAAAATGTGTTCATTTCATGTATGCGCAAAATGCCTTTGAAATGGCTTTAAAATGGATTTGGAGCATGGAGACGATTATCTCGGGATTGCAAGATAACCAAACAAAACTTTTAGTGGATTTCTACTTATTTTATTAAATATCATCTCCACCAAACAGGACAAGCTTGCATCTGTTATAGTTTTGGAGAAAAATGTGTTCATTTCATGTATGCGCGAAATGCCTTAAAAATGGCTTTAAAATGGATTTGGAGCATGGAGACGATTATCTCGGGATTGCAATATAACCAAACAAAACTTTTAGTGGATTTCTACTTATTTTATTAAATATCATCTCCACCAAACAGGACAAGCTTGCATCTGTTATAGTTTTGGAGAAAAATGTGTTCATTTCATGTATGCGCGAAATGCCTTAAAAATGGCTTTAAAATGGATTTGGAGCATGGAGACGATTATCTCGGGATTGCAAGATAACCAAACAAAACTTTTAGTGGATTTCTACTTATTTTATTAAATATCATCTCCACCAAACAGGACAAGCTTGCATCTGTTATAGTTTTGGGGAAAAATGTGTTCATTTCATGTATGCGCGAAATGCCTTAAAAATGGCTTTAAAATGGATTTGGAGCATGGAGACGATTATCTCGGGATTGCAAGATAACCAAACAAAACTTTTAGTGGATTTCTACTTATTTTATTAAATATCATCTCCACCAAACAGGACAAGCTTGCATCTGTTATAGTTTTGGAGAAAAATGTGTTCATTTCATGTATGCGCGAAATGCCTTAAAAATGGCTTTAAAATGGATTTGGAGCATGGAGACGATTATCTCGGGATTGCAAGATAACCAAACAAAACTTTTAGTGGATTTCTACTTATTTTATTAAATATCATCTCCACCAAACAGGACAAGCTTGCATCTGTTATAGTTTTGGAGAAAAATGTGTTCATTTCATGTATGCGCGAAATGCCTTAAAAATGGCTTTAAAATGGATTTGGAGCATGGAGACGATTATCTCGGGATTGCAAGATAACCAAACAAAACTTTTAGTGGATTTCTACTTATTTTATTAAATATCATCTCCACCAAACAGGACAAGCTTGCATCTGTTATAGTTTTGGAGAAAAATGTGTTCATTTCATGTATGCGCGAAATGCCTTAAAAATGGCTTTAAAATGGATTTGGAGCATGGAGACGATTATCTCGGGATTGCAAGATAACCAAACAAAACTTTTAGTGGATTTCTACTTATTTTATTAAATATCATCTCCACCAAACAGGACAAGCTTGCATCTGTTATAGTTTTGGAGAAAAATGTGTTCATTTCATGTATGCGCGAAATGCCTTAAAAATGGCTTTAAAATGGATTTGGAGCATGGAGACGATTATCTCGGGATTGCAAGATAACCAAACAAAACTTTTAGTGGATTTCTTTTTATTTTATTAAATATCATCTCCACCAAACAGGACAAGCTTGCATCTGTTATAGTTTTGGAGAAAAATGTGTTCATTTCATGTATGCGCGAAATGCCTTAAAAATGGCTTTAAAATGGATTTGGAGCATGGAGACGATTATCTCGGGATTGCAAGATAACCAAACAAAACTTTTAGTGGATTTCTACTTATTTTATTAAATATCATCTCCACCAAACAGGACAAGCTTGCATCTGTTATAGTTTTGGAGAAAAATGTGTTCATTTCATGTATGCGCGAAATGCCTTAAAAATGGCTTTAAAATGGATTTGGAGCATGGAGACGATTATCTCGGGTTTTTCAAGATAACCAAACAAAACTTTTAGTGGATTTCTACTTATTTTATTAAATATCATCTCCACCAAACAGGACAAGCTTGCATCTGTTATAGTTTTGGAGAAAAATGTGTTCATTTCATGTATGCGCGAAATGCCTTAAAAATGGCTTTAAAATGGATTTGGAGCATGGAGACGATTATCTCGGGATTGCAAGATAACCAAACAAAACTTTTAGTGGATTTCTACTTATTTTATTAAATATCATCTCCACCAAACAGGACAAGCTTGCATGTGTTATAGTTTTGGAGAAAAATGTGTTCATTTCATGTATGCGCGAAATGCCTTAAAAATGGCTTTAAAATGGATTTGGAGCATGGAGACGATTATCTCGGGATTGCAAGATAACCAAACAAAACTTTTAGTGGATTTCTACTTATTTTATTAAATATCATCTCCACCAAACAGGACAAGCTTGCATCTGTTATAGTTTTGGAGAAAAATGTGTTCATTTCATGTATGCGCGAAATGCCTTAAAAATGGCTTTAAAATGGATTTGGAGCATGGAGACGATTATCTCGGAACTGCAAGATAACCAAACAAAACTTTTAGTGGATTTCTACTTATTTTATTAAATATCATCTCCACCAAACAGGACAAGCTTGCATCTGTTATAGTTTTGGAGAAAAATGTGTTCATTTCATGTATGCGCGAAATGCCTTAAAAATGGCTTTAAAATGGATTTGGAGCATGGAGACGATTATCTCGGGATTGCAAGATAACCAAACAAAACTTTTAGTGGATTTCTACTTATTTTATTAAATATCATCTCCACCAAACAGGACAAGCTTGCATCTGTTATAGTTTTGGAGAAAAATGTGTTCATTTCATGTATGCGCGAAATGCTTTAAAAATGGCTTTAAAATGGATTTGGAGCATGGAGACGATTATCTCGGGATTGCAAGATAACCAAACAAAACTTTTAGTGGATTTCTACTTATTTTATTAAATATCATCTCCACCAAACAGGACAAGCTTGCATCTGTTATAGTTTTGGAGAAAAATGTGTTCATTTCATGTATGCGCGAAATGCCTTAAAAATGGCTTTAAAATGGATTTGGAGCATGGAGACGATTATCTCGGGATTGCAAGATAACCAAACAAAACTTTTAGTGGATTTCTACTTATTGTATTAAATATCATCTCCACCAAACAGGACAAGCTTGCATGTGTTATAGTTTTGGAGAAAAATGTGTTCATTTCATGTATGCGCAAAATGCCTTTGAAATGGCTTTAAAATGGATTTGGAGCATGGAGACGATTATCTCGGGATTGCAAGATAACCAAACAAAACTTTTAGTGGATTTCTACTTATTTTATTAAATATCATCTCCACCAAACAGGACAAGCTTGCATGTGTTATAGTTTTGGAGAAAAATGTGTTCATTTCATGTATGCGCAAAATGCCTTTGAAATGGCTTTAAAATGGATTTGGAGCATGGAGACGATTATCTCAGGATGGCAATATAAACAAACGAAACTTTTAGTAGATTTCTACTTATTTTATTAAATATTATCTCCACCAAACAGGACAAGCTTGCATCTGTTATAGTTTTGGAGAAAAATGTGTTCATTTCATGTATGCGCGAAATGCCTTAAAAATGGCTTTAAAATGGATTTGGAGCATGGAGACGATTATCTCGGGATTGCAAGATAACCAAACAAAACTTTTAGTGGATTTCTACTTATTTTATTAAATATCATCTCCACCAAACAGGACAAGCTTGCATCTGTTATAGTTTTGGAGAAAAATGTGTTCATTTCATGTATGCGCGAAATGCCTTAAAAATGGCTTAAAAATGGATTTGGAGCATGGAGACGATTATCTCGGGATTGCAAGATAACCAAACAAAACTTTTAGTGGACTTTTACTTATTTTATTAAATATCATCTCCACCAAACAGGACAAGCTTGCATCTGTTATAGTTTTGGAGAAAAATGTGTTCATTTCATGTATGCGCGAAATGCCTTAAAAATGGCTTTAAAATGGATTTGGAGCATGGAGACGATTATCTCGGGATTGCAAGATAACCAAACAAAACTTTTAGTGGATTTCTACTTATTTTATTAAATATCATCTCCACCAAACAGGACAAGCTTGCATCTGTTATAGTTTTGGAGAAAAATGTGTTCATTTCATGTATGCGCGAAATGCCTTAAAAATGGCTTTAAAATGGATTTGGAGCATGGAGACGATTATCTCGGGATTGCAAGATAACCAAACAAAACTTTTAGTGGATTTCTACTTATTTTATTAAATATCATCTCCACCAAACAGGACAAGCTTGCATGTGTTATAGTTTTGGAGAAAAATGTGTTCATTTCATGTATGCGCAAAATGCCTTTGAAATGGCTTTAAAATGGATTTGGAGCATGGAGACGATTATCTCGGGATTGCAAGATAACCAAACAAAACTTTTAGTGGATTTCTACTTATTTTATTAAATATCATCTCCACCAAACAGGACAAGCTTGCATCTGTTATAGTTTTGGAGAAAAATGTGTTCATTTCATGTATGCGCGAAATGCCTTAAAAATGGCTTTAAAATGGATTTGGAGCATGGAGACGATTATCTCGGGATTGCAAGATAACCAAACAAAACTTTTAGTGGATTTCTACTTATTTTATTAAATATCATCTCCACCAAACAGGACAAGCTTGCATCTGTTATAGTTTTGGAGAAAAATGTGTTTATTTCATGTATGCGCGATATGCCTTAAAAATGGCTTTAAAATGGATTTGGAGCATGGAGACGATTATCTCGGGATTGCAAGATAACCAAACAAAACTTTTAGTGGATTTCTACTTATTTTATTAAATATCATCTCCACCAAACAGGACAAGCTTGCATCTGTTATAGTTTTGGAGAAAAATGTGTTCATTTCATGTATGCGCGAAATGCCTTAAAAATGGCTTTAAAATGGATTTGGAGCATGGAGACGATTATCTCGGGATTGCAATATAACCAAACAAAACTTTTAGTGGATTTCTACTTATTTTATTAAATATCATCTCCACCAAACAGGACAAGCTTGCATCTGTTATAGTTTTGGAGAAAAATGTGTTCATTTCATGTATGCGCGAAATGCCTTAAAAATGGCTTTAAAATGGATTTGGAGCATGGAGACGATTATCTCGGGATTGCAAGATAACCAAACAAAACTTTTAGTGGATTTCTACTTATTTTATTAAATATCATCTCCACCAAACAGGACAAGCTTGCATCTGTTATAGTTTTGGAGAAAAATGTGTTCATTTCATGTATGCGCGAAATGCCTTAAAAATGGCTTTAAAATGGATTTGGAGCATGGAGACGATTATCTCGGGATTGCAAGATAACCAAACAAAACTTTTAGTGGATTTCTACTTATTTTATTAAATATCATCTCCACCAAACAGGACAAGCTTGCATCTGTTATAGTTTTGGAGAAAAATGTGTTCATTTCATGTATGCGCGAAATGCCTTAAAAATGGCTTTAAAATGGATTTGGAGCATGGAGACGATTATCTCGGGATTGCAAGATAACCAAACAAAACTTTTAGTGGATTTCTACTTATTTTCTTAAATATCATCTCCACCAAACAGGACAAGCTTGCATGTGTTATAGTTTTGGAGAAAAATGTGTTCATTTCATGTATGCGCAAAATGCCTTTGAAATGGCTTTAAAATGGATTTGGAGCATGGAGACGATTATCTCAGGATGGCAATATAAACAAACGAAACTTTTAGTAGATTTCTACTTATTTTATTAAATATTATCTCCACCAAACAGGACAAGCTTGCATCTGTTATAGTTTTGGAGAAAAATGTGTTCATTTCATGTATGCGCGAAATGCCTTAAAAATGGCTTTAAAATGGATTTGGAGCATGGAGACGATTATCTCGGGATTGCAAGATAACCAAACAAAACTTTTAGTGGATTTCTACTTATTTTATTAAATATCATCTCCACCAAACAGGACAAGCTTGCATCTGTTATAGTTTTGGAGAAAAATGTGTTCATTTCATGTATGCGCGAAATGCCTTAAAAATGGCTTTAAAATGGATTTGGAGCATGGAGACGATTATCTCGGGATTGCAAGATAACCAAACAAAACTTTTAGTGGATTTCTACTTATTTTATTAAATATCATCTCCACCAAACAGGACAAGCTTGCATGTGTTATAGTTTTGGAGAAAAATGTGTTCATTTCATGTATGCGCAAAATTCCTTTGAAATGGCTTTAAAATGGATTTGGAGCATGGAGACGATTATCTCAGGATGGCAATATAAACAAACGAAACTTTTAGTAGATTTCTACTTATTTTATTAAATATTATCTCCACCAAACAGGACAAGCTTGCATCTGTTATAGTTTTGGAGAAAAATGTGTTCATTTCATGTATGCGCGAAATGCCTTAAAAATGGCTTTAAAATGGATTTGGAGCATGGAGACGATTATCTCGGGATTGCAAGATAACCAAACAAAACTTTTAGTGGATTTCTACTTATTTTATTAAATATCATCTCCACCAAACAGGACAAGCTTGCATCTGTTATAGTTTTGGAGAAAAATGTGTTCATTTCATGTATGCGCGAAATGCCTTAAAAATGGCTTTAAAATGGATTTGGAGCATGGAGACGATTATCTCGGGATTGCAAGATAACCAAACAAAACGTTTAGTGGACTTCTACTTATTTTATTAAATATCATCTCCACCAAACAGGACAAGCTTGCATCTGTTATAGTTTTGGAGAAAAATGTGTTCATTTCATGTATGCGCGAAATGCCTTAAAAATGGCTTTAAAATGGATTTGGAGCATGGAGACGATTATCTCGGGATTGCAAGATAACCAAACAAAACTTTTAGTGGATTTCTACTTATTTTATTAAATATCATCTCCACCAAACAGGACAAGCTTGCATCTGTTATAGTTTTGGAGAAAAATGTGTTCATTTCATGTATGCGCGAAATGCCTTAAAAATGGCTTTAAAATGGATTTGGAGCATGGAGACGATTATCTCGGGATTGCAAGATAACCAAACAAAACTTTTAGTGGATTTCTACTTATTTTATTAAATATCATCTCCACCAAACAGGACAAGCTTTGCATCTGTTATAGTTTTGGAGAAAAATGTGTTCATTTCATGTATGCGCGAAATGCCTTAAAAATGGCTTTAAAATGGATTTGGAGCATGGAGACGATTATCTCGGGATTGCAAGATAACCAAACAAAACTTTTAGTAAATTTCTACTTATTTTATTAAATATCATCTCCACCAAACAGGACAAGCTTGCATCTGTTATAGTTTTGGAGAAAAATGTGTTCATTTCATGTATGCGCGAAATGCCTTAAAAATGGCTTTAAAATGGATTTGGAGCATGGAGACGATTATCTCGGGATTGCAAGATAACCAAACAAAACTTTTAGTGGATTTCTACTTATTTTATTAAATATCATCTCCACCAAACAGGACAAGTTTGCATGTGTTATAGTTTTGGAGAAAAATGTGTTCATTTCATGTATGCGCAAAATGCCTTTGAAATGGCTTTAAAATGGATTTGGAGCATGGAGACGATTATCTCGGGATTGCAAGATAACCAAACAAAACTTTTGATGGATTTCTACTTATTTTATTAAATATCATCTCCACCAAACAGGACAAGCTTGCATCTGTTATAGTTTTGGAGAAAAATGTGTTCATTTCATGTATGCGCGAAATGCCTTAAAAATGGCTTTAAAATGGATTTGGAGCATGGAGACGATTATCTCAGGATTGCAAGATAACCAAACAAAACTTTTAGTGGATTTCTACTTATTTTATTAAATATCATCTCCACCAAACAGGACAAGCTTGCATCTGTTATAGTTTTGGAGAAAAATGTGTTTATTTCATGTATGCGCGAAATGCCTTAAAAATGGCGGAGCATGGAGACGATTATCTCGGGATTGCAAGATAACCAAACAAAACTTTTAGTGGATTTCTACTTATTTTATTAAATATCATCTCCACCAAACAGGACAAGCTTGCATCTGTTATAGTTTTGGAGAAAAATGTGTTCATTTCATGTATGCGCGAAATGCCTTAAAAATGGCTTTAAAATGGATTTGGAGCATGGAGACGATTATCTCAGGATTGCAAGATAACCAAACAAAACTTTTAGTGGATTTCTACTTATTTTATTAAATATCATCTCCACCAAACAGGACAAGCTTGCATCTGTTATAGTTTTGGAGAAAAATGTGTTCATTTCATGTATGCGCGAAATGCCTTAAAAATGGCTTTAAAATGGATTTGGAGCATGGAGACGATTATCTCGGGATTGCAAGATAACCAAACAAAACTTTTAGTGGATTTCTACTTATTTTATTAAATATCATCTCCACCAAACAGGACAAGCTTGCATCTGTTATAGTTTTGGAGAAAAATGTGTTCATTTCATGTATGCGCGAAATGCCTTAAAAATGGCTTTAAAATGGATTTGGAGCATGGAGACGATTATCTCGGGATTGCAAGATAACCAAACAAAACTTTTAGTGGATTTCTACTTATTTTATTAAATATCATCTCCACCAAACAGGACAAGCTTGCATGTGTTATAGTTTTGGAGAAAAATGTGTTCATTTCATGTATGCGCAAAATGCCTTTGAAATGGCTTTAAAATGGATTTGGAGCATGGAGACGATTATCTCAGGATGGCAATATAAACAAACGAAACTTTTAGTAGATTTCTACTTATTTTATTAAATATTATCTCCACCAAACAGGACAAGCTTGCATCTGTTATAGTTTTGGAGAAAAATGTGTTCATTTCATGTATGCGCGAAATGCCTTAAAAATGGCTTTAAAATGGATTTGGAGCATGGAGACGATTATCTCGGGATTGCAAGATAACCAAACAAAACTTTTAGTGGATTTCTACTTATTTTATTAAATATCATCTCCACCAAACAGGACAAGTTTGCATGTGTTATAGTTTTGGAGAAAAATGTGTTCATTTCATGTATGCGCAAAATGCCTTTGAAATGGCTTTAAAATGGATTTGGAGCATGGAGACGATTATCTCGGGATTGCAAGATAACCAAACAAAACTTTTAGTGGATTTCTACTTATTTTATTAAATATCATCTCCACCAAACAGGACAAGCTTGCATCTGTTATAGTTTTGGAGAAAAATGTGTTCATTTCATGTATGCGCGAAATGCCTTAAAAATGGCTTTAAAATGGATTTGGAGCATGGAGACGATTATCTCGGGATTGCAAGATAACCAAACAAAACTTTTAGTGGATTTCTACTTATTTTATTAAATATCATCTCCACCAAACAGGACAAGCTTGCATCTGTTATAGTTTTGGAGAAAAATGTGTTTATTTCATGTATGCGCGAAATGCCTTAAAAATGGCTTTAAAATGGATTTGGAGCATGGAGACGATTATCTCGGGATTGCAAGATAACCAAACAAAACTTTTAGTGGATTTCTACTTATTTTATTAAATATCATCTCCACCAAACAGGACAAGCTTGCATCTGTTATAGTTTTGGAGAAAAATGTGTTCATTTCATGTATGCGCGAAATGCCTTAAAAATGGCTTTAAAATGGATTTGGAGCATGGAGACGATTATCTCGGGATTGCAAGATAACCAAACAAAACTTTTAGTGGATTTCTACTTATTTTATTAAATATCATCTCCACCAAACAGGACAAGCTTGCATCTGTTATAGTTTTGGAGAAAAATGTGTTCATTTCATGTATGCGCGAAATGCCTTAAAAATGGCTTTAAAATGGATTTGGAGCATGGAGACGATTATCTCGGGATTGCAAGATAACCAAACAAAACTTTTAGTGGATTTCTACTTATTTTATTAAATATCATCTCCACCAAACAGGACAAGCTTGCATCTGTTATAGTTTTGGAGAAAAATGTGTTCATTTCATGTATGCGCGAAATGCCTTAAAAATGGCTTTAAAATGGATTTGGAGCATGGAGACGATTATCTCGGGATTGCAAGATAACCAAACAAAACTTTTAGTGGATTTCTACTTATTTTATTAAATATCATCTCCACCAAACAGGACAAGCTTGCATGTGTTATAGTTTTGGAGAAAAATGTGTTCATTTCATGTATGCGCAAAATGCCTTTGAAATGGCTTTAAAATGGATTTGGAGCATGGAGACGATTATCTCAGGATGGCAATATAAACAAACGAAACTTTTAGTAGATTTCTACTTATTTTATTAAATATTATCTCCACCAAACAGGACAAGCTTGCATCTGTTATAGTTTTGGAGAAAAATGTGTTCATTTCATGTATGCGCGAAATGCCTTAAAAATGGCTTTAAAATGGATTTGGAGCATGGAGACGATTATCTCGGGATTGCAAGATAACCAAACAAAACTTTTAGTGGATTTCTACTTATTTTATTAAATATCATCTCCACCAAACAGGACAAGCTTGCATCTGTTATAGTTTTGGAGAAAAATGTGTTCATTTCATGTATGCGCGAAATGCCTTAAAAATGGCTTTAAAATGGATTTGGAGCATGGAGACGATTATCTCGGGATTGCAAGATAACCAAACAAAACTTTTAGTGGATTTCTACTTATTTTATTAAATATCATCTCCACCAAACAGGACAAGCTTGCATCTGTTATAGTTTTGGAGAAAAATGTGTTCATTTCATGTATGCGCGAAATGCCTTAAAAATGGCTTTAAAATGGATTTGGAGCATGGAGACGATTATCTCGGGATTGCAAGATAACCAAACAAAACTTTTAGTGGATTTCTACTTATTTTATTAAATATCATCTCCACCAAACAGGACAAGCTTTGCATCTGTTATAGTTTTGGAGAAAAATGTGTTCATTTCATGTATGCGCGAAATGCCTTAAAAATGGCTTTAAAATGGATTTGGAGCATGGAGACGATTATCTCGGGATTGCAAGATAACCAAACAAAACTTTTAGTAAATTTCTACTTATTTTATTAAATATCATCTCCACCAAACAGGACAAGCTTGCATCTGTTATAGTTTTGGAGAAAAATGTGTTCATTTCATGTATGCGCGAAATGCCTTAAAAATGGCTTTAAAATGGATTTGGAGCATGGAGACGATTATCTCGGGATTGCAAGATAACCAAACAAAACTTTTAGTGGATTTCTACTTATTTTATTAAATATCATCTCCACCAAACAGGACAAGTTTGCATGTGTTATAGTTTTGGAGAAAAATGTGTTCATTTCATGTATGCCGCAAAATGCCTTTGAAATGGCTTTAAAATGGATTTGGAGCATGGAGACGATTATCTCGGGATTGCAAGATAACCAAACAAAACTTTTAGTGGATTTCTACTTATTTTATTAAATATCATCTCCACCAAACAGGACAAGCTTGCATCTGTTATAGTTTTGGAGAAAAATGTGTTCATTTCATGTATGCGCGAAATGCCTTAAAAATGGCTTTAAAATGGATTTGGAGCATGGAGACGATTATCTCGGGATTGCAAGATAACCAAACAAAACTTTTAGTGGATTTCTACTTATTTTATTAAATATCATCTCCACCAAACAGGACAAGCTTGCATCTGTTATAGTTTTGGAAAAAAATGTGTTTATTTCATGTATGCGCGAAATGCCTTAAAAATGGCTTTAAAATGGATTTGGAGCATGGAGACGATTATCTCGGGATTGCAAGATAACCAAACAAAACGTTTTATTGGATTTCTACTTATTTTATTAAAAATCATCTCCACCAAACAGGACAAGCTTGCATCTGTTATAGTTTTGGAGAAAAAAGTGTTCATTTCATGTATGCGCGAAATGCCTTAAAAATGGCTTTAAAATGGATTTGGAGCATGGAGACGATTATCTCGGGATTGCAATATAACCAAACAAAACTTTTAGTGGATTTCTACTTATTTTATTAAATATCATCTCCACCAAACAGGACAAGCTTGCATCTGTTATAGTTTTGGAGAAAAATGTGTTCATTTCATGTATGCGCGAAATGCCTTAAAAATGGCTTTAAAATGGATTTGGAGCATGGAGACGATTATCTCGGGATTGCAAGATAACCAAACAAAACTTTTAGTGGATTTCTACTTATTTTATTAAATATCATCTCCACCAAACAGGACAAGCTTGCATCTGTTATAGTTTTGGAGAAAAATGTGTTCATTTCATGTATGCGCGAAATGCCTTAAAAATGGCTTTAAAATGGATTTGGAGCATGGAGACGATTATCTCGGGATTGCAAGATAACCAAACAAAACTTTTAGTGGATTTCTACTTATTTTATTAAATATCATCTCCACCAAACAGGACAAGCTTGCATCTGTTATAGTTTTGGAGAAAAATGTGTTCATTTCATGTATGCGCGAAATGCCTTAAAAATGGCTTTAAAATGGATTTGGAGCATGGAGACGATTATCTCGGGATTGCAAGATAACCAAACAAAACTTTTAGTGGATTTCTACTTATTTTATTAAATATCATCTCCACCAAACAGGACAAGCTTGCATCTGTTATAGTTTTGGAGAAAAATGTGTTCATTTCATGTATGCGCGAAATGCCTTAAAAATGGCTTTAAAATGGATTTGGAGCATGGAGACGATTATCTCGGGATTGCAAGATAACCAAACAAAACTTTTAGTGGATTTCTACTTATTTTATTAAATATCATCTCCACCAAACAGGACAAGCTTGCATCTGTTATAGTTTTGGAGAAAAATGTGTTCATTTCATGTATGCGCGAAATGCCTTAAAAATGGCTTTAAAATGGATTTGGAGCATGGAGACGATTATCTCGGGATTGCAAGATAACCAAACAAAACTTTTAGTGGATTTCTACTTATTTTATTAAATATCATCTCCACCAAACAGGACAAGCTTGCATCTGTTATAGTTTTGGAGAAAAATGTGTTCATTTCATGTATGCGCGAAATGCCTTAAAAATGGCTTTAAAATGGATTTGGAGCATGGAGACGATTATCTCGGGATTGCAAGATAACCAAACAAAACTTTTAGTGGATTTCTACTTATTTTATTAAATATCATCTCCACCAAACAGGACAAGCTTGCATCTGTTATAGTTTTGGAGAAAAATGTGTTCATTTCATGTATGCGCGAAATGCCTTAAAAATGGCTTTAAAATGGATTTGGAGCATGGAGACGATTATCTCGGGTTTTTCAAGATAACCAAACAAAACTTTTAGTGGATTTCTACTTATTTTATTAAATATCATCTCCACCAAACAGGACAAGCTTGCATCTGTTATAGTTTTGGAGAAAAATGTGTTCATTTCATGTATGCGCGAAATGCCTTAAAAATGGCTTTAAAATGGATTTGGAGCATGGAGACGATTATCTCGGGATTGCAAGATAACCAAACAAAACTTTTAGTGGATTTCTACTTATTTTATTAAATATCATCTCCACCAAACAGGACAAGCTTGCATCTGTTATTGTTTTGGAGAAAAAGGTGTTCATTTCATGTATGCGCGAAATGCCTTAAAAATGGCTTTAAAATGGATTTGGAGCATGGAGACGATTATCTCGGGATTGCAAGATAACCAAACAAAACTTTTAGTGGATTTCTACTTATTTTATTAAATATCATCTCCACCAAACAGGACAAGCTTGCATCTGTTATAGTTTTGGAGAAAAATGTGTTCATTTCATGTATGCGCGAAATGCCTTAAAAATGGCTTTAAAATGGATTTGGAGCATGGAGACGATTATCTCGGAATTGCAAGATAACCAAACAAAACTTTTAGTGGATTTCTACTTATTTTATTAAATATCATCTCCACCAAACAGGACAAGCTTGCATCTGTTATAGTTTTGGAGAAAAATGTGTTCATTTCATGTATGCGCGAAATGCCTTAAAAATGGCTTTAAAATGGATTTGGAGCATGGAGACGATTATCTCGGGATTGCAAGATAACCAAACAAAACTTTTAGTGGATTTCTACTTATTTTATTAAATATCATCTCCACCAAACAGGACAAGCTTGCATCTGTTATAGTTTTGGAGAAAAATGTGTTCATTTCATGTATGCGCGAAATGCTTTAAAAATGGCTTTAAAATGGATTTGGAGCATGGAGACGATTATCTCGGGATTGCAAGATAACCAAACAAAACTTTTAGTGGATTTCTACTTATTTTATTAAATATCATCTCCACCAAACAGGACAAGCTTGCATCTGTTATAGTTTTGGAGAAAAATGTGTTCATTTCATGTATGCGCGAAATGCCTTAAAAATGGCTTTAAAATGGATTTGGAGCATGGAGACGATTATCTCGGGATTGCAAGATAACCAAACAAAACTTTTAGTGGATTTCTACTTATTTTATTAAATATCATCTCCACCAAACAGGACAAGCTTGCATCTGTTATAGTTTTGGAGAAAAATGTGTTCATTTCATGTATGCGCGAAATGCTTTAAAAATGGCTTTAAAATGGATTTGGAGCATGGAGACGATTATCTCGGGATTGCAAGATAACCAAACAAAACTTTTAGTGGATTTCTACTTATTTTATTAAATATCATCTCCACCAAACAGGACAAGCTTGCATCTGTTATAGTTTTGGAGAAAAATGTGTTCATTTCATGTATGCGCGAAATGCCTTAAAAATGGCTTTAAAATGGATTTGGAGCATGGAGACGATTATCTCGGGTTTTTCAAGATAACCAAACAAAACTTTTAGTGGATTTCTACTTATTTTATTAAATATCATCTCCACCAAACAGGACAAGCTTGCATCTGTTATAGTTTTGGAGAAAAATGTGTTCATTTCATGTATGCGCGAAATGCCTTAAAAATGGCTTTAAAATGGATTTGGAGCATGGAGACGATTATCTCGGGATTGCAAGATAACCAAACAAAACTTTTAGTGGATTTCTACTTATTTTATTAAATATCATCTCCACCAAACAGGACAAGCTTGCATCTGTTATTGTTTTGGAGAAAAAGGTGTTCATTTCATGTATGCGCGAAATGCCTTAAAAATGGCTTTAAAATGGATTTGGAGCATGGAGACGATTATCTCGGGATTGCAAGATAACCAAACAAAACTTTTAGTGGATTTCTACTTATTTTATTAAATATCATCTCCACCAAACAGGACAAGCTTGCATCTGTTATAGTTTTGGAGAAAAATGTGTTCATTTCATGTATGCGCGAAATGCCTTAAAAATGGCTTTAAAATGGATTTGGAGCATGGAGACGATTATCTCGGAATTGCAAGATAACCAAACAAAACTTTTAGTGGATTTCTACTTATTTTATTAAATATCATCTCCACCAAACAGGACAAGCTTGCATCTGTTATAGTTTTGGAGAAAAATGTGTTCATTTCATGTATGCGCGAAATGCCTTAAAAATGGCTTTAAAATGGATTTGGAGCATGGAGACGATTATCTCGGGATTGCAAGATAACCAAACAAAACTTTTAGTGGATTTCTACTTATTTTATTAAATATCATCTCCACCAAACAGGACAAGCTTGCATCTGTTATAGTTTTGGAGAAAAATGTGTTCATTTCATGTATGCGCGAAATGCTTTAAAAATGGCTTTAAAATGGATTTGGAGCATGGAGACGATTATCTCGGGATTGCAAGATAACCAAACAAAACTTTTAGTGGATTTCTACTTATTTTATTAAATATCATCTCCACCAAACAGGACAAGCTTGCATCTGTTATAGTTTTGGAGAAAAATGTGTTCATTTCATGTATGCGCGAAATGCCTTAAAAATGGCTTTAAAATGGATTTGGAGCATGGAGACGATTATCTCGGGATTGCAAGATAACCAAACAAAACTTTTAGTGGATTTCTACTTATTTTATTAAATATCATCTCCACCAAACAGGACAAGCTTGCATGTGTTATAGTTTTGGAGAAAAATGTGTTCATTTCATGTATGCGCAAAATGCCTTTGAAATGGCTTTAAAATGGATTTGGAGCATGGAGACGATTATATCAGGATGGCAATATAAACAAACGAAACTTTTAGTAGATTTCTACTTATTTTATTAAATATTATCTCCACCAAACAGGACAAGCTTGCATCTGTTATAGTTTTGGAGCAAAATGTGTTCATTTCATGTATGCGCGAAATGCCTTAAAAATGGCTTTAAAATGGATTTGGAGCATGGAGACGATTATCTCGGGATTGCAAGATAACCAAACAAAACTTTTAGTGGATTTCTACTTATTTTATTAAATATCATCTCCACCAAACAGGACAAGCTTGCATCTGTTATAGTTTTGGAGAAAAATGTGTTCATTTCATGTATGCGCGAAATGCCTTAAAAATGGCTTTAAAATGGATTTGGAGCATGGAGACGATTATCTCGGGATTGCAAGATAACCAAACAAAACTTTTAGTGGATTTCTACTTATTTTATTAAATATCATCTCCACCAAACAGGACAAGCTTGCATGTGTTATAGTTTTGGAGAAAAATGTGTTCATTTCGTGTATGCGCAAAATGCCTTTGAAATGGCTTTAAAATGGATTTGGAGCATGGAGACGATTATCTCAGGATGGCAATATAAACAAACGAAACTTTTAGTAGATTTCTACTTATTTTATTAAATATTATCTCCACCAAACAGGACAAGCTTGCATCTGTTATAGTTTTGGAGAAAAATGTGTTCATTTCATGTATGCGCGAAATGCCTTAAAAATGGCTTTAAAATGGATTTGGAGCATGGAGACGATTATCTCGGGATTGCAAGATAACCAAACAAAACTTTTAGTGGATTTCTACTTATTTTATTAAATATCATCTCCACCAAACAGGACAAGCTTGCATCTGTTATAGTTTTGGAGAAAAATGTGTTCATTTCATGTATGCGCGAAATGCCTTAAAAATGGCTTTAAAATGGATTTGGAGCATGGAGACGATTATCTCGGGATTGCAAGATAACCAAACAAAACTTTTAGTGGATTTCTACTTATTTTATTAAATATCATCTCCACCAAACAGGACAAGCTTGCATCTGTTATAGTTTTGGAGAAAAATGTGTTCATTTCATGTATGCGCGAAATGCCTTAAAAATGGCTTTAAAATGGATTTGGAGCATGGAGACGATTATCTCGGGATTGCAATATAACCAAACAAAACTTTTAGTGGATTTCTACTTATTTTATTAAATATCATCTCCACCAAACAGGACAAGCTTGCATCTGTTATAGTTTTGGAGAAAAATGTGTTCATTTCATGTATGCGCGAAATGCCTTAAAAATGGCTTTAAAATGGATTTGGAGCATGGAGACGATTATCTCGGGATTGCAAGATAACCAAACAAAACTTTTAGTGGATTTCTACTTATTTTATTAAATATCATCTCCACCAAACAGGACAAGCTTGCATCTGTTATAGTTTTGGAGAAAAATGTGTTCATTTCATGTATGCGCGAAATGCCTTAAAAATGGCTTTAAAATGGATTTGGAGCATGGAGACGATTATCTCGGGATTGCAAGATAACCAAACAAAACTTTTAGTGGATTTCTACTTATTTTATTAAATATCATCTCCACCAAACAGGACAAGCTTGCATCTGTTATAGTTTTGGAGAAAAATGTGTTCATTTCATGTATGCGCGAAATGCCTTAAAAATGGCTTTAAAATGGATTTGGAGCATGGAGACGATTATCTCGGAATTGCAAGATAACCAAACAAAACTTTTAGTGGATTTCTACTTATTTTATTAAATATCATCTCCACCAAACAGGACAAGCTTGCATCTGTTATAGTTTTGGAGAAAAATGTGTTCATTTCATGTATGCGCGAAATGCCTTAAAAATGGCTTTAAAATGGATTTGGAGCATGGAGACGATTATCTCGGGATTGCAAGATAACCAAACAAAACTTTTAGTGGATTTCTACTTATTTTATTAAATATCATCTCCACCAAACAGGACAAGCTTGCATCTGTTATAGTTTTGGAGAAAAATGTGTTCATTTCATGTATGCGCGAAATGCTTTAAAAATGGCTTTAAAATGGATTTGGAGCATGGAGACGATTATCTCGGGATTGCAAGATAACCAAACAAAACTTTTAGTGGATTTCTACTTATTTTATTAAATATCATCTCCACCAAACAGGACAAGCTTGCATCTGTTATAGTTTTGGAGAAAAATGTGTTCATTTCATGTATGCGCGAAATGCCTTAAAAATGGCTTTAAAATGGATTTGGAGCATGGAGACGATTATCTCGGGATTGCAAGATAACGAAACAAAACTTTTAGTGGATTTCTACTTATTTTATTAAATATCATCTCCACCAAACAGGACAAGCTTGCATGTGTTATAGTTTTGGAGAAAAATGTGTTCATTTCATGTATGCGCAAAATGCCTTTGAAATGGCTTTAAAATGGATTTGGAGCATGGAGACGATTATATCAGGATGGCAATATAAACAAACGAAACTTTTAGTAGATTTCTACTTATTTTATTAAATATTATCTCCACCAAACAGGACAAGCTTGCATCTGTTATAGTTTTGGAGCAAAATGTGTTCATTTCATGTATGCGCGAAATGCCTTAAAAATGGCTTTAAAATGGATTTGGAGCATGGAGACGATTATCTCGGGATTGCAAGATAACCAAACAAAACTTTTAGTGGATTTCTACTTATTTTATTAAATATCATCTCCACCAAACAGGACAAGCTTGCATCTGTTATAGTTTTGGAGAAAAATGTGTTCATTTCATGTATGCGCGAAATGCCTTAAAAATGGCTTTAAAATGAATTTGGAGCATGGAGACGATTATCTCGGGATTGCAAGATAACCAAACAAAACTTTTAGTGGATTTCTACTTATTTTATTAAATATCATCTCCACCAAACAGGACAAGCTTGCATGTGTTATAGTTTTGGAGAAAAATGTGTTCATTTCGTGTATGCGCAAAATGCCTTTGAAATGGCTTTAAAATGGATTTGGAGCATGGAGACGATTATCTCAGGATGGCAATATAAACAAACGAAACTTTTAGTAGATTTCTACTTATTTTATTAAATATTATCTCCACCAAACAGGACAAGCTTGCATCTGTTATAGTTTTGGAGAAAAATGTGTTCATTTCATGTATGCGCGAAATGCCTTAAAAATGGCTTTAAAATGGATTTGGAGCATGGAGACGATTATCTCGGGATTGCAAGATAACCAAACAAAACTTTTAGTGGATTTCTACTTATTTTATTAAATATCATCTCCACCAAACAGGACAAGCTTGCATCTGTTATAGTTTTGGAGAAAAATGTGTTCATTTCATGTATGCGCGAAATGCCTTAAAAATGGCTTTAAAATGGATTTGGAGCATGGAGACGATTATCTCGGAATTGCAAGATAACCAAACAAAACTTTTAGTGGATTTCTACTTATTTTATTAAATATCATCTCCACCAAACAGGACAAGCTTGCATCTGTTATAGTTTTGGAGAAAAATGTGTTCATTTCATGTATGCGCGAAATGCCTTAAAAATGGCTTTAAAATGGATTTGGAGCATGGAGACGATTATCTCGGGATTGCAAGATAACCAAACAAAACTTTTAGTGGATTTCTACTTATTTTATTAAATATCATCTCCACCAAACAGGACAAGCTTGCATCTGTTATAGTTTTGGAGAAAAATGTGTTCATTTCATGTATGCGCGAAATGCCTTAAAAATGGCTTTAAAATGGATTTGGAGCATGGAGACGATTATCTCGGAATTGCAAGATAACCAAACAAAACTTTTAGTGGATTTCTACTTATTTTATTAAATATCATCTCCACCAAACAGGACAAGCTTGCATCTGTTATAGTTTTGGAGAAAAATGTGTTCATTTCATGTATGCGCGAAATGCCTTAAAAATGGCTTTAAAATGGATTTGGAGCATGGAGACGATTATCTCGGGATTGCAAGATAACCAAACAAAACTTTTAGTGGATTTCTACTTATTTTATTAAATATCATCTCCACCAAACAGGACAAGCTTGCATCTGTTATAGTTTTGGAGAAAAATGTGTTCATTTCATGTATGCGCGAAATGCTTTAAAAATGGCTTTAAAATGGATTTGGAGCATGGAGACGATTATCTCGGAATTGCAAGATAACCAAACAAAACTTTTAGTGGATTTCTACTTATTTTATTAAATATCATCTCCACCAAACAGGACAAGCTTGCATCTGTTATAGTTTTGGAGAAAAATGTGTTCATTTCATGTATGCGCGAAATGCCTTAAAAATGGCTTTAAAATGGATTTGGAGCATGGAGACGATTATCTCGGGATTGCAAGATAACCAAACAAAACTTTTAGTGGATTTCTACTTATTTTATTAAATATCATCTCCACCAAACAGGACAAGCTTGCATCTGTTATAGTTTTGGAGAAAAATGTGTTCATTTCATGTATGCGCGAAATGCCTTAAAAATGGCTTTAAAATGGATTTGGAGCATGGAGACGATTATCTCGGGATTGCAAGATAACCAAACAAAACTTTTAGTGGATTTCTACTTATTTTATTAAATATCATCTCCACCAAACAGGACAAGCTTGCATGTGTTATAGTTTTGGAGAAAAATGTGTTCATTTCATGTATGCGCAAAATGCCTTTGAAATGGCTTTAAAATGGATTTGGAGCATGGAGACGATTATATCAGGATGGCAATATAAACAAACGAAACTTTTAGTAGATTTCTACTTATTTTATTAAATATTATCTCCACCAAACAGGACAAGCTTGCATCTGTTATAGTTTTGGAGCAAAATGTGTTCATTTCATGTATGCGCGAAATGCCTTAAAAATGGCTTTAAAATGGATTTGGAGCATGGAGACGATTATCTCGGGATTGCAAGATAACCAAACAAAACTTTTAGTGGATTTCTACTTATTTTATTAAATATCATCTCCACCAAACAGGACAAGCTTGCATCTTTTATAGTTTTGGAGAAAAATGTGTTCATTTCATGTATGCGCGAAATGCCTTAAAAATGGCTTTAAAATGGATTTGGAGCATGGAGACGATTATCTCGGGATTGCAAGATAACCAAACAAAACTTTTAGTGGATTTCTACTTATTTTATTAAATATCATCTCCACCAAACAGGACAAGCTTGCATGTGTTATAGTTTTGGAGAAAAATGTGTTCATTTCATGTATGCGCAAAATGCCTTTGAAATGGCTTTAAAATGGATTTGGAGCATGGAGACGATTATCTCAGGATGGCAATATAAACAAACGAAACTTTTAGTAGATTTCTACTTATTTTATTAAATATTATCTCCACCAAACAGGACAAGCTTGCATCTGTTATAGTTTTGGAGAAAAATGTGTTCATTTCATGTATGCGCGAAATGCCTTAAAAATGGCTTTAAAATGGATTTGGAGCATGGAGACGATTATCTCGGGATTGCAAGATAACCAAACAAAACTTTTAGTGGATTTCTACTTATTTTATTAAATATCTCCACCAAACAGGACAAGCTTGCATCTGTTATAGTTTTGGAGAAAAATGTGTTCATTTCATGTATGCGCGAAATGCCTTAAAAATGGCTTTAAAATGGATTTGGAGCATGGAGACGATTATCTCGGGATTGCAAGATAACCAAACAAAACTTTTAGTGGATTTCTACTTATTTTATTAAATATCATCTCCACCAAACAGGACAAGCTTGCATCTGTTATAGTTTTGGAGAAAAATGTGTTCATTTCATGTATGCGCAAAATGCCTTAAAAATGGCTTTAAAATGGATTTGGAGCATGGAGACGATTATCTCGGGATTGCAAGATAACCAAACAAAACTTTTAGTGGATTTCTACTTATTTTATTAAATATCATCTCCACCAAACAGGACAAGCTTGCATCTGTTATAGTTTTGGAGAAAAATGTGTTCATTTCATGTATGCGCGAAATGCCTTAAAAATGGCTTTAAAATGGATTTGGAGCATGGAGACGATTATCTCGGGATTGCAAGATAACCAAACAAAACTTTTAGTGGATTTCTACTTATTTTATTAAATATCATCTCCACCAAACAGGACAAGCTTGCATCTGTTATAGTTTTGGAGAAAAATGTGTTCATTTCATTTATGCGCGAAATGCCTTAAAAATGGCTTTAAAATGGATTTGGAGCATGGAGACGATTATCTCGGGATTGCAATATAACCAAACAAAACTTTTAGTGGATTTCTACTTATTTTATTAAATATCATCTCCACCAAACAGGACAAGCTTGCATCTGTTATAGTTTTGGAGAAAAATGTGTTCATTTCATGTATGCGCGAAATGCCTTAAAAATGGCTTTAAAATGGATTTGGAGCATGGAGACGATTATCTCGGGATTGCAAGATAACTAAACAAAACTTTTAGTGGATTTCTACTTATTTTATTAAATATCATCTCCACCAAACAGGACAAGCTTTGCATCTGTTATAGTTTTGGAGAAAAATGTGTTCATTTCATGTATGCGCGAAATGCCTTAAAAATGGCTTTAAAATGGATTTGGAGCATGGAGACGATTATCTCGGGATTGCAAGATAACCAAACAAAACTTTTAGTGGATTTCTACTTATTTTATTAAATATCATCTCCACCAAACAGGACAAGCTTGCATCTGTTATAGTTTTGGAGAAAAATGTGTTTATTTCATGTATGCGCGAAATGCCTTAAAAATGGCTTTAAAATGGATTTGGAGCATGGAGACGATTATCTCGGGATTGCAAGATAACCAAACAAAACTTTTAGTGGATTTCTACTTATTTTATTAAATATCATCTCCACCAAACAGGACAAGCTTGCATGTGTTATAGTTTTGGAGAAAAATGTGTTCATTTCATGTATGCGCAAAATGCCTTTGAAATGGCTTTAAAATGGATTTGGAGCATGGAGACGATTATCTCAGGATGGCAATATAAACAAACGAAACTTTTAGTAGATTTCTACTTATTTTATTAAATATTATCTCCACCAAACAGGACAAGCTTGCATCTGTTATAGTTTTGGAGAAAAATGTGTTCATTTCATGTATGCGCGAAATGCCTTAAAAATGGCTTTAAAATGGATTTGGAGCATGGAGACGATTATCTCGGGATTGCAAGATAACCAAACAAAACTTTTAGTGGATTTCTACTTATTTTATTAAATATCATCTCCACCAAACAGGACAAGCTTGCATCTGTTATAGTTTTGGAGAAAAATGTGTTCATTTCATGTATGCGCGAAATGCCTTAAAAATGGCTTTAAAATGGATTTGGAGCATGGAGACGATTATCTCGGGATTGCAAGATAACCAAACAAAACTTTTAGTGGATTTCTACTTATTTTATTAAATATCATCTCCACCAAACAGGACAAGCTTGCATGTGTTATAGTTTTGGAGAAAAATGTGTTCATTTCATGTATGCGCAAAATGCCTTTGAAATGGCTTTAAAATGGATTTGGAGCATGGAGACGATTATCTCAGGATGGCAATATAAACAAACGAAACTTTTAGTAGATTTCTACTTATTTTATTAAATATTATCTCCACCAAACAGGACAAGCTTGCATCTGTTATAGTTTTGGAGAAAAATGTGTTCATTTCATGTATGCGCGAAATGCCTTAAAAATGGCTTTAAAATGGATTTGGAGCATGGAGACGATTATCTCGGGATTGCAAGATAACCAAACAAAACTTTTAGTGGATTTCTACTTATTTTATTAAATATCATCTCCACCAAACAGGACAAGCTTGCATCTGTTATAGTTTTGGAGAAAAATGTGTTCATTTCATGTATGCGCGAAATGCCTTAAAAATGGCTTTAAAATGGATTTGGAGCATGGAGATGATTATCTCGGGATTGCAAGATAACCAAACAAAACTTTTAGTGGATTTCTACTTATTTTATTAAATATCATCTCCACCAAACAGGACAAGCTTGCATCTGTTATAGTTTTGGAGAAAAATGTGTTCATTTCATGTATGCGTGAAATGCCTTAAAAATGGCTTTAAAATGGATTTGGAGCATGGAGACGATTATCTCGGGATTGCAAGATAACCAAACAAAACTTTTAGTGGATTTCTACTTATTTTATTAAATATCATCTCCACCAAACAGGACAAGCTTGCATCTGTTATAGTTTTGGAGAAAAATGTGTTCATTTCATGTATGCGCGAAATGCCTTAAAAATGGCTTTAAAATGGATTTGGAGCATGGAGACGATTATCTCGGGATTGCAAGATAACCAAACAAAACTTTTAGTGGATTTCTACTTATTTTATTAAATATCATCTCCACCAAACAGGACAAGCTTGCATCTGTTATAGTTTTGGAGAAAAATGTGTTCATTTCATGTATGCGCGAAATGCCTTAAAAATGGCTTTAAAATGGATTTGGAGCATGGAGACGATTATCTCGGGATTGCAATATAACCAAACAAAACTTTTAGTGGATTTCTACTTATTTTATTAAATATCATCTCCACCAAACAGGACAAGCTTGCATCTGTTATAGTTTTGGAGAAAAATGTGTTCATTTCATGTATGCGCGAAATGCCTTAAAAATGGCTTTAAAATGGATTTGGAGCATGGAGACGATTATCTCGGGATTGCAAGATAACCAAACAAAACTTTTAGTAAATTTCTACTTATTTTATTAAATATCATCTCCACCAAACAGGACAAGCTTGCATCTGTTATAGTTTTGGAGAAAAATGTGTTCATTTCATGTATGCGCGAAATGCCTTAAAAATGGCTTTAAAATGGATTTGGAGCATGGAGACGATTATCTCGGGATTGCAAGATAACCAAACAAAACTTTTAGTGGATTTCTACTTATTTTATTAAATATCATCTCCACCAAACAGGACAAGCTTGCATCTGTTATAGTTTTGGAGAAAAATGTGTTCATTTCATGTATGCGCGAAATGCCTTAAAAATGGCTTTAAAATGGATTTGGAGCATGGAGACGATTATCTCGGGATTGCAAGATAACCAAACAAAACTTTTAGTGGATTTCTACTTATTTTATTAAATATCATCTCCACCAAACAGGACAAGCTTGCATCTGTTATAGTTTTGGAGAAAAATGTGTTCATTTCATGTATGCGCGAAATGCCTTAAAAATGGCTTTAAAATGGATTTGGAGCATGGAGACGATTATCTCGGGATTGCAAGATAACCAAACAAAACTTTTAGTGGATTTCTACTTATTTTATTAAATATCATCTCCACCAAACAGGACAAGCTTGCATGTGTTATAGTTTTGGAGAAAAATGTGTTCATTTCATGTATGCGCAAAATGCCTTTGAAATGGCTTTAAAATGGATTTGGAGCATGGAGACGATTATCTCAGGATGGCAATATAAACAAACGAAACTTTTAGTAGATTTCTACTTATTTTATTAAATATTATCTCCACCAAACAGGACAAGCTTGCATCTGTTATAGTTTTGGAGAAAAATGTGTTCATTTCATGTATGCGCGAAATGCCTTAAAAATGGCTTTAAAATGGATTTGGAGCATGGAGACGATTATCTCGGGATTGCAAGATAACCAAACAAAACTTTTAGTGGATTTCTACTTATTTTATTAAATATCATCTCCACCAAACAGGACAAGCTTGCATCTGTTATAGTTTTGGAGAAAAATGTGTTCATTTCATGTATGCGCGAAATGCCTTAAAAATGGCTTTAAAATGGATTTGGAGCATGGAGATGATTATCTCGGGATTGCAAGATAACCAAACAAAACTTTTAGTGGATTTCTACTTATTTTATTAAATATCATCTCCACCAAACAGGACAAGCTTGCATCTGTTATAGTTTTGGAGAAAAATGTGTTCATTTCATGTATGCGCGAAATGCCTTAAAAATGGCTTTAAAATGGATTTGGAGCATGGAGACGATTATCTCGGGATTGCAAGATAACCAAACAAAACTTTTAGTGGATTTCTACTTATTTTATTAAATATCATCTCCACCAAACAGGACAACCTTGCATCTGTTATAGTTTTGGAGAAAAATGTGTTCATTTCATGTATGCGCGAAATGCCTTAAAAATGGCTTTAAAATGGATTTGGAGCATGGAGACGATTATCTCGGGATTGCAATATAACCAAACAAAACTTTTAGTGGATTTCTACTTATTTTATTAAATATCATCTCCACCAAACAGGACAAGCTTGCATCTGTTATAGTTTTGGAGAAAAATGTGTTCATTTCATGTATGCGCGAAATGCCTTAAAAATGGCTTTAAAATGGATTTGGAGCATGGAAAACGATTATCTCGGGATTGCAAGATAACCAAACAAAACTTTTAGTAAATTTCTACTTATTTTATTAAATATCATCTCCACCAAACAGGACAAGCTTGCATCTGTTATAGTTTTGGAGAAAAATGTGTTCATTTCATGTATGCGCGAAATGCCTTAAAAATGGCTTTAAAATGGATTTGGAGCATGGAGACGATTATATCGGGATTGCAAGATAACCAAACAAAACTTTTAGTGGATTTCTACTTATTTTATTAAATATCATCTCCACCAAACAGGACAAGCTTGCAAGTGTTATAGTTTTGGAGAAAAATGTGTTCATTTCATGTATGCGCAAAATGCCTTTGAAATGGCTTTAAAATGGATTTGGAGCATGGAGACGATTATCTCGGGATTGCAAGATAACCAAACAAAACTTTTAGTGGATTTCTACTTATTTTATTAAATATCATCTCCACCAAACAGGACAAGCTTGCATCTGTTATAGTTTTGGAGAAAAATGTGTTTATTTCATGTATGCGCGAAATGCCTTAAAAATGGCTTTAAAATGGATTTGGAGCATGGAGACGATTATCTCGGGATTGCAAGATAACCAAACAAAACTTTTAGTGGATTTCTACTTATTTTATTAAATATCATCTCCACCAAACAGGACAAGCTTGCATGTGTTATAGTTTTGGAGAAAAATGTGTTCATTTCATGTATGCGCAAAATGCCTTTGAAATGGCTTTAAAATTGATTTGGAGCATGGAGACGATTATCTCAGGATGGCAATATAAACAAACGAAACTTTTAGTAGATTTCTACTTATTTTATTAAATATTATCTCCACCAAACAGGACAAGCTTGCATCTGTTATAGTTTTGGAGAAAAATGTGTTCATTTCATGTATGCGCGAAATGCCTTAAAAATGGCTTTAAAATGGATTTGGAGCATGGAGACGATTATCTCGGGATTGCAAGATAACCAAACAAAACTTTTAGTGGATTTCTACTTATTTTATTAAATATCATCTCCACCAAACAGGACAAGCTTGCATCTGTTATAGTTTTGGAGAAAAATGTGTTCATTTCATGTATGCGCGAAATGCCTTAAAAATGGCTTTAAAATGGATTTGGAGCATGGAGACGATTATCTCGGGATTGCAAGATAACCAAACAAAACTTTTAGTGGATTTCTACTTATTTTATTAAATATCATCTCCACCAAACAGGACAAGCTTGCATCTGTTATAGTTTTGGAGAAAAATGTGTTCATTTCATGTATGCGCGAAATGCCTTAAAAATGGCTTTAAAATGGATTTGGAGCATGGAGACGATTATCTCGGGATTGCAAGATAACCAAACAAAACTTTTAGTGGATTTCTACTTATTTTATTAAATATCATCTCCACCAAACAGGACAAGCTTGCATCTGTTATAGTTTTGGAGAAAAATGTGTTCATTTCATGTATGCGCGAAATGCCTTAAAAATGGCTTTAAAATGGATTTGGAGCATGGAGACGATTATCTCGGGATTGCAAGATAACCAAACAAAACTTTTAGTGGATTTCTACTTATTTTATTAAATATCATCTCCACCAAACAGGACAAGCTTGCATCTGTTATAGTTTTGGAGAAAAATGTGTTCATTTCATGTATGCGCGAAATGCCTTAAAAATGGCTTTAAAATGGATTTGGAGCATGGAGACGATTATCTCGGGATTGCAAGATAACCAAACAAAAATTTTAGTGGATTTCTACTTATTTTATTAAATATCATCTCCACCAAACAGGACAAGCTTGCATCTGTTATAGTTTTGGAGAAAAATGTGTTCATTTCATGTATGCGCGAAATGCCTTAAAAATGGCTTTAAAATGGATTTGGAGCATGGAGATGATTATCTCGGGATTGCAAGATAACCAAACAAAACTTTTAGTGGATTTCTACTTATTTTATTAAATATCATCTCCACCAAACAGGACAAGCTTGCATCTGTTATAGTTTTGGAGAAAAATGTGTTCATTTCATGTATGCGCGAAATGCCTTAAAAATGGCTTTAAAATGGATTTGGAGCATGGAGACGATTATCTCGGGATTGCAAGATAACCAAACAAAACTTTTAGTGGATTTCTACTTATTTTATTAAATATCATCTCCACCAAACAGGACAAGCTTGCATCTGTTATAGTTTTGGAGAAAAATGTGTTCATTTCATGTATGCGCGAAATGCCTTAAAAATGGCTTTAAAATGGATTTGGAGCATGGAGACGATTATCTCGGGATTGCAAGATAACCAAACAAAACTTTTAGTGGATTTCTACTTATTTTATTAAATATCATCTCCACCAAACAGGACAAGCTTGCATCTGTTATAGTTTTGGAGAAAAATGTGTTCATTTCATGTATGCGCGAAATGCCTTAAAAATGGCTTTAAAATGGATTTGGAGCATGGAGACGATTATCTCGGGATTGCAATATAACCAAACAAAACTTTTAGTGGATTTCTACTTATTTTATTAAATATCATCTCCACCAAACAGGACAAGCTTGCATCTGTTATAGTTTTGGAGAAAAATGTGTTCATTTCATGTATGCGCGAAATGCCTTAAAAATGGCTTTAAAATGGATTTGGAGCATGGAGACGATTATCTCGGGATTGCAAGATAACCAAACAAAACTTTTAGTAAATTTCTACTTATTTTATTAAATATCATCTCCACCAAACAGGACAAGCTTGCATCTGTTATAGTTTTGGAGAAAAATGTGTTCATTTCATGTATGCGCGAAATGCCTTAAAAATGGCTTTAAAATGGATTTGGAGCATGGAGACGATTATCTCGGGATTGCAAGATAACCAAACAAAACTTTTAGTGGATTTCTACTTATTTTATTAAATATCATCTCCACCAAACAGGACAAGCTTGCATCTGTTATAGTTTTGGAGAAAAATGTGTTCATTTCATGTATGCGCGAAATGCCTTAAAAATGGCTTTAAAATGGATTTGGAGCATGGAGACGATTATCTCGGGATTGCAAGATAACCAAACAAAACTTTTAGTGGATTTCTACTTATTTTATTAAATATCATCTCCACCAAACAGGACAAGCTTGCATCTGTTATAGTTTTGGAGAAAAATGTGTTCATTTCATGTATGCGCGAAATGCCTTAAAAATGGCTTTAAAATGGATTTGGAGCATGGAGACGATTATCTCGGGATTGCAAGATAACCAAACAAAACTTTTAGTGGATTTCTACTTATTTTATTAAATATCATCTCCACCAAACAGGACAAGCTTGCATGTGTTATAGTTTTGGAGAAAAATGTGTTCATTTCATGTATGCGCAAAATGCCTTTGAAATGGCTTTAAAATGGATTTGGAGCATGGAGACGATTATCTCAGGATGGCAATATAAACAAACGAAACTTTTAGTAGATTTCTACTTATTTTATTAAATATTATCTCCACCAAACAGGACAAGCTTGCATCTGTTATAGTTTTGGAGAAAAATGTGTTCATTTCATGTATGCGCGAAATGCCTTAAAAATGGCTTTAAAATGGATTTGGAGCATGGAGACGATTATCTCGGGATTGCAAGATAACCAAACAAAACTTTTAGTGGATTTCTACTTATTTTATTAAATATCATCTCCACCAAACAGGACAAGCTTGCATCTGTTATAGTTTTGGAGAAAAATGTGTTCATTTCATGTATGCGCGAAATGCCTTAAAAATGGCTTTAAAATGGATTTGGAGCATGGAGACGATTATCTCGGGATTGCAAGATAACCAAACAAAACTTTTAGTGGATTTCTACTTATTTTATTAAATATCATCTCCACCAAACAGGACAAGCTTGCATCTGTTATAGTTTTGGAGAAAAATGTGTTCATTTCATGTATGCGCGAAATGCCTTAAAAATGGCTTTAAAATGGATTTGGAGCATGGAGACGATTATCTCGGGATTGCAAGATAACCAAACAAAACTTTTAGTGGATTTCTACTTATTTTATTAAATATCATCTCCACCAAACAGGACAAGCTTGCATCTGTTATAGTTTTGGAGAAAAATGTGTTCATTTCATGTATGCGCGAAATGCCTTAAAAATGGCTTTAAAATGGATTTGGAGCATGGAGACGATTATCTCGGGATTGCAAGATAACCAAACAAAACTTTTAGTGGATTTCTACTTATTTTATTAAATATCATCTCCACCAAACAGGACAAGCTTGCATCTGTTATAGTTTTGGAGAAAAATGTGTTCATTTCATGTATGCGCGAAATGCCTTAAAAATGGCTTTAAAATGGATTTGGAGCATGGAGACGATTATCTCGGGTTTTTCAAGATAACCAAACAAAACTTTTAGTGGATTTCTACTTATTTTATTAAATATCATCTCCACCAAACAGGACAAGCTTGCATCTGTTATAGTTTTGGAGAAAAATGTGTTCATTTCATGTATGCGCGAAATGCCTTAAAAATGGCTTTAAAATGGATTTGGAGCATGGAGACGATTATCTCGGGATTGCAAGATAACCAAACAAAACTTTTAGTGGATTTCTACTTATTTTATTAAATATCATCTCCACCAAACAGGACAAGCTTGCATCTGTTATAGTTTTGGAGAAAAATGTGTTCATTTCATGTATGCGCGAAATGCCTTAAAAATGGCTTTAAAATGGATTTGGAGCATGGAGACGATTATCTCGGGATTGCAATATAACCAAACAAAACTTTTAGTGGATTTCTACTTATTTTATTAAATATCATCTCCACCAAACAGGACAAGCTTGCATCTGTTATAGTTTTGGAGAAAAATGTGTTCATTTCATGTATGCGCGAAATGCCTTAAAAATGGCTTTAAAATGGATTTGGAGCATGGAGACGATTATCTCGGGATTGCAAGATAACCAAACAAAACTTTTAGTAAATTTCTACTTATTTTATTAAATATCATCTCCACCAAACAGGACAAGCTTGCATCTGTTATAGTTTTGGAGAAAAATGTGTTCATTTCATGTATGCGCGAAATGCCTTAAAAATGGCTTTAAAATGGATTTGGAGCATGGAGACGATTATCTCGGGATTGCAAGATAACCAAACAAAACTTTTAGTGGATTTCTACTTATTTTATTAAATATCATCTCCACCAAACAGGACAAGCTTGCATCTGTTATAGTTTTGGAGAAAAATGTGTTCATTTCATGTATGCGCGAAATGCCTTAAAAATGGCTTTAAAATGGATTTGGAGCATGGAGACGATTATCTCGGGATTGCAAGATAACCAAACAAAACTTTTAGTGGATTTCTACTTATTTTATTAAATATCATCTCCACCAAACAGGACAAGCTTGCATCTGTTATAGTTTTGGAGAAAAATGTGTTCATTTCATGTATGCGCGAAATGCCTTAAAAATGGCTTTAAAATGGATTTGGAGCATGGAGACGATTATCTCGGGATTGCAAGATAACCAAACAAAACTTTTAGTGGATTTCTACTTATTTTATTAAATATCATCTCCACCAAACAGGACAAGCTTGCATGTGTTATAGTTTTGGAGAAAAATGTGTTCATTTCATGTATGCGCAAAATGCCTTTGAAATGGCTTTAAAATGGATTTGGAGCATGGAGACGATTATCTCAGGATGGCAATATAAACAAACGAAACTTTTAGTAGATTTCTACTTATTTTATTAAATATTATCTCCACCAAACAGGACAAGCTTGCATCTGTTATAGTTTTGGAGAAAAATGTGTTCATTTCATGTATGCGCGAAATGCCTTAAAAATGGCTTTAAAATGGATTTGGAGCATGGAGACGATTATCTCGGGATTGCAAGATAACCAAACAAAACTTTTAGTGGATTTCTACTTATTTTATTAAATATCATCTCCACCAAACAGGACAAGCTTGCATCTGTTATAGTTTTGGAGAAAAATGTGTTCATTTCATGTATGCGCGAAATGCCTTAAAAATGGCTTTAAAATGGATTTGGAGCATGGAGACGATTATCTCGGGATTGCAAGATAACCAAACAAAACTTTTAGTGGATTTCTACTTATTTTATTAAATATCATCTCCACCAAACAGGACAAGCTTGCATCTGTTATAGTTTTGGAGAAAAATGTGTTCATTTCATGTATGCGCGAAATGCCTTAAAAATGGCTTTAAAATGGATTTGGAGCATGGAGACGATTATCTCGGGATTGCAAGATAACCAAACAAAACTTTTAGTGGATTTCTACTTATTTTATTAAATATCATCTCCACCAAACAGGACAAGCTTGCATCTGTTATAGTTTTGGAGAAAAATGTGTTCATTTCATGTATGCGCGAAATGCCTTAAAAATGGCTTTAAAATGGATTTGGAGCATGGAGACGATTATCTCGGGATTGCAAGATAACCAAACAAAACTTTTAGTGGATTTCTACTTATTTTATTAAATATCATCTCCACCAAACAGGACAAGCTTGCATCTGTTATAGTTTTGGAGAAAAATGTGTTCATTTCATGTATGCGCGAAATGCCTTAAAAATGGCTTTAAAATGGATTTGGAGCATGGAGACGATTATCTCGGGTTTTTCAAGATAACCAAACAAAACTTTTAGTGGATTTCTACTTATTTTATTAAATATCATCTCCACCAAACAGGACAAGCTTGCATCTGTTATAGTTTTGGAGAAAAATGTGTTCATTTCATGTATGCGCGAAATGCCTTAAAAATGGCTTTAAAATGGATTTGGAGCATGGAGACGATTATCTCGGGATTGCAAGATAACCAAACAAAACTTTTAGTGGATTTCTACTTATTTTATTAAATATCATCTCCACCAAACAGGACAAGCTTGCATCTGTTATAGTTTTGGAGAAAAATGTGTTCATTTCATGTATGCGCGAAATGCCTTAAAAATGGCTTTAAAATGGATTTGGAGCATGGAGACGATTATCTCGGGATTGCAAGATAACCAAACAAAACTTTTAGTGGATTTCTACTTATTTTATTAAATATCATCTCCACCAAACAGGACAAGCTTGCATCTGTTATAGTTTTGGAGAAAAATGTGTTCATTTCATGTATGCGCGAAATGCCTTAAAAATGGCTTTAAAATGGATTTGGAGCATGGAGACGATTATCTCGGGATTGCAAGATAACCAAACAAAACTTTTAGTGGATTTCTACTTATTTTATTAAATATCATCTCCACCAAACAGGACAAGCTTGCATCTGTTATAGTTTTGGAGAAAAATGTGTTCATTTCATGTATGCGTGAAATGCCTTAAAAATGGCTTTAAAATGGATTTGGAGCATGGAGACGATTATCTCGGGATTGCAAGATAACCAAACAAAACTTTTAGTGGATTTCTACTTATTTTATTAAATATCATCTCCACCAAACAGGACAAGCTTGCATGTGTTATAGTTTTGGAGAAAAATGTGTTCATTTCATGTATGCGCAAAATGCCTTTGAAATGGCTTTAAAATGGATTTGGAGCATGGAGACGATTATCTCGGGATTGCAAGATAACCAAACAAAACTTTTAGTGGATTTCTACTTATTTTATTAAATATCATCTCCACCAAACAGGACAAGCTTGCATCTGTTATAGTTTTGGAGAAAAATTTGTTCATTTCATGTATGCGCGAAATGCTTTAAAAATGGCTTTAAAATGGATTTGGAGCATGGAGACGATTATCTCGGGATTGCAAGATAACCAAACAAAACTTTTAGTGGATTTCTACTTATTTTATTAAATATCATCTCCACCAAACAGGACAAGCTTGCATGTGTTATAGTTTTGGAGAAAAATGTGTTCATTTCATGTATGCGCGAAATGCCTTAAAAATGGCTTTAAAATGGATTTGGAGCATGGAGACGATTATATCGGGATTGCAAGATAACCAAACAAAACTTTTAGTGGATTTCTTCTTATTTTATTAAATATCATCTCCACCAAACAGGACAAGCTTGCATCTGTTATAGTTTTGGAGAAAAATGTGTTCATTTCATGTATGCGCGAAATGCCTTAAAAATGGCTTTAAAATGGATTTGGAGCATGGAGACGATTATCTCGGGATTGCAATATAACCAAACAAAACTTTTAGTGGATTTCTACTTATTTTATTAAATATCATCTCCACTAAACAGGACAAGCTTGCATCTGTTATAGTTTTGGAGAAAAATGTGTTCATTTCATGTATGCGCGAAATGCCTTAAAAATGGCTTTAAAATGGATTTGGAGCATGGAGACGATTATCTCGGGATTGCAAGATAACCAAACAAAACTTTTAGTGGATTTCTACTTATTTTATTAAATATCATCTCCACCAAACAGGACAAGCTTTGCATCTGTTATAGTTTTGGAGAAAAATGTGTTCATTTCATGTATGCGCGAAATGCCTTAAAAATGGCTTTAAAATGGATTTGGAGGATGGAGACGATTATCTCGGGATTGCAAGATAACCAAACAAAACTTTTAGTAAATTTCTACTTATTTTATTAAATATCATCTCCACCAAACAGGACAAGCTTGCATCTGTTATAGTTTTGGAGAAAAATGTGTTCATTTCATGTATGCGCGAAATGCCTTAAAAATGGCTTTAAAATGGATTTGGAGCATGGAGACGATTATCTCGGGATTGCAAGATAACCAAACAAAACTTTTAGTAGATTTCTACTTATTTTATTAAATATCATCTCCACCAAACAGGACAAGCTTGCATGTGTTATAGTTTTGGAGAAAAATGTGTTCATTTCATGTATGCGCAAAATGCCTTTGAAATGGCTTTAAAATGGATTTGGAGCATGGAGACGATTATCTCGGGATTGCAAGATAACCAAACAAAACTTTTAGTGGATTTCTACTTATTTTATTAAATATCATCTCCACCAAACAGGACAAGCTTGCATCTGTTATAGTTTTGGAGAAAAATGTGTTTATTTCATGTATGCGCGAAATGCCTTAAAAATGGCTTTAAAATGGTTTTGGAGCATGGAGACGATTATCTCGGGATTGCAAGATAACCAAACAAAACTTTTAGTGGATTTCTACTTATTTTATTAAATATCATCTCCACCAAACAGGACAAGCTTGCATGTGTTATAGTTTTGGAGAAAAATGTGTTCATTTCATGTATGCGCAAAATGCCTTTGAAATGGCTTTAAAATGGATTTGGAGCATGGAGACGATTATCTCGGGATTGCAAGATAACCAAACAAAACTTTTAGTGGATTTCTACTTATTTTATTAAATATCATCTCCACCAAACAGGACAAGCTTGCATGTGTTATAGTTTTGGAGAAAAATGTGTTCATTTCATGTATGCGCAAAATGCCTTTGAAATGGCTTTAAAATGGATTTGGAGCATGGAGACGATTATCTCAGGATGGCAATATAAACAAACGAAACTTTTAGTAGATTTCTACTTATTTTATTAAATATTATCTCCACCAAACAGGACAAGCTTGCATCTGTTATAGTTTTGGAGAAAAATGTGTTCATTTCATGTATGCGCGAAATGCCTTAAAAATGGCTTTAAAATGGATTTGGAGCATGGAGACGATTATCTCGGGATTGCAAGATAACCAAACAAAACTTTTAGTGGATTTCTACTTATTTTATTAAATATCATCTCCACCAAACAGGACAAGCTTGCATCTGTTATAGTTTTGGAGAAAAATGTGTTCATTTCATGTATGCGCGAAATGCCTTAAAAATGGCTTTAAAATGGATTTGGAGCATGGAGACGATTATCTCGGGATTGCAAGATAACCAAACAAAACTTTTAGTGGATTTCTACTTATTTTATTAAATATCATCTCCACCAAACAGGACAAGCTTGCATCTGTTATAGTTTTGGAGAAAAATGTGTTCATTTCATGTATGCGCGAAATGCCTTAAAAATGGCTTTAAAATGGATTTGGAGCATGGAGACGATTATCTCGGGATTGCAAGATAACCAAACAAAACTTTTAGTGGATTTCTACTTATTTTATTTAATATCATCTCCACCAAACAGGACAAGCTTGCATCTGTTATAGTTTTGGAGAAAAATGTGTTCATTTCATGTATGCGCGAAATGCCTTAAAAATGGCTTTAAAATGGATTTGGAGCATGGAGACGATTATCTCGGGATTGCAAGATAACCAAACAAAACTTTTAGTGGATTTCTACTTATTTTATTAAATATCATCTCCACCAAACAGGACAAGCTTGCATGTGTTATAGTTTTGGAGAAAAATGTGTTCATTTCATGTATGCGCAAAATGCCTTTGAAATGGCTTTAAAATGGATTTGGAGCATGGAGACGATTATCTCGGGATTGCAAGATAACCAAACAAAACTTTTAGTGGATTTCTACTTATTTTATTAAATATCATCTCCACCAAACAGGACAAGCTTGCATCTGTTATAGTTTTGGAGAAAAATTTGTTTATTTCATGTATGCGCGAAATGCCTTAAAAATGGCTTTAAAATGGATTTGGAGCATGGAGACGATTATCTCGGGATTGCAAGATAACCAAACAAAACTTTTAGTGGATTTCTACTTATTTTATTAAATATCATCTCCACCAAACAGGACAAGCTTGCATGTGTTATAGTTTTGGAGAAAAATGTGTTCATTTCATGTATGCGCAAAATGCCTTTGAAATGGCTTTAAAATGGATTTGGAGCATGGAGACGATTATCTCAGGATGGCAATATAAACAAACGAAACTTTTAGTAGATTTCTACTTATTTTATTAAATATTATCTCCACCAAACAGGACAAGCTTGCATCTGTTATAGTTTTGGAGAAAAATGTGTTCATTTCATGTATGCGCGAAATGCCTTAAAAATGGCTTTAAAATGGATTTGGAGCATGGAGACGATTATCTCGGGATTGCAAGATAACCAAACAAAACTTTTAGTGGATTTCTACTTATTTTATTAAATATCATCTCCACCAAACAGGACAAGCTTGCATCTGTTATAGTTTTGGAGAAAAATGTGTTCATTTCATGTATGCGCGAAATGCCTTAAAAATGGCTTTAAAATGGATTTGGAGCATGGAGACGATTATCTCGGGATTGCAAGATAACCAAACAAAACTTTTAGTGGATTTCTACTTATTTTATTAAATATCATCTCCACCAAACAGGACAAGCTTGCATCTGTTATAGTTTTGGAAAAAAATGTGTTCATTTCATGTATGCGCGAAATGCCTTAAAAATGGCTTTAAAATGGATTTGGAGCATGGAGACGATTATCTCGGGATTGCAAGATAACCAAACAAAACTTTTAGTGGATTTCTACTTATTTTATTAAATATCATCTCCACCAAACAGGATAAGCTTGCATGTGTTATAGTTTTGGAGAAAAATGTGTTCATTTCATGTATGCGCAAAATGCCTTTGAAATGGCTTTAAAATGGATTTGGAGCATGGAGACGATTATCTCGGGATTGCAAGATAACCAAACAAAACTTTTAGTGGATTTCTACTTATTTTATTAAATATCATCTCCACCAAACAGGACAAGCTTGCATCTGTTATAGTTTTGGAGAAAAATGTGTTCATTTCATGTATGCGCGAAATGCCTTAAAAATGGCTTTAAAATGGATTTGGAGCATGGAGACGATTATCTCGGGATTGCAAGATAACCAAACAAAACTTTTAGTGGATTTCTACTTATTTTATTAAATATCATCTCCACCAAACAGGACAAGCTTGCATCTGTTATAGTTTTGGAGAAAAATGTGTTCATTTCATGTATGCGCGAAATGCCTTAAAAATGGCTTTAAAATGGATTTGGAGCATGGAGACGATTATCTCGGGATTGCAAGATAACCAAACAAAACATTTAGTGGATTTCTACTTATTTTATTAAATATCATCTCCACCAAACAGGACAAGCTTGCATGTGTTATAGTTTTGGAGAAAAATGTGTTCATTTCATGTATGCGCAAAATGCCTTTGAAATGGCTTTAAAATGGATTTGGAGCATGGAGACGATTATCTCAGGATGGCAATATAAACAAACGAAACTTTTAGTAGATTTCTACTTATTTTATTAAATATTATCTCCACCAAACAGGACAAGCTTGCATCTGTTATAGTTTTGGAGAAAAATGTGTTCATTTCATGTATGCGCGAAATGCCTTAAAAATGGCTTTAAAATGGATTTGGAGCATGGAGACGATTATCTCGGGATTGCAAGATAACCAAACAAAACTTTTAGTGGATTTCTACTTATTTTATTAAATATCATCTCCACCAAACAGGACAAGCTTGCATCTGTTATAGTTTTGGAGAAAAATGTGTTCATTTCATGTATGCGCGAAATGCCTTAAAAATGGCTTTAAAATGGATTTGGAGCATGGAGACGATTATCTCGGGATTGCAAGATAACCAAACAAAACTTTTAGTGGATTTCTACTTATTTTATTAAATATCATCTCCACCAAACAGGACAAGCTTGCATGTGTTATAGTTTTGGAGAAAAATGTGTTCATTTCATGTATGCGCAAAATGCCTTTGAAATGGCTTTAAAATGGATTTGGAGCATGGAGACGATTATCTCGGGATTGCAAGATAACCAAACAAAACTTTTAGTGGATTTCTACTTATTTTATTAAATATCATCTCCACCAAACAGGACAAGCTTGCATGTGTTATAGTTTTGGAGAAAAATGTGTTCATTTCATGTATGCGCAAAATGCCTTTGAAATGGCTTTAAAATGGATTTGGAGCATGGAGACGATTATCTCAGGATGGCAATATAAACAAACGAAACTTTTAGTAGATTTCTACTTATTTTATTAAATATTATCTCCACCAAACAGGACAAGCTTGCATCTGTTATAGTTTTGGAGAAAAATGTGTTCATTTCATGTATGCGCGAAATGCCTTAAAAATGGCTTTAAAATGGATTTGGAGCATGGAGACGATTATCTCGGGATTGCAAGATAACCAAACAAAACTTTTAGTGGATTTCTACTTATTTTATTAAATATCATCTCCACCAAACAGGACAAGCTTGCATCTGTTATAGTTTTGGAGAAAAATGTGTTCATTTCATGTATGCGCGAAATGCCTTAAAAATGGCTTTAAAATGGATTTGGAGCATGGAGACGATTATCTCGGGATTGCAAGATAACCAAACAAAACTTTTAGTGGATTTCTACTTATTTTATTAAATATCATCTCCACCAAACAGGACAAGCTTGCATCTGTTATAGTTTTGGAGAAAAATGTGTTCATTTCATGTATGCGCGAAATGCCTTAAAAATGGCTTTAAAATGGATTTGGAGCATGGAGACGATTATCTCGGGATTGCAAGATAACCAAACAAAACTTTTAGTGGATTTCTACTTATTTTATTAAATATCATCTCCACCAAACAGGACAAGCTTGCATCTGTTATAGTTTTGGAGAAAAATGTGTTCATTTCATGTATGCGCGAAATGCCTTAAAAATGGCTTTAAAATGGATTTGGAGCATGGAGACGATTATCTCGGGATTGCAAGATAACCAAACAAAACTTTTAGTGGATTTCTACTTATTTTATTAAATATCATCTCCACCAAACAGGACAAGCTTGCATGTGTTATAGTTTTGGAGAAAAATGTGTTCATTTCATGTATGCGCAAAATGCCTTTGAAATGGCTTTAAAATGGATTTGGAGCATGGAGACGATTATCTCGGGATTGCAAGATAACCAAACAAAACTTTTAGTGGATTTCTACTTATTTTATTAAATATCATCTCCACCAAACAGGACAAGCTTGCATCTGTTATAGTTTTGGAGAAAAATTTGTTCATTTCATGTATGCGCGAAATGCTTTAAAAATGGCTTTAAAATGGATTTGGAGCATGGAGACGATTATCTCGGGATTGCAAGATAACCAAACAAAACTTTTAGTGGATTTCTACTTATTTTATTAAATATCATCTCCACCAAACAGGACAAGCTTGCATCTGTTATAGTTTTGGAGAAAAATGTGTTCATTTCATGTATGCGCGAAATGCCTTAAAAATGGCTTTAAAATGGATTTGGAGCATGGAGACGATTATCTCGGGATTGCAAGATAACCAAACAAAACTTTTAGTGGATTTCTACTTATTTTATTAAATATCATCTCCACCAAACAGAACAAGCTTGCATCTGTTATAGTTTTGGAGAAAAATGTGTTCATTTCATGTATGCGCGAAATGCCTTAAAAATGGCTTTAAAATGGATTTGGAGCATGGAGACGATTATCTCGGGATTGCAATATAACCAAACAAAACTTTTAGTGGATTTCTACTTATTTTATTAAATATCATCTCCACCAAACAGGACAAGCTTGCATCTGTTATAGTTTTGGAGAAAAATGTGTTCATTTCATGTATGCGCGAAATGCCTTAAAAATGGCTTTAAAATGGATTTGGAGCATGGAGACGATTATCTCGGGATTGCAAGATAACCAAACAAAACTTTTAGTGGATTTCTACTTATTTTATTAAATATCATCTCCACCAAACAGGACAAGCTTGCATCTGTTATAGTTTTGGAGAAAAATGTGTTCATTTCATGTATGCGCGAAATGCCTTAAAAATGGCTTTAAAATGGATTTGGAGCATGGAGACGATTATCTCGGGATTGCAAGATAACCAAACAAAACATTTAGTGGATTTCTACTTATTTTATTAAATATCATCTCCACCAAACAGGACAAGCTTGCATGTGTTATAGTTTTGGAGAAAAATGTGTTCATTTCATGTATGCGCAAAATGCCTTTGAAATGGCTTTAAAATGGATTTGGAGCATGGAGACGATTATCTCAGGATGGCAATAAAAACAAACGAAACTTTTAGTAGATTTCTACTTATTTTATTAAATATTATCTCCACCAAACAGGACAAGCTTGCATCTGTTATAGTTTTGGAGAAAAATGTGTTCATTTCATGTATGCGCGAAATGCCTTAAAAATGGCTTTAAAATGGATTTGGAGCATGGAGACGATTATCTCGGGATTGCAAGATAACCAATCAAAACTTTTAGTGGATTTCTACTTATTTTATTAAATATCATCTCCACCAAACAGGACAAGCTTGCATCTGTTATAGTTTTGGAGAAAAATGTGTTCATTTCATGTATGCGCGAAATGCCTTAAAAATGGCTTTAAAATGGATTTGGAGCATGGAGACGATTATCTCGGGATTGCAAGATAACCAAACAAAACTTTTAGTGGATTTCTACTTATTTTATTAAATATCATCTCCACCAAACAGGACAAGCTTGCATCTGTTATAGTTTTGGAGAAAAATGTGTTCATTTCATGTATGCGCGAAATGCCTTAAAAATGGCTTTAAAATGGATTTGGAGCATGGAGACGATTATCTCGGGATTGCAAGATAACCAAACAAAACTTTTAGTGGATTTCTACTTATTTTAATAAATATCATCTCCACCAAACAGGACAAGCTTGCATCTGTTATAGTTTTGGAGAAAAATGTGTTCATTTCATGTATGCGCGAAATGCCTTAAAAATGGCTTTAAAATGGATTTGGAGCATGGAGACGATTATCTCGGGATTGCAAGATAACCAAACAAAACTTTTAGTGGATTTCTACTTATTTTATTAAATATCATCTCCACCAAACAGGACAAGCTTGCATGTGTTATAGTTTTGGAGAAAAATGTGTTCATTTCATGTATGCGCAAAATGCCTTTGAAATGGCTTTAAAATGGATTTGGAGCATGGAGACGATTATCTCGGGATTGCAAGATAACCAAACAAAACTTTTAGTGGATTTCTACTTATTTTATTAAATATCATCTCCACCAAACAGGACAAGCTTGCATCTGTTATAGTTTTGGAGAAAAATTTGTTCATTTCATGTATGCGCGAAATGCTTTAAAAATGGCTTTAAAATGGATTTGGAGCATGGAGACGATTATCTCGGGATTGCAAGATAACCAAACAAAACTTTTAGTGGATTTCTACTTATTTTATTAAATATCATCTCCACCAAACAGGACAAGCTTGCATCTGTTATAGTTTTGGAGAAAAATGTGTTCATTTCATGTATGCGCGAAATGCCTTAAAAATGGCTTTAAAATGGATTTGGAGCATGGAGACGATTATCTCGGGATTGCAAGATAACCAAACAAAACTTTTAGTGGATTTCTACTTATTTTATTAAATATCATCTCCACCAAACAGGACAAGCTTGCATCTGTTATAGTTTTGGAGAAAAATGTGTTCATTTCATGTATGCGCGAAATGCCTTAAAAATGGCTTTAAAATGGATTTGGAGCATGGAGACGATTATCTCGGGATTGCAAGATAACCAAACAAAACTTTTAGTGGATTTCTACTTATTTTATTAATTATCATCTCCACCAAACAGGACAAGCTTGCATCTGTTATAGTTTTGGAGAAAAATGTGTTCATTTCATGTATGCGCGAAATGCCTTAAAAATGGCTTTAAAATGGATTTGGAGCATGGAGACGATTATCTCGGGATTGCAAGATAACCAAACAAAACTTTTAGTGGATTTCTACTTATTTTATTAAATATCATCTCCACCAAACAGGACAAGCTTGCATCTGTTATAGTTTTGGAGAAAAATGTGTTCATTTCATGTATGCGCGAAATGCCTTAAAAATGGCTTTAAAATGGATTTGGAGCATGGAGACGATTATCTCGGGATTGCAAGATAACCAAACAAAACTTTTAGTGGATTTCTACTTATTTTATTAAATATCATCTCCACCAAACAGGACAAGCTTGCATCTGTTATAGTTTTGGAGAAAAATGTGTTCATTTCATGTATGCGCGAAATGCCTTAAAAATGGCTTTAAAATGGATTTGAAGCATGGAGACGATTATCTCGGGATTGCAAGATAACCAAACAAAACTTTTAGTGGATTTCTACTTATTTTATTAAATATCATCTCCACCAAACAGGACAAGCTTGCATCTGTTATAGTTTTGGAGAAAAATGTGTTCATTTCATGTATGCGCGAAATGCCTTAAAAATGGCTTTAAAATGGATTTGGAGCATGGAGACGATTATCTCGGGATTGCAAGATAACCAAACAAAACTTTTAGTGGATTTCTACTTATTTTATTAAATATCATCTCCACCAAACAGAACAAGCTTGCATCTGTTATAGTTTTGGAGAAAAATGTGTTCATTTCATGTATGCGCGAAATGCCTTAAAAATGGCTTTAAAATGGATTTGGAGCATGGAGACGATTATCTCGGGATTGCAAGATAACCAAACAAAACTTTTAGTGGATTTCTACTTATTTTATTAAATATCATCTCCACCAAACAGAACAAGCTTGCATCTGTTATAGTTTTGGAGAAAAATTTGTTCATTTCATGTATGCGCGAAATGCCTTAAAAATGGCTTTAAAATGGATTTGGAGCATGGAGACGATTATCTCGGGATTGCAATATAACCAAACAAAACTTTTAGTGGATTTCTACTTATTTTATTAAATATCATCTCCACCAAACAGGACAAGCTTGCATCTGTTATAGTTTTGGAGAAAAATGTGTTCATTTCATGTATGCGCGAAATGCCTTAAAAATGGCTTTAAAATGGATTTGGAGCATGGAGACGATTATCTCGGGATTGCAAGATAACCAAACAAAACTTTTAGTGGATTTCTACTTATTTTATTAAATATCATCTCCACCAAACAGGACAAGCTTGCATCTGTTATAGTTTTGGAGAAAAATGTGTTCATTTCATGTATGCGCGAAATGCCTTAAAAATGGCTTTAAAATGGATTTGGAGCATGGAGACGATTATCTCGGGATTGCAAGATAACCAAACAAAACATTTAGTGGATTTCTACTTATTTTATTAAATATCATCTCCACCAAACAGGACAAGCTTGCATGTGTTATAGTTTTGGAGAAAAATGTGTTCATTTCATGTATGCGCAAAATGCCTTTGAAATGGCTTTAAAATGGATTTGGAGCATGGAGACGATTATCTCAGGATGGCAATATAAACAAACGAAACTTTTAGTAGATTTCTACTTATTTTATTAAATATTATCTCCACCAAACAGGACAAGCTTGCATCTGTTATAGTTTTGGAGAAAAATGTGTTCATTTCATGTATGCGCGAAATGCCTTAAAAATGGCTTTAAAATGGATTTGGAGCATGGAGACGATTATCTCGGGATTGCAAGATAACCAAACAAAACTTTTAGTGGATTTCTACTTATTTTATTAAATATCATCTCCACCAAACAGGACAAGCTTGCATCTGTTATAGTTTTGGAGAAAAATGTGTTCATTTCATGTATGCGCGAAATGCCTTAAAAATGGCTTTAAAATGGATTTGGAGCATGGAGACGATTATCTCGGGATTGCAAGATAACCAAACAAAACTTTTAGTGGATTTCTACTTATTTTATTAAATATCATCTCCACCAAACAGGACAAGCTTGCATCTGTTATAGTTTTGGAGAAAAATGTGTTCATTTCATGTATGCGCGAAATGCCTTAAAATGGCTTTAAAATGGATTTGGAGCATGGAGACGATTATCTCGGGATTGCAAGATAACCAAACAAAACTTTTAGTGGATTTCTACTTATTTTAATAAATATCATCTCCACCAAACAGGACAAGCTTGCATCTGTTATAGTTTTGGAGAAAAATGTGTTCATTTCATGTATGCGCGAAATGCCTTAAAAATGGCTTTAAAATGGATTTGGAGCATGGAGACGATTATCTCGGGATTGCAAGATAACCAAACAAAACTTTTAGTGGATTTCTACTTATTTTATTAAATATCATCTCCACCAAACAGGACAAGCTTGCATGTGTTATAGTTTTGGAGAAAAATGTGTTCATTTCATGTATGCGCAAAATGCCTTTGAAATGGCTTTAAAATGGATTTGGAGCATGGAGACGATTATCTCGGGATTGCAAGATAACCAAACAAAACTTTTAGTGGATTTCTACTTATTTTATTAAATATCATCTCAACCAAACAGGACAAGCTTGCATCTGTTATAGTTTTGGAGAAAAATTTGTTCATTTCATGTATGCGCGAAATGCTTTAAAAATGGCTTTAAAATGGATTTGGAGCATGGAGACGATTATCTCGGGATTGCAAGATAACCAAACAAAACTTTTAGTGGATTTCTACTTATTTTATTAAATATCATCTCCACCAAACAGGACAAGCTTGCATCTGTTATAGTTTTGGAGAAAAATGTGTTCATTTCATGTATGCGCGAAATGCCTTAAAAATGGCTTTAAAATGGATTTGGAGCATGGAGACGATTATCTCGGGATTGCAAGATAACCAAACAAAACTTTTAGTGGATTTCTACTTATTTTATTAAATATCATCTCCACCAAACAGGACAAGCTTGCATCTGTTATAGTTTTGGAGAAAAATGTGTTCATTTCATGTATGCGCGAAATGCCTTAAAAATGGCTTTAAAATGGATTTGGAGCATGGAGACGATTATCTCGGGATTGCAAGATAACCAAACAAAACATTTAGTGGATTTCTACTTATTTTATTAAATATCATCTCCACCAAACAGGACAAGCTTGCATGTGTTATAGTTTTGGAGAAAAATGTGTTCATTTCATGTATGCGCAAAATGCCTTTGAAATGGCTTTAAAATGGATTTGGAGCATGGAGACGATTATCTCAGGATGGCAATATAAACAAACGAAACTTTTAGTAGATTTCTACTTATTTTATTAAATATTATCTCCACCAAACAGGACAAGCTTGCATCTGTTATAGTTTTGGAGAAAAATGTGTTCATTTCATGTATGCGCGAAATGCCTTAAAAATGGCTTTAAAATGGATTTGGAGCATGGAGACGATTATCTCGGGATTGCAAGATAACCAAACAAAACTTTTAGTGGATTTCTACTTATTTTCTTAAATATCATCTCCACCAAACAGGACAAGCTTGCATCTGTTATAGTTTTGGAGAAAAATGTGTTCATTTCATGTATGCGCGAAATGCCTTAAAAATGGCTTTAAAATGGATTTGGAGCATGGAGACGATTATCTCGGGATTGCAAGATAACCAAACAAAACTTTTAGTGGATTTCTACTTATTTTATTAAATATCATCTCCACCAAACAGGACAAGCTTGCATCTGTTATAGTTTTGGAGAAAAATGTGTTCATTTCATGTATGCGCGAGATGCCTTAAAAATGGCTTTAAAATGGATTTGGAGCATGGAGACGATTATCTCGGGATTGCAAGATAACCAAACAAAACTTTTAGTGGATTTCTACTTATTTTATTAAATATCATCTCCACCAAACAGGACAAGCTTGCATCTGTTATAGTTTTGGAGAAAAATGTGTTCATTTCATGTATGCGCGAAATGCCTTAAAATGGCTTTAAAATGGATTTGGAGCATGGAGACGATTATCTCGGGATTGCAAGATAACCAAACAAAACTTTTAGTGGATTTCTACTTATTTTATTAAATATCATCTCCACCAAACAGAACAAGCTTGCATCTGTTATAGTTTTGGAGAAAAATGTGTTCATTTCATGTATGCGCGAAATGCCTTAAAAATGGCTTTAAAATGGATTTGGAGCATGGAGACGATTATCTCGGGATTGCAATATAACCAAACAAAACTTTTAGTGGATTTCTACTTATTTTATTAAATATCATCTCCACCAAACAGGACAAGCTTGCATCTGTTATAGTTTTGGAGAAAAATGTGTTCATTTCATGTATGCGCGAAATGCCTTAAAAATGGCTTTAAAATGGATTTGGAGCATGGAGACGATTATCTCGGGATTGCAAGATAACCAAACAAAACTTTTAGTGGATTTCTACTTATTTTATTAAATATCATCTCCACCAAACAGGACAAGCTTTGCATCTGTTATAGTTTTGGAGAAAAATGTGTTCATTTCATGTATGCGCGAAATGCCTTAAAAATGGCTTTAAAATGGATTTGGAGCATGGAGACGATTATCTCGGGATTGCAAGATAACCAAACAAAACTTTTAGTAAATTTCTACTTATTTTATTAAATATCATCTCCACCAAACAGGACAAGCTTGCATCTGTTATAGTTTTGGAGAAAAATGTGTTCATTTCATGTATGCGCGAAATGCCTTAAAAATGGCTTTAAAATGGATTTGGAGCATGGAGACGATTATCTCGGGATTGCAAGATAACCAAACAAAACTTTTAGTGGATTTCTACTTATTTTATTAAATATCATCTCCACCAAACAGGACAAGCTTGCATCTGTTATAGTTTTGGAGAAAAATGTGTTCATTTCATGTATGCGCGAAATGCCTTAAAAATGGCTTTAAAATGGATTTGGAGCATGGAGACGATTATCTCGGGATTGCAAGATAACCAAACAAAACATTTAGTGGATTTCTACTTATTTTATTAAATATCATCTCCACCAAACAGGACAAGCTTGCATGTGTTATAGTTTTGGAGAAAAATGTGTTCATTTCATGTATGCGCAAAATGCCTTTGAAATGGCTTTAAAATGGATTTGGAGCATGGAGACGATTATCTCAGGATGGCAATATAAACAAACGAAACTTTTAGTAGATTTCTACTTATTTTATTAAATATTATCTCCACCAAACAGGACAAGCTTGCATCTGTTATAGTTTTGGAGAAAAATGTGTTCATTTCATGTATGCGCGAAATGCCTTAAAAATGGCTTTAAAATGGATTTGGAGCATGGAGACGATTATCTCGGGATTGCAAGATAACCAAACAAAACTTTTAGTGGATTTCTACTTATTTTATTAAATATCATCTCCACCAAACAGGACAAGCTTGCATCTGTTATAGTTTTGGAGAAAAATGTGTTCATTTCATGTATGCGCGAAATGCCTTAAAAATGGCTTTAAAATGGATTTGGAGCATGGAGACGATTATCTCGGGATTGCAAGATAACCAAACAAAACTTTTAGTGGATTTCTACTTATTTTATTAAATATCATCTCCACCAAACAGGACAAGCTTGCATCTGTTATAGTTTTGGAGAAAAATGTGTTCATTTCATGTATGCGCGAAATGCCTTAAAAATGGCTTTAAAATGGATTTGGAGCATGGAGACGATTATCTCGGGATTGCAAGATAACCAAACAAAACTTTTAGTGGATTTCTACTTATTTTATTAAATATCATCTCCACCAAACAGGACAAGCTTGCATCTGTTATAGTTTTGGAGAAAAATGTGTTCATTTCATGTATGCGCGAAATGCCTTAAAAATGGCTTTAAAATGGATTTGGAGCATGGAGACGATTATCTCGGGATTGCAAGATAACCAAACAAAACTTTTAGTGGATTTCTACTTATTTTATTAAATATCATCTCCACCAAACAGGACAAGCTTGCATCTGTTATAGTTTTGGAGAAAAATGTGTTCATTTCATGTATGCGCGAAATGCCTTAAAAATGGCTTTAAAATGGATTTGGAGCATGGAGACGATTATCTCGGGATTGCAATATAACCAAACAAAACTTTTAGTGGATTTCTACTTATTTTATTAAATATCATCTCCACCAAACAGGACAAGCTTGCATCTGTTATAGTTTTGGAGAAAAATGTGTTCATTTCATGTATGCGCGAAATGCTTTAAAAATGGCTTTAAAATGGATTTGGAGCATGGAGACGATTATCTCGGGATTGCAAGATAACCAAACAAAACTTTTAGTAAATTTCTACTTATTTTATTAAATATCATCTCCACCAAACAGGACAAGCTTGCATCTGTTATAGTTTTGGAGAAAAATGTGTTCATTTCATGTATGCGCGAAATGCCTTAAAAATGGCTTTAAAATGGATTTGGAGCATGGAGACGATTATCTCGGGATTGCAAGATAACCAAACAAAACTTTTAGTGGATTTCTACTTATTTTATTAAATATCATCTCCACCAAACAGGACAAGCTTGCATGTGTTATAGTTTTGGAGAAAAATGTGTTCATTTCATGTATGCGCAAAATGCCTTTGAAATGGCTTTAAAATGGATTTGGAGCATGGAGACGATTATCTCGGGATTGCAAGATAACCAAACAAAACTTTTAGTGGATTTCTACTTATTTTATTAAATATCATCTCCACCAAACAGGACAAGCTTGCATCTGTTATAGTTTTGGAGAAAAATGTGTTCATTTCATGTATGCGCGAAATGCCTTAAAAATGGCTTTAAAATGGATTTGGAGCATGGAGACGATTATCTCGGGATTGCAAGATAACCAAACAAAACTTTTAGTGGATTTCTACTTATTTTATTAAATATCATCTCCACCAAACAGGACAAGCTTGCATGTGTTATAGTTTTGGAGAAAAATGTGTTCATTTCATGTATGCGCAAAATGCCTTTGAAATGGCTTTAAAATGGATTTGGAGCATGGAGACGATTATCTCAGGATGGCAATATAAACAAACGAAACTTTTAGTAGATTTCTACTTATTTTATTAAATATTATCTCCACCAAACAGGACAAGCTTGCATCTGTTATAGTTTTGGAGAAAAATGTGTTCATTTCATGTATGCGCGAAATGCCTTAAAAATGGCTTTAAAATGGATTTGGAGCATGGAGACGATTATCTCGGGATTGCAAGATAACCAAACAAAACTTTTAGTGGATTTCTACTTATTTTATTAAATATCATCTCCACCAAACAGGACAAGCTTGCATCTGTTATAGTTTTGGAGAAAAATGTGTTCATTTCATGTATGCGCGAAATGCCTTAAAAATGGCTTTAAAATGGATTTGGAGCATGGAGACGATTATCTCGGGATTGCAAGATAACCAAACAAAACTTTTAGTGGATTTCTACTTATTTTATTAAATATCATCTCCACCAAACAGGACAAGCTTGCATGTGTTATAGTTTTGGAGAAAAATGTGTTCATTTCATGTATGCGCAAAATGCCTTTGAAATGGCTTTAAAATGGATTTGGAGCATGGAGACGATTATCTCGGGATTGCAAGATAACCAAACAAAAATTTTAGTGGATTTCTACTTATTTTATTAAATATCATCTCCACCAAACAGGACAAGCTTGCATCTGTTATAGTTTTGGAGAAAAATGTGTTCATTTCATGTATGCGCGAAATGCCTTAAAAATGGCTTTAAAATGGATTTGGAACATGGAGACGATTATCTCGGGATTGCAAGATAACCAAACAAAACTTTTAGTGGATTTCTACGTATTTTATTAAATATCATCTCCACCAAACAGGACAAGCTTGCATCTGTTATAGTTTTGGAGAAAAATGTGTTCATTTCATGTATGCGCGAAATGCCTTAAAAATGGCTTTAAAATGGATTTGGAGCATGGAGACGATTATCTCGGGATTGCAAGATAACCAAACAAAACTTTTAGTGGATTTCTACTTATTTTATTAAATATCATCTCCACCAAACAGGACAAGCTTGCATCTGTTATAGTTTTGGAGAAAAATGTGTTCATTTCATGTATGCGCGAAATGCCTTAAAAATGGCTTTAAAATGGATTTGGAGCATGGAGACGATTATCTCGGGATTGCAAGATAACCAAACAAAACTTTTAGTGGATTTCTACTTATTTTATTAAATATCATCTCCACCAAACAGGACAAGCTTTGCATCTGTTATAGTTTTGGAGAAAAATGTGTTCATTTCATGTATGCGCGAAATGCCTTAAAAATGGCTTTAAAATGGATTTGGAGCATGGAGACGATTATCTCGGGATTGCAAGATAACCAAACAAAACTTTTAGTAAATTTCTACTTATTTTATTAAATATCATCTCCACCAAACAGGACAAGCTTGCATCTGTTATAGTTTTGGAGAAAAATGTGTTCATTTCATGTATGCGCGAAATGCCTTAAAAATGGCTTTAAAATGGATTTGGAGCATGGAGACGATTATCTCGGGATTGCAAGATAACCAAACAAAACTTTTAGTGGATTTCTACTTATTTTATTAAATATCATCTCCACCAAACAGGACAAGCTTGCATGTGTTATAGTTTTGGAGAAAAATGTGTTCGTTTCATGTATGCGCAAAATGCCTTTGAAATGGCTTTAAAATGGATTTGGAGCATGGAGACGATTATCTCGGGATTGCAAGATAACCAAACAAAACTTTTAGTGGATTTCTACTTATTTTATTAAATATCATCTCCACCAAACAGGACAAGCTTGCATCTGTTATAGTTTTGGAGAAAAATGTGTTCATTTCATGTATGCGCGAAATGCCTTAAAAATGGCTTTAAAATGGATTTGGAGCATGGAGACGATTATCTCGGGATTGCAAGATAACCAAACAAAACTTTTAGTGGATTTCTACTTATTTTATTAAATATCATCTCCACCAAACAGGACAAGCTTGCATCTGTTATAGTTTTGGAGAAAAATGTGTTTATTTCATGTATGCGCGAAATGCCTTAAAAATGGCTTTAAAATGGATTTGGAGCATGGAGACGATTATCTCGGGATTGCAAGATAACCAAACAAAACTTTTAGTGGATTTCTACTTATTTTATTAAATATCATCTCCACCAAACAGGACAAGCTTGCATGTGTTATAGTTTTGGAGAAAAATGTGTTCATTTCATGTATGCGCAAAATGCCTTTGAAATGGCTTTAAAATGGATTTGGAGCATGGAGACGATTATCTCAGGATGGCAATATAAACAAACGAAACTTTTAGTAGATTTCTACTTATTTTATTAAATATTATCTCCACCAAACAGGACAAGCTTGCATCTGTTATAGTTTTGGAGAAAAATGTGTTCATTTCATGTATGCGCGAAATGCCTTAAAAATGGCTTTAAAATGGATTTGGAGCATGGAGACGATTATCTCGGGATTGCAAGATAACCAAACAAAACTTTTAGTGGATTTCTACTTATTTTATTAAATATCATCTCCACCAAACAGGACAAGCTTGCATCTGTTATAGTTTTGGAGAAAAATGTGTTCATTTCATGTATGCGCGAAATGCCTTAAAAATGGCTTTAAAATGGATTTGGAGCATGGAGACGATTATCTCGGGATTGCAAGATAACCAAACAAAACTTTTAGTGGATTTCTACTTATTTTATTAAATATCATCTCCACCAAACAGGACAAGCTTGCATGTGTTATAGTTTTGGAGAAAAATGTGTTCATTTCATGTATGCGCAAAATGCCTTTGAAATGGCTTTAAAATGGATTTGGAGCATGGAGACGATTATCTCGGGATTGCAAGATAACCAAACAAAAATTTTAGTGGATTTCTACTTATTTTATTAAATATCATCTCCACCAAACAGGACAAGCTTGCATCTGTTATAGTTTTGGAGAAAAATGTGTTCATTTCATGTATGCGCGAAATGCCTTAAAAATGGCTTTAAAATGGATTTGGAGCATGGAGACGATTATCTCGGGATTGCAAGATAACCAAACAAAACTTTTAGTGGATTTCTACTTATTTTATTAAATATCATCTCCACCAAACAGGACAAGCTTGCATCTGTTATAGTTTTGGAGAAAAATGTGTTCATTTCATGTATGCGCGAAATGCCTTAAAAATGGCTTTAAAATGGATTTGGAGCATGGAGACGATTATCTCGGGATTGCAAGATAACCAAACAAAACTTTTAGTGGATTTCTACTTATTTTATTAAATATCATCTCCACCAAACAGGACAAGCTTGCATCTGTTATAGTTTTGGAGAAAAATGTGTTCATTTCATGTATGCGCGAAATGCCTTAAAAATGGCTTTAAAATGGATTTGGAGCATGGAGACGATTATCTCGGGATTGCAAGATAACCAAACAAAACTTTTAGTGGATTTCTACTTATTTTATTAAATATCATCTCCACCAAACAGGACAAGCTTGCATCTGTTATAGTTTTGGAGAAAAATGTGTTCATTTCATGTATGCGCGAAATGCCTTAAAAATGGCTTTAAAATGGATTTGGAGCATGGAGACGATTATCTCGGGATTGCAAGATAACCAAACAAAACTTTTAGTGGATTTCTACTTATTTTATTAAATATCATCTCCACCAAACAGCACAAGCTTGCATCTGTTATAGTTTTGGAGAAAAATGTGTTCATTTCATGTATGCGCGAAATGCCTTAAAAATGGCTTTAAAATGGATTTGGAGCATGGAGACGATTATCTCGGGATTGCAAGATAACCAAACAAAACTTTTAGTGGATTTCTACTTATTTTATTAAATATCATCTCCACCAAACAGGACAAGCTTGCATCTGTTATAGTTTTGGAGAAAAATGTGTTCATTTCATGTATGCGCGAAATGCCTTAAAAATGGCTTTAAAATGGATTTGGAGCATGGAGACGATTATCTCGGGATTGCAAGATAACCAAACAAAACTTTTAGTGGATTTCTACTTATTTTATTAAATATCATCTCCACCAAACAGGACAAGCTTGCATCTGTTATAGTTTTGGAGAAAAATGTGTTCATTTCATGTATGCGCGAAATGCCTTAAAAATGGCTTTAAAATGGATTTGGAGCATGGAGACGATTATCTCGGGATTGCAAGATAACCAAACAAAACTTTTAGTGGCTTTCTACTTATTTTATTAAATATCATCTCCACCAAACAGGACAAGCTTGCATCTGTTCTCTTAGAAGAGTCAATGTTTTGAGACCATGGGGTGCGCTTAGCCCCCTCTCTTCGTCACTGAGGATGATTTCATTTTTCAGGGATTAGAGAGGGTGGTCCTTGTGGTGGACTGCAGGTATGGAGAGCTGTTGTCATCGTATTAAATAGATAAGAATGATTATATGTATTGTAGAAATGTCTCCTATCATGTTCCCTAATTTTTTATTATGTCCACATCCTGGTCCCCATCTTGGACATCATAACAAACGTGCACTTTTTTGTTTAATTTACACATTGGACCATAGGAAAAATGACACTACAGGTACAGAGGTGACCGTCTGATAGCCCAGCTCGACTATCCATCTCTACTGAAGACCCTTTCAGCTTTTTGAGAGTTTGGTGGAGAACATCATCTCTGAAAATAGGGTCCCACAGCTGCACCCCATCAGTGTGAGCAGGACTCTTAGGACTCTTAGAAGAGTCAATGCTCTGAGACCATGGGGGGCGCTTAGCCCCCTCTCTTCGTCACTGAGGATGATTTCACTTTTCAGGGAATAGAGAGGGTGGTCCTTGTGGTGGACTGCAGGTTTGGAGAGCTGTTGTCATCGTATTAGATAGATAAGAATGATTATATGTATTGTAGAAATGTCTCCTATCATGTTCCCTATTTTTTTATTATGTCCACATCCTGGTCCCCATCTTGGAAATCATAACAAACGTGCACTTTTTTGTTTAATTTACACATTGGACCATAGGAAAAATGACACTACAGCTACAGAGGTGACCGTCTGATAGCCTAGCTCGACTATCCATCTCTACTGAAGACCCTTTCAGCTTTTTGAGAGTTGGGTGGAGGACATCATCTCTGAAAATAGGGTCCCACAGCTGCACCCCATCAGTGTGAGCAGGACTCTTAGGACTCTTAGAAGAGTCAATGTTTTGAGACCATGGGGTGCGCTTAGCCCCCTCTCTTCGTCACTGAGGATGATTTCATTTTTCAGGGATTAGAGAGGGTGGTCCTTGTGGTGGACTGCAGGTATGGAGAGCTGTTGTCATCGTATTAGATAGATAAGAATAATTATATGTATTGTAGAAATGTCTCCTATCATGTTCCCTATTTTTTTATTATGTCCACATCCTGGTCCCCATCTTGGAAATCATAACAAACGTGCACTTTTTTGTTTAATTTACACATTGGACCATAGGAAAAATGACACTACAGCTACAGAGGTGACCGTCTGATAGCCCAGCTCGACTATCCATCTCTACTGAAGACCCTTTCAGCTTTTTGAGAGTTGGGTGGAGGACATCATCTCTGAAAATAGGGTCCCACAGCTGCACCCCATCAGTGTGAGCAGGACTCTTAGGACTCTTAGAAGAGTCAATGCTCTGAGACCATGGGGGGCGCTTAGCCCCCTCTCTTCGTCACTGAGGATGATTTCATTTTTCAGGGATTAGAGAGAGTGGTCCTTGTGGTGGTCTGCAGGAATGGAGAGCTGTTGTGATCGTATTAGATAGATAAGAATGATTATATGTATTGTAGAAATGTCTCCTATCATGTTCCCTAATTTTTTATTATGTCCACATCCTGGTCCCCATCTTGGACATCATAACAAACGTGCACTTTTTTGTTTAATTTACACATTGGACCATAGGAAAAATGACACTACAGCTACAGAGGTGACCGTCTGATAGCCCAGCTCGACTATCCATCTCTACTGAAGACCCTTTCAGCTTTTTGAGAGTTGGGTGGAGGACATCATCTCTTAAAATAGGGTCCCACAGCTGCACCCCATCAGTGTAAGCAGGACTCTTAGGACTCTTAGAAGAGTCAATGCTCTAAAACCATGGGGGGCGCCAAACAAAACTTTTAGTGGATTTCTACTTATTTTATTAAATATTATCCCCACCAAACAGGACAAGCTTGCATCTGTTATAGTTTTGGAGAAAAATGTGATCATTTCATTTATGCGCGAAATGCCTTAAAAATGGCTTTAAAAAGGGTTTGGAGCACGGAGACGATTATCTCGGGATTGCAAGATAACCAAACAAAACTTTTAGTGGATTTCTACTTATTTTTTTTAAATATCATCTCCACCAAACAGGACAAGCTTGCATCTGTTATAGTTTTGGAGAAAAATGTGATCATTTCATTTATGCGCGAAATGCCTTAAAATGGCTTTAAAATGGTTTTGAAGCATGGAGACGATTATCTCGGGATTGCAAGATAACCAAACACAACTTTTAGTGGATTTCTAATTATTTTATTAAATATCATCCCCTCCAAACAGGACAAGCTTGCATCTGTTATAGTTTTGGAGAAAAATGTGATCATTTCATTTATGCGCGAAATGCCTTAAAAATGGCTTTAAATGGATTTGGAGCATGGAAACGATTATCTTGGGATTGCAAGATAACCAAATAAAACTTTTAGTGGATTTCTACTTATTTTATTAAATATCATCTCCACCAAACAGGACAAGCTTGCATGTGTTATAGTTTTGGAGAAAAATGTGATCATTTCATTTATGCGCGAAATGCCTTTGAAATGGCTTTAAAATGGATTTGGAGCATGGAGACGATTATCTCAGGATTGCAATATAAACAAACGAAACTTTTAGTAGGTTTCTACTTATTTTATTAAATATTATCTCCACCAAACAGGACAAGCTTGCATCTGTTATAGTTTTGGAGAAAAATGTGATCATTTCATTTATGCGCGAAATGCCTTAAAAATGGCTTTAAAATGGTTTTGAAGCATGGAGACGATTATCTCGGGATTGCAAGATAACCAAACAAAACTTTTAGTGGATTTCTAATTATTTTATTAAATATCATCCCCTCCAAACAGGACAAGCTTGCATCTGTTATAGTTTTGGAGAAAAATGTGATCATTTCATTTATGCGCACAATGCCTTTGAAATGGCTTTAAAATAGATTTGGAGCATGGAGACGATTATCTCGGGATTGCAAGATAACCAAACAAAACTTTTAGTGGATTTCTACTTATTTTACCAAATATCATCTCCACCAAACAGGACAAGCTTGCATGTGTTATAGTTTTGGAGAAAAATGTGATCATTTCATTTATGCGCAAAATGCCTTTGAAATGGCTTTAAAATGGATTTGGAGCATGGAGACGATTATCTCAGGATGGCAATATAAACAAACGAAACTTTTAGTAGATTTCTACTTATTTTATTAAATATTATCTCCACCAAACAGGACAAGCTTGCATCTGTTATAGTTTTGGAGAAAAATGTGATCATTTCATTTATGCGCGAAATGCCTTAAAAATGGCTTTAAAATGGATTTGGAGCAAGGAGACGATTATCTTGGGATTGCAAGATAACCAAACAAAACTTTTAGTGGATTTCTACTTATTTTATTAAATATTATCCCCACCAAACAGGACAAGCTTGCATCTGTTATAGTTTTGGAGAAAAATGTGATCATTTCATTTATGCGCGAAATGCCTTAAAAATGGCTTTAAAAAGGGTTTGGAGCATGGAGACGATTATCTCGGGATTGCAAGATAACCAAACAAAACTTTTAGTGGATTTCTACTTATTTTATGAAATATCATCTCCACCAAACAGGACAAGCTTGCATCTGTTATAGTTTTGGAGAAAAATGTGATCATTTCATTTATGCGCGAAATGCCTTAAAGATGGCTTTAAAATGGATTTGGAGCATGGAGACGACTATCTCGGGATTGCAAGATAACCAAACAAATCTGTTAGTGGATTTCTACTTATTTTATTAAATATCATCTCCACCAAACAGGAGAAGCTTGCATCTGTTATAGTTTTGGAGAAAAATGTGATCATTTCATTTATGCGCGAAATGCCTTTGAAATGGCTTTAAAATGGATTTGGAGCATGGAGACGATTATCTCAGGATTGCAATATAAACAAACGAAACTTTTAGTAGATTTCTACCTATTTTATTAAATATTATCTCCACCAAACAGGACAAGCTTGCATCTGTTATAGTTTTGGAGAAAAATGTGATCATTTCATTTATGCGCGAAATGCCTTAAAAATGGCTTTAAAATGGATTTGGAGCAAGGAGACGATTATCTTGGGATTGCAAGATAACCAAACAAAACTTTTAGTGGATTTCTACTTATTTTATTAAATATCATCTCCACCAAACAGGACAAGCTTTCATGTGTTATAGTTTTGGAGAAAAATGTGATCATTTCATTTATGCGCGAAATGCCTTTGAAATGGCTTTAAAATGGATTTGGAGCATGGAGACGATTATCTCAGGATTGCAATATAAACAAACGAAACTTTTAGTGGATTTCTACATATTTTATTAAATATCATCTCTACCAAACAGGACAAGCTTGCATCTGTTTTAGTTTTGAAGAAAAATGTGATCATTTCATTTATGCGCGAAATGCCTTCAAAATGGCTTTTAAATGGATTTGAAGCATGGAGACGATTATCTCGGGATTGCAAGATAACCAAACAAAACTTTTAGTGGATTTCTACTTATTTTATTAAATATTATCCCCTCCAAACAGGACGAGCTTCCAGCTGTTATAGTTTTGGAGAAAAATGTGATCATTTCATTTATGCGCGAAATGCCTTAAAAATGGCTTTAAAATGGATTTGGAGCATGGAGATGATTATCTCGGGATTGCAAGATAACCAAACAAAACTTTTAGTGGATTTCTACTTATTTTATTAAATATTATCCCCACCAAACAGGACAAGCTTGCATCTGTTATAGTTTTGGAGAAAAATGTGATCATTTCATTTATGCGCACAATGCCTTTGAAATGGCTTTAAAATAGATTTGGAGCATGGAGACGATTATCTCGGGATTGCAAGATAACCAAACAAAACTTTTAGTGGATTTCTACTTATTTTACCAAATATCATCTCCACCAAACAGGACAAGCTTGCATGTGTTATAGTTTTGGAGAAAAATGTGATCATTTCATTTATGCGCAAAATGCCTTTGAAATGGCTTTAAAATGGATTTGGAGCATGGAGACGATTATCTCAGGATGGCAATATAAACAAACAAAACTTTTAGTAGATTTCTACTTATTTTATTAAATATTATCTCCACCAAACAGGACAAGCTTGCATCTGTTATAGTTTTGGAGAAAAATGTGATCATTTCATTTATGCGCGAAATGCCTTAAAAATGGCTTTAAAATGGATTTGGAGCATGGAGACGATTATCTTGGGATTGCAAGATAACCAAACAAAACTTTTAGTGGATTTCTACTTATTTTATTAAATATCATCTCCACCAAACAGGACAAGCTTGCATGTGTTATAGTTTTGGAGAAAAATGTGATCATTTCATTTATGCGTGAAATGCCTTTGAAATGGCTTTAAAATGGATTTGGAGCATGGAGACGATTATCTCAGGATTGCAATATAAACAAACAAAACGTTTAGTAGGTTTCTACTTATTTTATTAAATATTATCTCCACCAAACAGGACAAGCTTGCATCTGTTATAGTTTTGGAGAAAAATGTGATCATTTCATTTATGCGCGAAATGCCCTTAGGACTCTTAGAAGAGTTAATGCTCTGAGACCATGGGGGCGCTTAGCCCCCTCTCTTCGTCACTGAGGATGATTTCATTTTTCAGGGATTAGAGAGGGTGGTCCTTGTGGTGGACTGCAGGTATGGAGAGCTGTTGTCATCGTATTAGATAGATAAGAATGATTATATGTATTGTAGAAATGTCTCCTATCATGTTCCCTAATTTTTTATTATGTCCACATCCTGGTCCCCATCTTGGACATCATAACAAACGTGCACTTTTTTGTTTAATTTACACATTGGACCATAGGAAAAATGACACTACAGCTACAGAGGTGACCGTCTGATAGCCCAGCTCGACTATCCATCTCTACTGAAGACATTTCTACAATACATATAATCATTCTTATCTATCTAATACGATCACAACAGCTCTCCATACCTGCCGTCCACCACAAGGACCACTTTCTCTAATCCCTGAAAAATGAAATCATCCTCAGTGACGAAGAGAGGGGGCTAAGCGCCCCCCATGGTCTCAGAGCATTGACTCTTCTAAGAGTCCTAAGATTCCTGCTCACTCTGATGGGGTGCAGCTGTGGGACCCTATTTTCAGAGATGATGTCCTCCACCCAACTCTCAAAAAGCTGAAAGGGTCTTCAGTAGAGATGGATAGTCGAGCTGGGCTATCAGACGGTCACCTCTGTAGCTGTAGTGTCATTTTTCCTATGGTCCAATTTGTAAATTAAACAAAAAAGTGCACGTTTGTTATGATTTCCAAGATGGGGACCAGGATGTGGACATAATAAAAAAATAGGGAACATGATAGGAGACATTTCTACAATACATATAATCATTCTTATCTATCTAATACGATGACAACAGCTCTCCATACCTGCAGTCCACCACAAGGACCACCCTCTCTATTCCCTAAAAAGTGAAATCATCCTCAGTGACGAGGAGAGGGGGCTAAGCGCCCCCCATGGTCTCAGAGCATTGACTCTTCTAAGAGTCCTAAGAGTCCTGCTCACACTGATGGGGTGCAGCTGTGGGACCCTATTTTCAGAGATGATGTTCTCCACCCAACTCTCAAAAAGCTGAAAGGGTCTTCAGTAGAGATGGATAGTCGAGCTGGGCTATCAGACGGTCACCTCTGTAGCTGTAGTGTCATTTTTCCTATGGTCCAATGTGTAAATTAAACAAAAAAGTGCACGTTTGTTATGATGTCCAAGATGGGGACCAGGATGTGGACATAATAAAAAATTAGGGAACATGATAGGAGACATTTCTACAATACATATAATCATTCTTATCTATTTAATACGATGACAACAGCTCTCCATACCTGCAGTCCACTACAAGGACCACCCTCTCTAATCCCTGAAAAATGAAATCATCCTCAGTGACGAAGAGAGGGGGCTAAGCGCCCCCCATGGTCTCAGAGCATTGACTCTTCTAAGAGTCCTAAGAGTCCTGCTCACACTGATGGGGTGCAGCTGTGGGACCCTATTTTCAGAGATGATGTCCTCCACCCAACTCTCAAAAAGCTGAAAGGGTCTTCAGTAGAGATGGATAGTCGAGCTGGGCTATCAGACGGTCACCTCTGTAGCTGTAGTGTCATTTTTCCTATGGTCCAATGTGTAAATTAAACAAAAAAGTGCACGTTTGTTATGATGTCCAAGATGGGGACCAGGATGTGGACATAATAAAAAATTAGGGAACATGATAGGAGACATTTCTACAATACATATAATCATTCTTATCTATCTAATACGATGATAACAGCTCTCCATATCTGCAGTCCACCACAAGGACCACCCTCTCTAATCCCTGAAAAATAAAATCATCCTCAGTGATGAAGAGAGGGGGCTAAGTGCCCCCAATGGTCTCAGAGCATTGACTCTTCTAAGAGTCCTAAGAGTCCTGCTCACACTGATGGGGTGCAGCTGTGGGACCCTATTTTCAGAGATGATGTCCTCCACCCAACTCTCAAAAAGCTGAAAGGGTCTAAGAGTCCTAAGAGTCCTGCTCACACTGATGGGGTGCAGCTGTGGGACCCTATTTTCAGAGATGATGTCCTCCACCCAACTCTCAAAAAGCTGAAAGGTTCTTCAGTAGAGATGGATAGTCGAGCTGGGCTATCAGACGGTCACCTCTGTAGCTGTAGTTTCATTTTCCCTATGGTCCAATGTGTAAATTAAACAAAAAAGTGCACGTTTGTTATGATGTCCAAGATGGGGACCAGGATGTCGACATAATAAAAAATTAGTGAACATTATAGGAGACATTTCTACAATACATATAATCATTCTTATCTATCTAATACGATGACAACAGCTCTCCATACCTGCAGTCCACCACAAGGACCACCCTCTCTAATCCCTGAAAAATGAAATCATCCTCAGTGATGAAGAGAGGGGGCTAAGTGCCCCCAATGGTCTCAGAGCATTGACTCTTCTAAGAGTCCTAAGAGTCCTGCTCACACTGATGGGGTGCAGCTGTGGGACCCTATTTTCAGAGATGATGTCCTCCACCCAACTCTCAAAAAGCTGAAAGGGTCTTCAGTAGAGATGGATACTCGAGCTGGGCTATCAGACGGTCACCTCTGTAGCTGTAGTGTCATTTTTCCTATGGTCCAATGTGTAAATTAAACAAAAAAGTGCACGTTTGTTATGATGTCCAAGATGGGGACCAGGATGTGGACATAATAAAAAATTAGGGAACATGATAGGAGACATTTCTACAATACATATAATCATTCTTATCTATCTAATACGATGACAACAGCTCTCCATACCTGCAGTCCACCACAAGGACCACCCTCTCTAATCCCTGAAAAATGAAATCATCCTCAGTGACGAAGAGAGGGGGCTAAGCGCCCCCATGGTCTCAGAGCATTAACTCTTCTAAGAGTCCTAAGAGTCCTGCTCACACTGATGGGGTGCAGCTGTGGGACCCTATTTTCAGAGATGATGTCCTCCACCCAACTCTCAAAAAGCTGAAAGGGTCTTCAGTAGAGATGGATAGTCGAGCTGGGCTATCAGACGGTCACCTCTGTAGCTGTAGTGTCATTTTTCCTATGGTCCAATGTGTAAATTAAACAAAAAAGTGCACGTTTGTTATGATGTCCAAGATGGGGACCAGGATGTGGACATAATAAAAAATTAGGGAACATGATAGGAGACATTTCTACAATACATATAATCATTCTTATCTATCTAATACGATGACAACAGCTCTCCATACCTGCAGTCCACCACAAGGACCACCCTCTCTAATCCCTGAAAAATGAAATCATCCTCAGTGATGAAGAGAGGGGGCTAAGCGCCCCCCATGGTTTTAGAGCATTGACTCTTCTAAGAGTCCTAAGAGTCCTGCTTACACTGATGGGGTGCAGCTGTGGGACCCTATTTTAAGAGATGATGTCCTCCACCCAACTCTCAAAAAGCTGAAAGGGTCTTCAGTAGAGATGGATAGTCGAGCTGGGCTATCAGACGGTCACCTCTGTAGCTGTAGTGTCATTTTTCCTATGGTCCAATGTGTAAATTAAACAAAAAAGTGCACGTTTGTTATGATGTCCAAGATGGGGACCTGGATGTGGACATAATAAAAAATTAGGGAACATGATAGGAGACATTTCTACAATACATATAATCATTCTTATCTATCTAATACGATGACAACAGCTCTCCATACCTGCAGTCCACCACAAGGACCACCCTCTCTAATCCCTGAAAAATGAAATCATCCTCAGTGACGAAGAGAGGGGGCTAAGCGCCCCCATGGTCTCAGAGCATTAACGCTTCTAAGAGTCCTAAGAGTCCTGCTCACACTGATGGGGTGCAGCTGTGGGACCCTATTTTCAGAGATGATGTCCTCCACCCAACTCTCAAAAAGCTGAAAGGGTCTTCAGTAGAGATGGATAGTCGAGCTGGGCTATCAGACGGTCACCTCTGTAGCTGTAGTGTCATTTTTCCTATGGTCCAATGTGTAAATTAAACAAAAAAGTGCACGTTTGTTATGATGTCCAAGATGGGGACCAGGATGTGGACATAATAAAAAATTAGGGAACATGATAGGAGACATTTCTACAATACATATAATCATTCTTATCTATCTAATACGATGACAACAGCTCTCCATACCTGCAGTCCACCACAAGGACCACCCTCTCTATTCCCTGAAAAGTGAAATCATCCTCAGTGACGAAGAGAGGGGGCTAAGCGCCCCCCATGGTCTCAAAACATTGACTCTTCTAAGAGTCCTAAGAGTCCTGCTCACACTGATGGGGTGCAGCTGTGGGACCCTATTTTCAGAGATGATGTTCTCCACCCAACTCTCAAAAAGCTGAAAGGGCCTTCAGTAGAGATGGATTGTCGAGCTGGGCTATCAGACGGTCACCTCTGTAGCTGTAGTGTCATTTTTCCTATGGTCCAATGTGTAAATTAAACAAAAAAGTGCACGTTTGTTATGATGTCCAAGATGGGGACCAGGATGTGGACATAATAAAAAATTAGGGAACATGATAGGAGACATTTCTACAATACATATAATCATTCTTATCTATTTAATACGATGACAACAGCTCTCCATACCTGCAGTCCACCACAAGGACCACCCTCTCTAATCCCTGAAAAATGAAATCATCCTCAGTGACGAAGAGAGGGGGCTAAGCGCCCCCCATGGTCTCAGAGCATTGACTCTTCTAAGAGTCCTAAGAGTCCTGCTCACACTGATGGGGTGCAGCTGTGGGACCCTATTTTCAGAGATGATGTCCTCCACCCAACTCTCAAAAAGCTGAAAGGGTCTTCAGTAGAGATGGATTGTCGAGCTGGGCTATCAGACGGTCACCTCTGTAGCTGTAGTGTCATTTTTCCTATGGTTCAATGTGTAAATTAAACAAAAAAGTGCATGTTTGTTATGATGTCCAAGATGGGGACCAGGATGTGGACATAATAAAAAATTAGGGAACATGATAGGAGACATTTCTACAATACATATAATCATTCTTATCTATCTAATACGATGATAACAGCTCTCCATACCTGCAGTCCACCACAAGGACCACCCTCTCTAATCCCTGAAAAATGAAATCATCCTCAGTGACGAAGAGAGGGGGCTAAGTGCCCCCAATGGTCTCAGAGCATTGACTCTTCTAAGAGTCCTAAGAGTCCTGCTCACACTGATGGGGTGCAGCTGTGGGACCCTATTTTCAGAGATGATGTCCTCCACCCAACTCTCAAAAAGCTGAAAGGGTCTTCAGTAGAGATGGATAGTCGAGCTGGGCTATCAGACGGTCACCTCTGTAGCTGTAGTGTCATTTTTCCTATGGTCCAATGTGTAAATTAAACAAAAAAGTGCACGTTTGTTATGATGTCCAAGATGGGGACCAGGATGTGGACATAATAAAAAATTAGGGAACATGATAGGAGACATTTCTACAATACATATAATCATTCTTATCTATCTAATACGATGACAACAGCTCTCCATACCTGCAGTCCACCACAAGGACCACCCTCTCTAATCCCTGAAAAATGAAATCATCCTCAGTGACGAAGAGAGGGGGCTAAGCGCCCCCATGGTCTCAGAGCATTAACTCTTCTAAGAGTCCTAAGAGTCCTGCTCACACTGATGGGGTGCAGCTGTGGGACCCTATTTTCAGAGATGATGTCCTCCACCCAACTCTCAAAAAGCTGAAAGGGTCTTCAGTAGAGATGGATAGTCGAGCTGGGCTATCAGACGGTCACCTCTGTAGCTGTAGTGTCATTTTTCCTATGGTCCAATGTGTAAATTAAACAAAAAAGTGCACGTTTGTTATGATGTCCAAGATGGGGACCAGGATGTGGACATAATAAAAAATTAGGGAACATGATAGGAGACATTTCTACAATACATATAATCATTCTTATCTATCTAATACGATGACAACAGCTCTCCATACCTGCAGTCCACCACAAGGACCACCCTCTCTAATCCCTGAAAAATGAAATCATCCTCAGTGACGAAGAGAGGGGGCCAAGCGCCCCCCATGGTACCAGAGCATTGACTCTTCTAAGAGTCCTAAGAGTCCTGCTCACACTGATGGGGTGAAGCTGTGGGACCCTATTTTCAGAGATGATGTCCTCCACCCAACTCTCAAAAAGCTGAAAGGGTCTTCAGTAGAGATGGATAGTCGAGCTGGGCTATCAGACGGTCACCTCTGTAGCTGTAGTGTCATTTTTCCTATGGTCCAATGTGTAAATTAAACAAAAAAGTGCACGTTTGTTATGATGTCCAAGATGGGGACCAGGATGTGGACATAATAAAAAATTAGGGAACATGATAGGAGACATTTCTACAATACATATAATCATTCTTATCTATCTAATACGATGACAACAGCTCTCCATACCTGCAGTTCACCACAAGGACCACCCTCTCTAATCCCTGAAATATGAAATCATCCTCAGTGACGAAGAGAGGGGGCTAAGCGCCCCCATGGTCTCAGAGCATTAACTCTTCTAAGAGTCCTAAGAGTCCTGCTCACACTGATGGGGTGCAGCTGTGGGACCCTATTTTCAGAGATGATGTCCTCCACCCAACTCTCAAAAAGCTGAAAGGGTCTTCAGTAGAGATGGATAGTCGAGCTGGGCTATCAGACGGTCACCTCTGTAGCTGTAGTGTCATTTTTCCTATGGTCCAATGTGTAAATTAAACAAAAAAGTGCACGTTTGTTATGATGTCCAAGATGGGGACCAGGATGTGGACATAATAAAAAATTAGGGAACATGATAGGAGACATTTCTACAATACATATAATCATTCTTATCTATCTAATACGATGACAACAGCTCTCCATACCTGCAGTCCACCACAAGGACCACCCTCTCTAATCCCTGAAAAATGAAATCATCCTCAGTGACAAAGAGAGGGGGCCAAGCGCCCCCCATGGTACCAGAGCATTGACTCTTCTAAGAGTCCTAAGAGTCCTGCTCACACTGATGGGGTGAAGCTGTGGGACCCTATTTTCAGAGATGATGTCCTCCACCCAACTCTCAAAAAGCTGAAAGGGTCTTCAGTAGAGATGGATAGTCGAGCTGGGCTATCAGACGGTCACCTCTGTAGCTGTAGTGTCATTTTTCCTATGGTCCAATGTGTAAATTAAACAAAAAAGTGCACGTTTGTTATGATGTTCAAGATGGGGACCAGGATGTGGACATAATAAAAAATTAGGGAACATGATAGGAGACATTTCTACAATACATATAATCATTCTTATCTATCTAATACGATGACAACAGCTCTCCATACCTGCAGTCCACCACAAGGACCACTCTCTCTAATCCCTGAAAAATGAAATCATCCTCAGTGACGAAGAGAGGGGGCTAAGCGCCCCCCATGGTCTCAGAGCATTGACTCTTCTAAGAGTCCTAAGATTCCTGCTCACACTGATGGGGTGCAGCTGTGGGACCCTATTTTCAGAGATGATGTCCTCCACCCAACTCTCAAAAAGCTGAAAGGGTCTTCAGTAGAGATGGATAGTCGAGCTGGGCTATCAGACGGTCACCTCTGTAGCTGTAGTGTCATTTTTCCTATTGTCCAATTTGTAAATTAAACAAAAAAGTGCACGTTTGTTATGATTTCCAAGATGGGGACCAGGATGTGGACATAATAAAAAAATAAGGAACATGATAGGAGACATTTCTACAATACATATAATCATTCTTATCTATCTAATACGATGACAACAGCTCTCCATACCTGCAGTCCACCACAAGGACCACCCTCTCTATTCCCTGAAAAGTGAAATCATCCTCAGTGACGAGGAGAGGGGGCTAAGCGCCCCCCATGGTCTCAGAGCATTGACTCTTCTAAGAGTCCTAAGAGTCCTGCTCACACTGATGGGGTGCAGCTGCGGGACCCTATTTTCAGAGATGATGTTCTCCACCCAACTCTCAAAAAGCTGAAAGGGTCTTCAGTAGAGATGGATAGTCGAGCTGGGCTATCAGACGGTCACCTCTGTAGCTGTAGTGTCATTTTTCCTATGGTCCAATGTGTAAATTAAACAAAAAAGTGCACGTTTGTTATGATGTCCAAGATGGGGACCAGGATGTGGACATAATAAAAAATTAGGGAACATGATAGGAGACATTTCTACAATACATATAATCATTCTTATCTATCTAATACGATGACAACAGCTCTCCATACCTGCAGTCCACCACAAGGACCACCCTCTCTAATCCCTGAAAAATGAAATCATCCTCAGTGACGAAGAGAGGGGGCTAAGCGCCCCCCATGGTCTCAGAGCATTGACTCTTCTAAGAGTCCTAAGAGTCCTGCTCACACTGATGGGGTGCAGCTGTGGGACCCTATTTTCAGAGATGATGTCCTCCACCCAACTCTCAAAAAGCTGAAAGGGTCTTCAGTAGAGATGGATAGTCGAGCTGGGCTATCAGACGGTCACCTCTGTAGCTGTAGTGTCATTTTTCCTATGGTCCAATGTGTAAATTAAACAAAAAAGTGCACGTTTGTTATGATGTCCAAGATGGGGACCAGGATGTGGACATAATAAAAAATTAGGGAACATGATAGGAGACATTTCTACAATACATATAATCATTCTTATCTATTTAATACGATGACAACAGCTCTCCATACCTGCAGTCCACCACAAGGACCACCCTCTCTAATCCCTGAAAAATAAAATCATCCTCAGTGATGAAGAGAGGGGGCTAAGCGCCCCCCATGGTCTCAGAGCATTGACTCTTCTAAGAGTCCTAAGAGTCCTGCTCACACTGATGGGGTGCAGCTGTGGGACCCTATTTTCAGAGATGATGTCCTCCACCCAACTCTCAAAAAGCTGAAAGGGTCTTCAGTAGAGATGGATTGTCGAGCTGGGCTATCAGACGGTCACCTCTGTAGCTGTAGTGTCATTTTTCCTATGGTCCAATGTGTAAATTAAACAAAAAAGTGCACGTTTGTTATGATGTCCAAGATGGGGACCAGGATGTGGACATAATAAAAAATTAGGGAACATGATAGGAGACATTTCTACAATACATATAATCATTCTTATCTACCTAATACGATGATAACAGCTCTCCATACCTGCAGTCCACCACAAGGACCACCCTCTCTAATCCCTGAAAAATGAAATCATCCTCAGTGACGAAGAGAGGGGGCTAAGTGCCCCCAATGGTCTCAGAGCATTGACTCTTCTAAGAGTCCTAAGAGTCCTGCTCACACTGATGGGGTGCAGCTGTGGGACCCTATTTTCAGAGATGATGTCCTCCACCCAACTCTCAAAAAGCTGAAAGGGTCTTCAGTAGAGATGGATAGTCGAGCTGGGCTATCAGACGGTCACCTCTGTAGCTGTAGTGTCATTTTTCCTATGGTCCAATGTGTAAATTAAACAAAAAAGTGCACGTTTGTTATGATGTCCAAGATGGGGACCAGGATGTGGACATAATAAAAAATTAGGGAACATGATAGGAGACATTTCTACAATACATATAATCATTCTTATCTATCTAATACGATGACAACAGCTCTCCATACCTGCAGTCCACCACAAGGACCACCCTCTCTAATCCCTGAAAAATGAAATCATCCTCAGTGACGAAGAGAGGGGGCTAAGCGCCCCCATGGTCTCAGAGCATTAACTCTTCTAAGAGTCCTAAGAGTCCTGCTCACACTGATGGGTGCAGCTGTGGGACCCTATTTTCAGAGATGATGTCCTCCACCCAACTCTCAAAAAGCTGAAAGGGTCTTCAGTAGAGATGGATAGTCGAGCTGGGCTAACAGACGGTCACCTCTGTAGCTGTAGTGTCATTTTTCCTATGGCCCAATGTGTAAATTAAACAAGAAAGTGCACGTTTGTTATGATGTCCAAGATGGGGACCAGGATGTGGACATAATAAAAAATTAGGGAACATGATAGGAGACATTTCTACAATACATATAATCATTCTTATCTATCTAATACGATGACAACAGCTCTCCATACCTGCAGTCCACCACAAGGACCACCCTCTCTAATCCCTGAAAAATGAAATCATCCTCAGTGACGAAGAGAGGGGGCCAAGCGCCCCCCATGGTACCAGAGCATTCACTCTTCTAAGAGTCCTAAGAGTCCTGCTTACACTGATGGGGTGCAGCTGTGGGACCCTATTTTCAGAGATGATGTCCTCCACCCAACTCTCAAAAAGCTGAAAGGGTCTTCAGTAGAGATGGACAGTCAAGCTGGGCTATCAGACGGTCACCTCTGTAGCTGTAGTGTCATTTTTCCTATGGTCCTATGTGTAAATTAAACAAAAAAGTGCACGTTTGTTATGATGTTCAAGATGGGGACCAGGATGTGGACATAATAAAAAATTAGGGAACATGATAGGAGACATTTCTACAATACATATAATCATTCTTATCTATCTAATACGATCACAACAGCTCTCCATACCTGCAGTCCACCACAAGGACCACTCTCTCTAATCCCTGAAAAATGAAATCATCCTCAGTGACGAAGAGAGGGGGCTAAGCGCCCCCCATGGTCTCAGAGCATTGACTCTTCTAAGAGTCCTAAGATTCCTGCTCACACTGATGGGGTGCAGCTGTGGGACCCTATTTTCAGAGATGATGTCCTCCACCCAACTCTCAAAAAGCTGAAAGGGTCTTCAGTAGAGATGGATAGTCGAGCTGGGCTATCAGACGGTCACCTCTGTAGCTGTAGTGTCATTTTTCCTATGGTCCAATGTGTAAATTAAACAAAAAAGTGCACGTTTGTTATGATTTCCAAGATGGGGACCAGGATGTGGACATAATAAAAAAATACGGAACATGATAGGAGACATTTCTACAATACATATAATCATTCTTATCTATGTAATACGATGACAACAGCTCTCCATACCTGCAGTCCACCACCAGGACCACCCTCTCTATTCCCTGAAAAGTGAAATCATCCTCAGTGACGAAGAGAGGGGGCTAAGCGCCCCCCATGGTCTCAGAGCATTGACTCTTCTAAGAGTCCTAAGAGTCCTGCTCACACTGATGGGGTGCAGCTGTGGGACCCTATTTTCAGAGATGATGTTCTCCACCCAACTCTCAAAAAGCTGAAAGGGTCTTCAGTAGAGATGGATAGTCGAGCTGGGCTATCAGACGGTCACCTCTGTAGCTGTAGTGTCATTTTTCCTATGGTCCAATGTGTAAATTAAACAAAAAAGTGCACGTTTGTTATGATGTCCAAGATGGGGACCAGGATGTGGACATAATAAAAAATTAGGGAACATGATAGGAGACATTTCTACAATACATATAATCATTCTTATCTATTTAATACGATGACAACAGCTCTCCATACCTGCAGTCCACCACAAGGACCACCCTCTCTAATCCCTGAAAAATGAAATCATCCTCAGTGATGAAGAGAGGGGGCTAAGTGCCCCCAATGGTCTCAGAGCATTGACTCTTCTAAGAGTCCTAAGAGTCCTGCTCACACTGATGGGGTGCAGCTGTGGGACCCTATTTTCAGAGATGATGTCCTCCACCCAACTCTCAAAAAGCTGAAAGGGTCTTCAGTAGAGATGGATAGTCGAGCTAGGCTATCAGATGGTCACCTCTGTAGCTGTAGTGTCATTTTTCCTATGGTCCAATGTGTAAATTAAACAAAAAAGTGCACGTTTGTTATGATGTTCAAGATGGGGACCAGGATGTGGACATAATAAAAAATTAGGGAACATGATAGGAGACATTTCTACAATACATATAATCATTCTTATCTATCTAATACGATCACAACAGCTCTCCATACCTGCAGTCCACCACAAGGACCACTCTCTCTAATCCCTGAAAAGTGAAATCATCCTCAGTGACGAAGAGAGGGGGCTAAGCGCCCTCCATGGTCTCGGAGCATTGACTCTTCTAAGAGTCCTAAGAGTCCTGCTCACACTGATGGGGTGCAGCTGTGGGACCCTATTTTCAGAGATGATGTTCTCTACCCAACTCTCAAAAAGCTGAAAGGGTCTTCAGTAGAGATGGATAGTCGAGCTGGGCTATCAGACGGTCACCTCTGTAGCTGTAGTGTCATTTTTCCTATGGTCCAATGTGTAAATTAAACAAAAAAGTGCACGTTTGTTATGATGTCCAAGATGGGGACCAGGATGTGGACATAATAAAAAATTAGGGAACATGATAGGAGACATTTCTACAATACATATAATCATTCTTATCTATCTAATACGATGACAACAGCTCTCCATACCTGCAGTCCACCACAAGGACCACCCTCTCTAATCCCTGAAAAATGAAATCATCCTCAGTGACGAAGAGAGGGGGCTAAGCGCCCCCCATGGTCTCAGAGCATTGACTCTTCTAAGAGTCCTAAGAGTCCTGCTCACACTGATGGGGTGCAGCTGTGGGACCCTATTTTCAGAGATGATGTCCTCCACCCAACTCTCAAAAAGCTGAAAGGGTCTTCAGTAGAGATGGATAGTCGAGCTGGGCTATCAGACGGTCACCTCTGTAGCTGTAGTGTCATTTTTCCTATGGTCCAATGTGTAAATTAAACAAAAAAGTGCACGTTTGTTATGATGTCCAAGATGGGGACCAGGATGTGGACATAATAAAAAATTAGGGAACATGATAGGAGACATTTCTACAATACATATAATCATTCTTATCTATCTAATACGATGACAACAGCTCTCCATACCTGCAGTCCACCACAAGGACCACCCTCTCTAATCCCTGAAAAATGAAATCATCCTCAGTGACGAAGAGAGGGGGCTAAGCGCCCCCATGGTCTCAGAGCATTAACTCTTCTAAGAGTCCTAAGAGTCCTGCTCACACTGATGGGGTGCAGCTGTGGGACCCTATTTTCAGAGATGATGTCCTCCACCCAACTCTCAAAAAGCTGAAAGGGTCTTCAGTAGAGATGGATAGTCGAGCTGGGCTATCAGACGGTCACCTCTGTAGCTGTAGTGTCATTTTTCCTATGGTCCAATGTGTAAATTAAACAAAAAAGTGCACGTTTGTTATGATGTCCAAGATGGGGACCAGGATGTGGACATAATAAAAAATTAGGGAACATGATAGGAGACATTTCTACAATACATATAATCATTCTTATCTATCTAATACGATGACAACAGCTCTCCATACCTGCAGTCCACCACAAGGACCACCCTCTCTAATCCCTGAAAAATGAAATCATCCTCAGTGACGAAGAGAGGGGGCTAAGCGCCCCCATGGTCTCAGAGCATTAACTCTTCTAAGAGTCCTAAGAGTCCTGCTCACACTGATGGGTGCAGCTGTGGGACCCTATTTTCAGAGATGATGTCCTCCACCCAACTCTCAAAAAGCTGAAAGGGTCTTCAGTAGAGATGGATAGTCGAGCTGGGCTAACAGACGGTCACCTCTGTAGCTGTAGTGTCATTTTTCCTATGGCCCAATGTGTAAATTAAACAAAAAAGTGCACGTTTGTTATGATGTCCAAGATGGGGACCAGGATGTGGACATAATAAAAAATTAGGGAACATGATAGGAGACATTTCTACAATACATATAATCATTCTTATCTATCTAATACGATGACAACAGCTCTCCATACCTGCAGTCCACCACAAGGACCACCCTCTCTAATCCCTGAAAAATGAAATCATCCTCAGTGACGAAGAGAGGGGGCCAAGCGCCCCCCATGGTACCAGAGCATTCATTCTTCTAAGAGTCCTAAGAGTCCTGCTCACACTGATGGGGTGAAGCTGTGGGACCCTATTTTCAGAGATGATGTCCTCCACCCAACTCTCAAAAAGCTGAAAGGGTCTTCAGTAGAGATGGATAGTCGAGCTGGGCTATCAGACGGTCACCTCTGTAGCTGTAGTGTCATTTTTCCTATGGTCCAATGTGTAAATTAAACAAAAAAGTGCACGTTTGTTATGATGTCCAAGATGGGGACCAGGATGTGGACATAATAAGAAATTAGGGAACATGATAGGAGACATTTCTACAATACATATAATCATTCTTATCTATCTAATACGATGACAACAGCTCTCCATACCTGCAGTCCACCACAAGGACCACCCTCTCTAATCCCTGAAAAATGAAATCATCCTCAGTGACGAAGAGAGGGGGCTAAGCGCCCCCATGGTCTCAGAGCATTAACTCTTCTAAGAGTCCTAAGAGTCCTGCTCACACTGATGGGGTGCAGCTGTGGGACCCTATTTTCAGAGATGATGTCCTCCACCCAACTCTCAAAAAGCTGAAAGGGTCTTCAGTAGAGATGGATAGTCGAGCTAGGCTATCAGACGGTCACCTCTGTAGCTGTAGTGTCATTTTTCCTATGGTCCAATGTGTAAATTAAACAAAAAAGTGCACGTTTGTTATGATGTTCAAGATGGGGACCAGGATGTGGACATAATAAAAAATTAGGGAACATGATAGGAGACATTTCTACAATACATATAATCATTCTTATCTATCTAATACGATCACAACAGCTCTCCATACCTGCAGTCCACCACAAGGACCACTCTCTCTAATCCCTGAAAAGTGAAATCATCCTCAGTGACGAAGAGAGGGGGCTAAGCGCCCTCCATGGTCTCAGAGCATTGACTCTTCTAAGAGTCCTAAGAGTCCTGCTCACACTGATGGGGTGCAGCTGTGGGACCCTATTTTCAGAGATGATGTTCTCTACCCAACTCTCAAAAAGCTGAAAGGGTCTTCAGTAGAGATGGATAGTCGAGCTGGGCTATCAGACGGTCACCTCTGTAGCTGTAGTGTCATTTTTCCTATGGTCCAATGTGTAAATTAAACAAAAAAGTGCACGTTTGTTATGATGTCCAAGATGGGGACCAGGATGTGGACATAATAAAAAATTAGGGAACATGATAGGAGACATTTCTACAATACATATAATCATTCTTATCTATCTAATACGATGACAACAGCTCTCCATACCTGCAGTCCACCACAAGGACCACCCTCTCTAATCCCTGAAAAATGAAATCATCCTCAGTGACGAAGAGAGGGGGCTAAGCGCCCCCCATGGTCTCAGAGCATTGACTCTTCTAAGAGTCCTAAGAGTCCTGCTCACACTGATGGGGTGCAGCTGTGGGACCCTATTTTCAGAGATGATGTCCTCCACCCAACTCTCAAAAAGCTGAAAGGGTCTTCAGTAGAGATGGATAGTCGAGCTGGGCTATCAGACGGTCACCTCTGTAGCTGTAGTGTCATTTTTCCTATGGTCCAATGTGTAAATTAAACAAAAAAGTGCACGTTTGTTATGATGTCCAAGATGGGGACCAGGATGTGGACATAATAAAAAATTAGGGAACATGATAGGAGACATTTCTACAATACATATAATCATTCTTATCTATCTAATACGATGACAACAGCTCTCCATACCTGCAGTCCACCACAAGGACCACCCTCTCTAATCCCTGAAAAATGAAATCATCCTCAGTGACGAAGAGAGGGGGCTAAGCGCCCCCATGGTCTCAGAGCATTAACTCTTCTAAGAGTCCTAAGAGTCCTGCTCACACTGATGGGGTGCAGCTGTGGGACCCTATTTTCAGAGATGATGTCCTCCACCCAACTCTCAAAAAGCTGAAAGGGTCTTCAGTAGAGATGGATAGTCGAGCTGGGCTATCAGACGGTCACCTCTGTAGCTGTAGTGTCATTTTTCCTATGGTCCAATGTGTAAATTAAACAAAAAAGTGCACGTTTGTTATGATGTCCAAGATGGGGACCAGGATGTGGACATAATAAAAAATTAGGGAACATGATAGGAGACATTTCTACAATACATATAATCATTCTTATCTATCTAATACGATGACAACAGCTCTCCATACCTGCAGTCCACCACAAGGACCACCCTCTCTAATCCCTGAAAAATGAAATCATCCTCAGTGACGAAGAGAGGGGGCTAAGCGCCCCCATGGTCTCAGAGCATTAACTCTTCTAAGAGTCCTAAGAGTCCTGCTCACACTGATGGGTGCAGCTGTGGGACCCTATTTTCAGAGATGATGTCCTCCACCCAACTCTCAAAAAGCTGAAAGGGTCTTCAGTAGAGATGGATAGTCGAGCTGGGCTAACAGACGGTCACCTCTGTAGCTGTAGTGTCATTTTTCCTATGGCCCAATGTGTAAATTAAACAAAAAAGTGCACGTTTGTTATGATGTCCAAGATGGGGACCAGGATGTGGACATAATAAAAAATTAGGGAACATGATAGGAGACATTTCTACAATACATATAATCATTCTTATCTATCTAATACGATGACAACAGCTCTCCATACCTGCAGTCCACCACAAGGACCACCCTCTCTAATCCCTGAAAAATGAAATCATCCTCAGTGACGAAGAGAGGGGGCCAAGCGCCCCCCATGGTACCAGAGCATTCATTCTTCTAAGAGTCCTAAGAGTCCTGCTCACACTGATGGGGTGAAGCTGTGGGACCCTATTTTCAGAGATGATGTCCTCCACCCAACTCTCAAAAAGCTGAAAGGGTCTTCAGTAGAGATGGATAGTCGAGCTGGGCTATCAGACGGTCACCTCTGTAGCTGTAGTGTCATTTTTCCTATGGTCCAATGTGTAAATTAAACAAAAAAGTGCACGTTTGTTATGATGTCCAAGATGGGGACCAGGATGTGGACATAATAAGAAATTAGGGAACATGATAGGAGACATTTCTACAATACATATAATCATTCTTATCTATCTAATACGATGACAACAGCTCTCCATACCTGCAGTCCACCACAAGGACCACCCTCTCTAATCCCTGAAAAATGAAATCATCCTCAGGGACGAAGAGAGGGGGCTAAGCGCCCCCCATGGTTTTAGAGCATTGACTCTTCTAAGAGTCCTAAGAGTCCTGCTTACACTGATGGGGTGCAGCTGTGGGACCCTATTTTCAGAGATGATGTCCTCCACCCAACTCTCAAAAAGCTGAAAGGGTCTTCAGTAGAGATGGATAGTCGAGCTGGGCTATCAGACGGTCACCTCTGTAGCTGTAGTGTCATTTTTCCTATGGTCCAATGTGTAAATTAAACAAAAAAGTGCACGTTTGTTATGATGTCCAAGATGGGGACCAGGATGTGGACATAATAAAAAATTAGGGAACATGATAGGAGACATTTCTACAATACATATAATCATTCTTATCTATCTAATACGATCACAACAGCTCTCCATACCTGCAGTCCACCACAAGGACCACTCTCTCTAATCCCTGAAAAATGAAATCATCCTCAGTGACGAAGAGAGGGGGCTAAGCGCCCCCCATGGTCTCAGAGCATTGACTCTTCTAAGAGTCCTAGGATTCCTGCTCACACTGATGGGGTGCAGCTGTGGGACCCTATTTTCAGAGATGATGTCCTCCACCCAACTCTCAAAAAGCTGAAAGGGTCTTCAGTAGAGATGGATAGTCGAGCTGGGCTATCAGACGGTCACCTCTGTAGCTGTAGTGTCATTTTTCCTATGGTCCAATGTGTAAATTAAACAAAAAAGTGCACGTTTGTTATGATGTCCAAGATGGGGACCAGGATGTGGACATAATAAAAAATTAGGGAACATGATAGGAGACATTTCTACAATACATATAATCATTCTTATCTATCTAATACGATGACAACAGCTCTCCATACCTGCAGTCCACCACAAGGACCACCCTCTCTAATCCCTGAAAAATGAAATCATCCTCAGTGACGAAGAGAGGGGGCTAAGCGCCCCCATGGTCTCAGAGCATTAACTCTTCTAAGAGTCCTAAGAGTCCTGCTCACACTGATGGGTGCAGCTGTGGGACCCTATTTTCAGAGATGATGTCCTCCACCCAACTCTCAAAAAGCTGAAAGGGTCTTCAGTAGAGATGGATAGTCGAGCTGGGCTAACAGACGGTCACCTCTGTAGCTGTAGTGTCATTTTTCCTATGGCCCAATGTGTAAATTAAACAAAAAAGTGCACGTTTGTTATGATGTCCAAGATGGGGACCAGGATGTGGACATAATAAAAAATTAGGGAACATGATAGGAGACATTTCTACAATACATATAATCATTCTTATCTATCTAATACGATGACAACAGCTCTCCATACCTGCAGTCCACCACAAGGACCACCCTCTCTAATCCCTGAAAAATGAAATCATCCTCAGTGACGAAGAGAGGGGGCCAAGCGCCCCCCATGGTACCAGAGCATTCATTCTTCTAAGAGTCCTAAGAGTCCTGCTCACACTGATGGGGTGAAGCTGTGGGACCCTATTTTCAGAGATGATGTCCTCCACCCAACTCTCAAAAAGCTGAAAGGGTCTTCAGTAGAGATGGATAGTCGAGCTGGGCTATCAGACGGTCACCTCTGTAGCTGTAGTGTCATTTTTCCTATGGTCCAATGTGTAAATTAAACAAAAAAGTGCACGTTTGTTATGATGTCCAAGATGGGGACCAGGATGTGGACATAATAAAAAATTAGGGAACATGATAGGAGACATTTCTACAATACATATAATCATTCTTATCTATCTAATACGATGATAACAGCTCTCCATATCTGCAGTCCACCACAAGGACCACCCTCTCTAATCCCTGAAAAATGAAATCATCCTCAGTGATGAAGAGAGGGGGCTAAGTGCCCCCAATGGTCTCAGAGCATTGACTCTTCTAAGAGTCCTAAGAGTCCTGCTCACACTGATGGGGTGCAGCTGTGGGACCCTATTTTCAGAGATGATGTCCTCCACCCAACTCTCAAAAAGCTGAAAGGGTCTTCAGTAGAGATGGATAGTCGAGCTGGGCTATCAGACGGTCACCTCTGTAGCTGTAGTGTCATTTTTCCTATGGTCCAATGTGTAAATTAAACAAAAAAGTGCACGTTTGTTATGATGTCCAAGATGGGGACCAGGATGTGGACATAATAAAAAATTAGGGAACATGATAGGAGACATTTCTACAATACATATAATCATTCTTATCTATCTAATACGATCACAACAGCTCTCCATACCTGCAGTCCACCACAAGGACCACTCTCTCTAATCCCTGAAAAATGAAATCATCCTCAGTGACGAAGAGAGGGGGCTAAGCGCCCCCCATGGTCTCAGAGCATTGACTCTTCTAAGAGTCCTAGGATTCCTGCTCACACTGATGGGGTGCAGCTGTGGGACCCTATTTTCAGAGATGATGTCCTCCACCCAACTCTCAAAAAGCTGAAAGGGTCTTCAGTAGAGATGGATAGTCGAGCTGGGCTATCAGACGGTCACCTCTGTAGCTGTAGTGTCATTTTTCCTATGGTCCAATGTGTAAATTAAACAAAATAGTGCACGTTTGTTATGATTTCCAAGATGGGGACCAGGATGTGGACATAATAAAAAAATAGGGAACATGATAGGAGACATTTCTACAATACATATAATCATTCTTATCTATGTAATACGATGACAACAGCTTTCCATACCTGCAGTCCACCACAAGGACCACCCTCTCTATTCCCTGAAAAGTGAAATCATCCTCAGTGACGAAGAGAGGGGGCTAAGCGCCCCCCATGGTCTCAGAGCATTGACTCTTCTAAGAGTCCTAAGAGTCCTGCTCACACTGATGGGGTGCAGCTGTGGGACCCTATTTTCAGAGATGATGTTCTCCACCCAACTCTCAAAAAGCTGAAAGGGTCTTCAGTAGAGATGGATAGTCGAGCTGGGCTATCAGACGGTCACCTCTGTAGCTGTAGTGTCATTTTTCCTATGGTCCAATGTGTAAATTAAACAAAAAAGTGCACGTTTGTTATGATGTCCAAGATGGGGACCAGGATGTGGACATAATAAAAAATTAGGGAACATGATAGGAGACATTTCTACAATACATATAATCATTCTTATCTATCTAATACGATGATAACAGCTCTCCATATCTGCAGTCCACCACAAGGACCACCCTCTCTAATCCCTGAAAAATGAAATCATCCTCAGTGATGAAGAGAGGGGGCTAAGTGCCCCCAATGGTCTCAGAGCATTGACTCTTCTAAGAGTCCTAAGAGTCCTGCTTACACTGATGGGGTGCAGCTGTGGGACCCTATTTTCAGAGATGATGTCCTCCACCCAACTCTCAAAAAGCTGAAAGGGTCTTCAGTAGAGATGGATAGTCGAGCTGGGCTATCAGACGGTCACCTCTGTAGCTGTAGTGTCATTTTTCCTATGGTCCAATGTGTAAATTAAACAAAAAAGTGCACGTTTGTTATGATGTCCAAGATGGGGACCAGGATGTGGACATAATAAAAAATTAGGGAACATGATAGGAGACATTTCTACAATACATATAATCATTCTTATCTATCTAATACGATGACAACAGCTCTCCATACCTGCAGTCCACCACAAGGACCACCCTCTCTAATCCCTGAAAAATGAAATCATCCTCAGGGACGAAGAGAGGGGGCTAAGCGCCCCCCATGGTTTTAGAGCATTGACTCTTCTAAGAGTCCTAAGAGTCCTGCTTACACTGATGGGGTGCAGCTGTGGGACCCTATTTTAAGAGATGATGTCCTCCACCCAACTCTCAAAAAGCTGAAAGGGTCTTCAGTAGAGATGGATAGTCGAGCTGGGCTATCAGACGGTCACCTCTGTAGCTGTAGTGTCATTTTTCCTATGGTCCAATGTGTAAATTAAACAAAAAAGTGCACGTTTGTTATGATGTCCAAGATGGGGACCAGGATGTGGACATAATAAGAAATTAGGGAACATGATAGGAGACATTTCTACAATACATATAATCATTCTTATCTATCTAATACGATGACAACAGCTCTCCATACCTGCAGTCCACCACAAGGACCACCCTCTCTAATCCCTGAAAAATGAAATCATCCTCAGGGACGAAGAGAGGGGGCTAAGCGCCCCCCATGGTTTTAGAGCATTGACTCTTCTAAGAGTCCTAAGAGTCCTGCTTACACTGATGGGGTGCAGCTGTGGGACCCTATTTTCAGAGATGATGTTCTCCACCCAACTCTCAAAAAGCTGAAAGGGTCTTCAGTAGAGATGGACAGTCAAGCTGGGCTATCAGACGGTCACCTCTGTAGCTGTAGTGTCATTTTTCCTATGGTCCAATGTGTAAATTAAACAAAAAAGTGCACGTTTGTTATGATGTTCAAGATGGGAACCAGGATGTGGACATAATAAAAAATTAGGGAACATGATAGGAGACATTTCTACAATACATATAATCATTCTTATCTATCTAATACGATCACAACAGCTCTCCATACCTGCAGTCCACCACAAGGACCACTCTCTCTAATCCCTGAAAAATGAAATCATCCTCAGTGACGAAGAGAGGGGGCTAAGCGCCCCCCATGGTCTCAGAGCATTGACTCTTCTAAGAGTCCTAAGATTCCTGCTCACACTGATGGGGTGCAGCTGTGGGACCCTATTTTCAGAGATGATGTCCTCCACCCAACTCTCAAAAAGCTGAAAGGGTCTTCAGTAGAGATGGATAGTCGAGCTGGGCTATCAGACGGTCACCTCTGTAGCTGTAGTGTCATTTTTCCTATGGTCCAATGTGTAAATTAAACAAAAAAGTGCACGTTTGTTATGATTTCCAAGATGGGGACCAGGATGTGGACATAATAAAAAAATACGGAACATGATAGGAGACATTTCTACAATACATATAATCATTCTTATCTATGTAATACGATGACAACAGCTCTCCATACCTGCAGTCCACCACCAGGACCACCCTCTCTATTCCCTGAAAAGTGAAATCATCCTCAGTGACGAAGAGAGGGGGCTAAGCGCCCCCCATGGTCTCAGAGCATTGACTCTTCTAAGAGTCCTAAGAGTCCTGCTCACACTGATGGGGTGCAGCTGTGGGACCCTATTTTCAGAGATGATGTTCTCCACCCAACTCTCAAAAAGCTGAAAGGGTCTTCAGTAGAGATGGATAGTCGAGCTGGGCTATCAGACGGTCACCTCTGTAGCTGTAGTGTCATTTTTCCTATGGTCCAATGTGTAAATTAAACAAAAAAGTGCACGTTTGTTATGATGTCCAAGATGGGGACCAGGATGTGGACATAATAAAAAATTAGGGAACATGATAGGAGACATTTCTACAATACATATAATCATTCTTATCTATTTAATACGATGACAACAGCTCTCCATACCTGCAGTCCACCACAAGGACCACCCTCTCTAATCCCTGAAAAATGAAATCATCCTCAGTGATGAAGAGAGGGGGCTAAGTGCCCCCAATGGTCTCAGAGCATTAACTCTTCTAAGAGTCCTAAGAGTCCTGCTCACACTGATGGGGTGCAGCTGTGGGACCCTATTTTCAGAGATGATGTCCTCCACCCAACTCTCAAAAAGCTGAAAGGGTCTTCAGTAGAGATGGATAGTCGAGCTAGGCTATCAGACGGTCACCTCTGTAGCTGTAGTGTCATTTTTCCTATGGTCCAATGTGTAAATTAAACAAAAAAGTGCACGTTTGTTATGATGTTCAAGATGGGGACCAGGATGTGGACATAATAAAAAATTAGGGAACATGATAGGAGACATTTCTACAATACATATAATCATTCTTATCTATCTAATACGATCACAACAGCTCTCCATACCTGCAGTCCACCACAAGGACCACTCTCTCTAATCCCTGAAAAGTGAAATCATCCTCAGTGACGAAGAGAGGGGGCTAAGCGCCCTCCATGGTCTCAGAGCATTGACTCTTCTAAGAGTCCTAAGAGTCCTGCTCACACTGATGGGGTGCAGCTGTGGGACCCTATTTTCAGAGATGATGTTCTCTACCCAACTCTCAAAAAGCTGAAAGGGTCTTCAGTAGAGATGGATAGTCGAGCTGGGCTATCAGACGGTCACCTCTGTAGCTGTAGTGTCATTTTTCTTATGGTCCAATGTGTAAATTAAACAAAAAAGTGCACGTTTGTTATGATGTCCAAGATGGGGACCAGGATGTGGACATAATAAAAAATTAGGGAACATGATAGGAGACATTTCTACAATACATATAATCATTCTTATCTATCTAATACGATGACAACAGCTCTCCATACCTGCAGTCCACCACAAGGACCACCCTCTCTAATCCCTGAAAAATGAAATCATCCTCAGTGACGAAGAGAGGGGGCTAAGCGCCCCCCATGGTCTCAGAGCATTGACTCTTCTAAGAGTCCTAAGAGTCCTGCTCACACTGATGGGGTGCAGCTGTGGGACCCTATTTTCAGAGATGATGTCCTCCACCCAACTCTCAAAAAGCTGAAAGGGTCTTCAGTAGAGATGGATAGTCGAGCTGGGCTATCAGACGGTCACCTCTGTAGCTGTAGTGTCATTTTTCCTATGGTCCAATGTGTAAATTAAACAAAAAAGTGCACGTTTGTTATGATGTCCAAGATGGGGACCAGGATGTGGACATAATAAAAAATTAGGGAACATGATAGGAGACATTTCTACAATACATATAATCATTCTTATCTATCTAATACGATGATAACAGCTCTCCATATCTGCAGTCCACCACAAGGACCACCCTCTCTAATCCCTGAAAAATGAAATCATCCTCAGTGATGAAGAGAGGGGGCTAAGTGCCCCCAATGGTCTCAGAGCATTGACTCTTCTAAGAGTCCTAAGAGTCCTGCTCACACTGATGGGGTGCAGCTGTGGGACCCTATTTTCAGAGATGATGTCCTCCACCCAACTCTCAAAAAGCTGAAAGGGTCTTCAGTAGAGATGGATAGTCGAGCTGGGCTATCAGACGGTCACCTCTGTAGCTGTAGTGTCATTTTTCCTATGGTCCAATGTGTAAATTAAACAAAAAAGTGCACGTTTGTTATGATGTCCAAGATGGGGACCAGGATGTGGACATAATAAAAAATTAGGGAACATGATAGGAGACATTTCTACAATACATATAATCATTCTTATCTATCTAATACGATCACAACAGCTCTCCATACCTGCAGTCCACCACAAGGACCACTCTCTCTAATCCCTGAAAAATGAAATCATCCTCAGTGACGAAGAGAGGGGGCTAAGCGCCCCCCATGGTCTCAGAGCATTGACTCTTCTAAGAGTCCTAGGATTCCTGCTCACACTGATGGGGTGCAGCTGTGGGACCCTATTTTCAGAGATGATGTCCTCCACCCAACTCTCAAAAAGCTGAAAGGGTCTTCAGTAGAGATGGATAGTCGAGCTGGGCTATCAGACGGTCACCTCTGTAGCTGTAGTGTCATTTTTCCTATGGTCCAATGTGTAAATTAAACAAAAAAGTGCACGTTTGTTATGATTTCCAAGATGGGGACCAGGATGTGGACATAATAAAAAAATAGGGAACATGATAGGAGACATTTCTACAATACATATAATCATTCTTATCTATCTAATACGATGACAACAGCTTTCCATACCTGCAGTCCACCACAAGGACCACCCTCTCTATTCCCTGAAAAGTGAAATCATCCTCAGTGACGAAGAGAGGGGGCTAAGCGCCCCCCATGGTCTCAGAGCATTGACTCTTCTAAGAGTCCTAAGAGTCCTGCTCACACTGATGGGGTGCAGCTGTGGGACCCTATTTTCAGAGATGATGTTCTCCACCCAACTCTCAAAAAGCTGAAAGGGTCTTCAGTAGAGATGGATAGTCGAGCTGGGCTATCAGACGGTCACCTCTGTAGCTGTAGTGTCATTTTTCCTATGGTCCAATGTGTAAATTAAACAAAAAAGTGCACGTTTGTTATGATGTCCAAGATGGGGACCAGGATGTGGACATAATAAAAAATTAGGGAACATGATAGGAGACATTTCTACAATACATATAATCATTCTTATCTATCTAATACGATGATAACAGCTCTCCATATCTGCAGTCCACCACAAGGACCACCCTCTCTAATCCCTGAAAAATGAAATCATCCTCAGTGATGAAGAGAGGGGGCTAAGTGCCCCCAATGGTCTCAGAGCATTGACTCTTCTAAGAGTCCTAAGAGTCCTGCTTACACTGATGGGGTGCAGCTGTGGGACCCTATTTTCAGAGATGATGTCCTCCACCCAACTCTCAAAAAGCTGAAAGGGTCTTCAGTAGAGATGGATAGTCGAGCTGGGCTATCAGACGGTCACCTCTGTAGCTGTAGTGTCATTTTTCCTATGGTCCAATGTGTAAATTAAACAAAAAAGTGCACGTTTGTTATGATGTCCAAGATGGGGACCAGGATGTGGACATAATAAAAAATTAGGGAACATGATAGGAGACATTTCTACAATACATATAATCATTCTTATCTATCTAATACGATGACAACAGCTCTCCATACCTGCAGTCCACCACAAGGACCACCCTCTCTAATCCCTGAAAAATGAAATCATCCTCAGGGACGAAGAGAGGGGGCTAAGCGCCCCCCATGGTTTTAGAGCATTGACTCTTCTAAGAGTCCTAAGAGTCCTGCTTACACTGATGGGGTGCAGCTGTGGGACCCTATTTTAAGAGATGATGTCCTCCACCCAACTCTCAAAAAGCTGAAAGGGTCTTCAGTAGAGATGGATAGTCGAGCTGGGCTATCAGACGGTCACCTCTGTAGCTGTAGTGTCATTTTTCCTATGGTCCAATGTGTAAATTAAACAAAAAAGTGCACGTTTGTTATGATGTCCAAGATGGGGACCAGGATGTGGACATAATAAAAAATTAGGGAACATGATAGGAGACATTTCTACAATACATATAATCATTCTTATCTATCTAATACGATGACAACAGCTCTCCATACCTGCAGTCCACCACAAGGACCACCCTCTCTAATCCCTGAAAAATGAAATCATCCTCAGTGACGAAGAGAGGGGGCTAAGCGCCCCCATGGTCTCAGAGCATTAACTCTTCTAAGAGTCCTAAGAGTCCTGCTCACACTGATGGGGTGCAGCTGTGGGACCCTATTTTCAGAGATGATGTCCTCCACCCAACTCTCAAAAAGCTGAAAGGGTCTTCAGTAGAGATGGATAGTCGAGCTGGGCTATCAGACGGTCACCTCTGTAGCTGTAGTGTCATTTTTCCTATGGTCCAATGTGTAAATTAAACAAAAAAGTGCACGTTTGTTATGATGTCCAAGATGGGGACCAGGATGTGGACATAATAAAAAATTAGGGAACATGATAGGAGACATTTCTACAATACATATAATCATTCTTATCTATCTAATACGATGACAACAGCTATCCATACCTGCAGTCCACCACAAGGACCACTCTCTCTAATCCCTAAAAAATGAAATCATCCTCAGTGACGAAGACAGGGGGCTAAGCGCCCCCATGGTCTCAGAGCATTAACTCTTCTAAGAGTCCTAAGAGTCCTGCTCACACTGATGGGGTGCAGCTGTGGGACCCTATTTTCAGAGATGATGTCCTCCACCCAACTCTCAAAAAGCTGAAAGGGTCTTCAGTAGAGATGGATAGTCGAGCTGGGCTATCAGACGGTCACCTCTGTAGCTGTAGTGTCATTTTTCCTATGGTCCAATGTGTAAATTAAACAAAAAAGTGCACGTTTGTTATGATGTCCAAGATGGGGACCAGGATGTGGACATAATAAAAAATTAGGGAACATGATAGGAGACATTTCTACAATACATATAATCATTCTTATCTATCTAATACGATGACAACAGCTCTCCATATCTGCAGTCCACCACAAGGACCACCCTCTCTAATCCCTGAAAAATGAAATCATCCTCAGTGACGAAGAGAGGGGGCTAAGCGCCCCCCATGGTCTCAGAGCATTGACTCTTCTAAGAGTCCTAAGAGTCCTGCTCACACTGATGGGGTGCAGCTGTGGGACCCTATTTTCAGAGATGATGTCCTCCACCCAACTCTCAAAAAGCTGAAAGGGTCTTCAGTAGAGATGGATAGTCGAGCTGGGCTATCAGACGGTCACCTCTGTAGCTGTAGTGTCATTTTTCCTATGGTCCAATGTGTAAATTAAACAAAAAAGTGCACGTTTGTTATGATGTCCAAGATGGGGACCAGGATGTGGACATAATAAAAAATTAGGGAACATGATAGGAGACATTTCTACAATACATATAATCATTCTTATCTATCTAATACGATGACAACAGCTCTCCATACCTGCAGTCCACCACAAGGACCACCCTCTCTAATCCCTGAAAAATGAAATCATCCTCAGTGACGAAGAGAGGGGGCTAAGCGCCCCCCATGGTCTCAGAGCATTGACTCTTCTAAGAGTCCTAAGAGTCCTGCTCACACTGATGAAGTGCAGCTGTGGGACCCTATTTTCAGAGATGATGTCCTCCACCCAACTCTCAAAAAGCTGAAAGGGTCTTCAGTAGAGATGGATTGTCGAGCTGGGCTATCAGACGGTCACCTCTGTAGCTGTAGTGTCATTTTTCCTATGGTCCAATGTGTAAATTAAACAAAAAAGTGCACGTTTGTTATGATGTCCAAGATGGGGACCAGGATGTGGACATAATAAAAAATTAGGGAACATGATAGGAGACATTTCTACAATACATATAATCATTCTTATCTATCTAATACGATGATAACAGCTCTCCATACCTGCAGTCCACCACAAGGACCACCCTCTCTAATCCCTGAAAAATGAAATCATCCTCAGTGACGAAGAGAGGGGGCTAAGTGCCCCCAATGGTCTCAGAGCATTGACTCTTCTAAGAGTCCTAAGAGTCCTGCTCACACTGATGGGGTGCAGCTGTGGGACCCTATTTTCAGAGATGATGTCCTCCACCCAACTCTCAAAAAGCTGAAAGGGTCTTCAGTAGAGATGGATAGTCGAGCTGGGCTATCAGACGGTCACCTCTGTAGCTGTAGTGTCATTTTTCCTATGGTCCAATGTGTAAATTAAACAAAAAAGTGCACGTTTGTTATGATGTCCAAGATGGGGACCAGGATGTGGACATAATAAAAAATTAGGGAACATGATAGGAGACATTTCTACAATACATATAATCATTCTTATCTATCTAATACGATGACAACAGCTCTCCATACCTGCAGTCCACCACAAGGACCACCCTCTCTAATCCCTGAAAAATGAAATCATCCTCAGTGACGAAGAGAGGGGGCTAAGCGCCCCCATGGTCTCAGAGCATTAACTCTTCTAAGAGTCCTAAGAGTCCTGCTCACACTGATGGGGTGCAGCTGTGGGACCCTATTTTCAGAGATGATGTCCTCCACCCAACACTCAAAAAGCTGAAAGGGTCTTCAGTAGAGATGGATAGTCGAGCTGGGCTATCAGACGGTCACCTCTGTAGCTGTAGTGTCATTTTTCCTATGGTCCAATGTGTAAATTAAACAAAAAAGTGCACGTTTGTTATGATGTCCAAGATGGGGACCAGGATGTGGACATAATAAAAAATTAGGGAACATGATAGGAGACATTTCTACAATACATATAATCATTCTTATCTATCTAATACGATGACAACAGCTCTCCATACCTGCAGTCCACCACAAGGACCACCCTCTCTAATCCCTGAAAAATGAAATCATCCTCAGTGACGAAGAGAGGGGGCCAAGCGCCCCCCATGGTACCAGAGCATTGACTCTTCTAAGAGTCCTAAGAGTCCTGCTCACACTGATGGGGTGAAGCTGTGGGACCCTATTTTCAGAGATGATGTCCTCCACCCAACTCTCAAAAAGCTGAAAGGGTCTTCAGTAGAGATGGATAGTCGAGCTGGGCTATCAGACGGTCACCTCTGTAGCTGTAGTGTCATTTTTCCTATGGTCCAATGTGTAAATTAAACAAAAAAGTGCACGTTTGTTATGATGTCCAAGATGGGGACCAGGATGTGGACATAATAAAAAATTAGGGAACATGATAGGAGACATTTCTACAATACATATAATCATTCTTATCTATCTAATACGATGATAACAGCTCTCCATACCTGCAGTCCACCACAAGGACCACCCTCTCTAATCCCTGAAAAATGAAATCATCCTCAGTGACGAAGAGAGGGGGCTAAGTGCCCCCAATGGTCTCAGAGCATTGACTCTTCTAAGAGTCCTAAGAGTCCTGCTCACACTGATGGGGTGCAGCTGTGGGACCCTATTTTCAGAGATGATGTCCTCCACCCAACTCTCAAAATGCTGAAAGGGTCTTCAGTAGAGATGGATAGTCGAGCTGGGCTATCAGACGGTCACCTCTGTAGCTGTAGTGTCATTTTTCCTATGGTCCAATGTGTAAATTAAACAAAAAAGTGCACGTTTGTTATGATGTCCAAGATGGGGACCAGGATGTGGACATAATAAAAAATTAGGGAACATGATAGGAGACATTTCTACAATACATATAATCATTCTTATCTATCTAATACGATGACAACAGCTCTCCATACCTGCAGTCCACCACAAGGACCACCCTCTCTAATCCCTGAAAAATGAAATCATCCTCAGTGACGAAGAGAGGGGGCTAAGCGCCCCCATGGTCTCAGAGCATTAACTTTTCTAAGAGTCCTAAGAGTCCTGCTCACACTGATGGGGTGCAGCTGTGGGACCCTATTTTCAGAGATGATGTCCTCCACCCAACTCTCAAAAAGCTGAAAGGGTCTTCAGTAGAGATGGATAGTCGAGCTGGGCTATCAGACGGTCACCTCTGTAGCTGTAGTGTCATTTTTCCTATGGTCCAATGTGTAAATTAAACAAAAAAGTGCACGTTTGTTATGATGTCCAAGATGGGGACCAGGATGTGGACATAATAAAAAATTAGGGAACATGATAGGAGACATTTCTACAATACATATAATCATTCTTATCTATCTAATACGATGACAACAGCTCTCCATACCTGCAGTCCACCACAAGGACCACCCTCTCTAATCCCTGAAAAATGAAATCATCCTCAGTGACGAAGAGAGGGGGCCAAGCACCCCCCATGGTACCAGAGCATTGACTCTTCTAAGAGTCCTAAGAGTCCTGCTCACACTGATGGGGTGAAGCTGTGGGACACTATTTTCAGAGATGATGTCCTCCACCCAACTCTCAAAAAGCTGAAAGGGTCTTCAGTAGAGATGGATAGTCGAGCTGGGCTATCAGACGGTCACCTCTGTAGCTGTAGTGTCATTTTTCCTATGGTCCAATGTGTAAATTAAACAAAAAAGTGCACGTTTGTTATGATGTTCAAGATGGGGACCAGGATGTGGACATAATAAAAAATTAGGGAACATGATAGGAGACATTTCTACAATACATATAATCATTCTTATCTATCTAATACGATCACAACAGCTCTCCATACCTGCAGTCCACCACAAGGACCACTCTCTCTAATCCCTGAAAAATGAAATCATCCTCAGTGACGAAGAGAGGGGGCTAAGCGCCCCCCATGGTCTCAGAGCATTGACTCTTCTAAGAGTCCTAAGATTCCTGCTCACACTGATGGGGTGCAGCTGTGGGACCCTATTTTCAGAGATGATGTCCTCCACCCAACTCTCAAAAAGCTGAAAGGGTCTTCAGTAGAGATGGATAGTCGAGCTGGGCTATCAGACGGTCACCTCTGTAGCTGTAGTGTCATTTTTCCTATGGTCCAATTTGTAAATTAAACAAAAAAGTGCACGTTTGTTATGATTTCCAAGATGGGGACCAGGATGTGGACATAATAAAAAAATAGGGAACATGATAGGAGACATTTCTACAATACATATAATCATTCTTATCTATCTAATACGATGACAACAGCTCTCCATACCTGCAGTCCACCACAAGGACCACCCTCTCTATTCCCTGAAAAGTGAAATCATCCTCAGTGACGAGGAGAGGGGGCTAAGCGCCCCCCATGGTCTCAGAGCATTGACTCTTCTAAGAGTCCTAAGAGTCCTGCTCACACTGATAAGGTGCAGCTGTGGGATCCTATTTTCAGAGATGATGTTCTCCACCCAACTCTCAAAAAGCTGAAAGGGTCTTCAGTAGAGATGGATAGTCGAGCTGGGCTATCAGACGGTCACCTCTGTAGCTGTAGTGTCATTTTTCCTATGGTCCAATGTGTAAATTAAACAAAAAAGTGCACGTTTGTTATGATGTCCAAGAAGGGGACGAGGATGTGGACATAATAAAAAATTAGGGAACATGATAGGAGACATTTCTACAATACATATAATCATTCTTATCTATTTAATACGATGACAACAGCTCTCCATACCTGCAGTCCACTACAAGGACCACCCTCTCTAATCACTGAAAAATGAAATCATCCTCAGTGACGAAATGAGGGGGCTAAGCGCCCCCATGGTCTCAGAGCATTGACTCTTCTAAGAGTCCTAAGAGTCCTGCTCACACTGATGGGGTGCAGCTGTGGGACCCTATTTTCAGAGATGATGTCCTCCACCGAACTCTCAAAAAGCTGAAAGGGTCTTCAGTAGAGATGGATAGTCGAGCTGGGCTATCAGACGGTCACCTCTGTAGCTGTAGTGTCATTTTTCCTATGGTCCAATGTGTAAATTAAACAAAAAAGTGCACGTTTGTTATGATGTCCAAGATGGGGACCAGGATGTGGACATAATAAAAAATTAGGGAACATGATAGGAGACAATTCTACAATACATGTAATCATTCTTATCTATCTAATACGATGATAACAGCTCTCCATATCTGCAGTCCACCACAAGGACCACCCTCTCTAATCCCTGAAAAATGAAATCATCCTCAGTGATGAAGAGAGGGGGCTAAGTGCCCCCAATGGTCTCAGAGCATTGACTCTTCTAAGAGTCCTAAGAGTCCTGCTCACACTGATGGGGTGCAGCTGTGGGACCCTATTTTCAGAGATGATGTCCTCCACCCAACTCTCAAAAAGCTGAAAGGGTCTTCAGTAGAGATGGATAGTCGAGCTGGGCTATCAGACGGTCACCTCTGTAGCTGTAGTGTCATTTTTCCTATGGTCCAATGTGTAAATTAAACAAAAAAGTGCACGTTTGTTATGATGTCCAAGATGGGGACCAGGATGTGGACATAATAAAAAATTAGGGAACATGATAGGAGACATTTCTACAATACATATAATCATTCTTATCTATCTAATACGATGACAACAGCTCTCCATACCTGCAGTCCACCACAAGGACCACCCTCTCTAATCCCTGAAAAATGAAATCATCCTCAGTGACGAAGAGAGGGGGCCAAGCGCCCCCCATGGTACCAGAGCATTGACTCTTCTAAGAGTCCTAAGAGTCCTGCTCACACTGATGGGGTGAAGCTGTGGGACCCTATTTTCAGAGATGATGTCCTCCACCCAACTCTCAAAAAGCTGAAAGGGTCTTCAGTAGAGATGGATAGTCGAGCTGGGCTATCAGACGGTCACCTCTGTAGCTGTAGTGTCATTTTTCCTATGGTCCAATGTGTAAATTAAACAAAAAAGTGCACGTTTGTTATGATGTCCAAGATGGGGACCAGGATGTGGACATAATAAAAAATTAGGGAACATGATAGGAGACATTTCTACAATACATATAATCATTCTTATCTATCTAATACGATGATAACAGCTCTCCATACCTGCAGTCCACCACAAGGACCACCCTCTCTAATCCCTGAAAAATGAAATCATCCTCAGTGACGAAGAGAGGGGGCTAAGTGCCCCCAATGGTCTCAGAGCATTGACTCTTCTAAGAGTCCTAAGAGTCCTGCTCACACTGATGGGGTGCAGCTATGGGACCCTATTTTCAGAGATGATGTCCTCCACCCAACTCTCAAAATGCTGAAAGGGTCTTCAGTAGAGATGGATAGTCGAGCTGGGCTATCAGACGGTCACCTCTGTAGCTGTAGTGTCATTTTTCCTATGGTCCAATGTGTAAATTAAACAAAAAAGTGCACGTTTGTTATGATGTCCAAGATGGGGACCAGGATGTGGACATAATAAAAAATTAGGGAACATGATAGGAGACATTTCTACAATACATATAATCATTCTTATCTATCTAATACGATGACAACAGCTCTCCATACCTGCAGTCCACCACAAGGACCACCCTCTCTAATCCCTGAAAAATGAAATCATCCTCAGTGACGAAGAGAGGGGGCTAAGCGCCCCCATGGTCTCAGAGCATTAACTCTAATAAGAGTCCTAAGAGTCATGCTCACACTGATGGGGTGCAGCTGTGGGACCCTATTTTCAGAGATGATGTCCTCCACCCAACTCTCAAAAAGCTGAAAGGGTCTTCAGTAGAGATGGATAGTCGAGCTGGGCTATCAGACGGTCACCTCTGTAGCTGTAGTGTCATTTTTCCTATGGTCCAATGTGTAAATTAAACAAAAAAGTGCACGTTTGTTATGATGTCCAAGATGGGGACCAGGATGTGGACATAATAAAAAATTAGGGAACATGATAGGAGACATTTCTACAATACATATAATCATTCTTATCTATCTAATACGATGACAACAGCTCTCCATACCTGCAGTCCACCACAAGGACCACCCTCTCTAATCCCTGAAAAATGAAATCATCCTCAGTGACGAAGAGAGGGGGCCAAGCGCCCCCCATGGTACCAGAGCATTGACTCTTCTAAGAGTCCTAAGAGTCCTGCTCACACTGATGGGGTGAAGCTGTGGGACCCTATTTTCAGAGATGATGTCCTCCACCCAACTCTCAAAAAGCTGAAAGGGTCTTCAGTAGAGATGGATAGTCGAGCTGGGCTATCAGACGGTCACCTCTGTAGCTGTAGTGTCATTTTTCCTATGGTCCAATGTGTAAATTAAACAAAAAAGTGCACGTTTGTTATGATGTTCAAGATGGGGACCAGGATGTGGACATAATAAAAAATTAGGGAACATGATAGGAGACATTTCTACAATACATATAATCATTCTTATCTATCTAATACGATCACAACAGCTCTCCATACCTGCAGTCCACCACAAGGACCACTCTCTCTAATCCCTGAAAAATGAAATCATCCTCAGTGACGAAGAGAGGGGGCTAAGCGCCCCCCATGGTCTCAGAGCATTGACTCTTCTAAGAGTCCTAAGATTCCTGCTCACACTGATGGGGTGCAGCTGTGGGACCCTATTTTCAGAGATGATGTCCTCCACCCAACTCTCAAAAAGCTGAAAGGGTCTTCAGTAGAGATGGATAGTCGAGCTGGGCTATCAGACGGTCACCTCTGTAGCTGTAGTGTCATTTTTCCTATGGTCCAATTTGTAAATTAAACAAAAAAGTGCACGTTTGTTATGATTTCCAAGATGGGGACCAGGATGTGGACATAATAAAAAAATAGGGAACATGATAGGAGACATTTCTACAATACATATAATCATTCTTATCTATCTAATACGATGACAACAGCTCTCCATACCTGCAGTCCACCACAAGGACCACCCTCTCTATTCCCTGAAAAGTGAAATCATCCTCAGTGACGAGGAGAGGGGGCTAAGCGCCCCCCATGGTCTCAGAGCATTGACTCTTCTAAGAGTCCTAAGAGTCCTGCTCACACTGATGGGGTGCAGCTGTGGGACCCTATTTTCAGAGATGATGTTCTCCACCCAACTCTCAAAAAGCTGAAAGGGTCTTCAGTAGAGATGGATAGTCGAGCTGGGCTATCAGACGGTCACCTCTGTAGCTGTAGTGTCATTTTTCCTATGGTCCAATGTGTAAATTAAACAAAAAAGTGCACGTTTGTTATGATGTCCAAGATGGGGACCAGGATGTGGACATAATAAAAAATTAGGGAACATGATAGGAGACATTTCTACAATACATATAATCATTCTTATCTATTTAATACGATGACAACAGCTCTCCATACCTGCAGTCCACCACAAGGACCACCCTCTCTAATCCCTGAAAAATGAAATCATCCTCAGTGACGAAGAGAGGGGGCCAAGCACCCCCCATGGTACCAGAGCATTGACTCTTCTAAGAGTCCTAAGAGTCCTGCTCACACTGATGGGGTGAAGCTGTGGGACACTATTTTCAGAGATGATGTCCTCCACCCAACTCTCAAAAAGCTGAAAGGGTCTTCAGTAGAGATGGATAGTCGAGCTGGGCTATCAGACGGTCACCTCTGTAGCTGTAGTGTCATTTTTCCTATGGTCCAATGTGTAAATTAAACAAAAAAGTGCACGTTTGTTATGATGTTCAAGATGGGGACCAGGATGTGGACATAATAAAAAATTAGGGAACATGATAGGAGACATTTCTACAATACATATAATCATTCTTATCTATCTAATACGATCACAACAGCTCTCCATACCTGCAGTCCACCACAAGGACCACTCTCTCTAATCCCTGAAAAATGAAATCATCCTCAGTGACGAAGAGAGGGGGCTAAGCGCCCCCCATGGTCTCAGAGCATTGACTCTTCTAAGAGTCCTAAGATTCCTGCTCACACTGATGGGGTGCAGCTGTGGGACCCTATTTTCAGAGATGATGTCCTCCACCCAACTCTCAAAAAGCTGAAAGGGTCTTCAGTAGAGATGGATAGTCGAGCTGGGCTATCAGACGGTCACCTCTGTAGCTGTAGTGTCATTTTTCCTATGGTCCAATTTGAAAATTAAACAAAAAAGTGCACGTTTGTTATGATTTCCAAGATGGGGACCAGGATGTGGACATAATAAAAAAATAGGGAACATGATAGGAGACATTTCTACAATACATATAATCATTCTTATCTATCTAATACGATGACAACAGCTCTCCATACCTGCAGTCCACCACAAGGACCACCCTCTCTATTCCCTGAAAAGTGAAATCATCCTCAGTGACGAGGAGAGGGGGCTAAGCGCCCCCCATGGTCTCAGAGCATTGACTCTTCTAAGAGTCCTAAGAGTCCTGCTCACACTGATAAGGTGCAGCTGTGGGATCCTATTTTCAGAGATGATGTTCTCCACCCAACTCTCAAAAAGCTGAAAGGGTCTTCAGTAGAGATGGATAGTCGAGCTGGGCTATCAGACGGTCACCTCTGTAGCTGTAGTGTCATTTTTCCTATGGTCCAATGTGTAAATTAAACAAAAAAGTGCACGTTTGTTATGATGTCCAAGATGGGGACGAGGATGTGGACATAATAAAAAATTAGGGAACATGATAGGAGACATTTCTACAATACATATAATCATTCTTATCTATTTAATACGATGACAACAGCTCTCCATACCTGCAGTCCACTACAAGGACCACCCTCTCTAATCCCTGAAAAATGAAATCATCCTCAGTGACGAAATGAGGGGGCTAAGCGCCCCCATGGTCTCAGAGCATTGACTCTTCTAAGAGTCCTAAGAGTCCTGCTCACACTGATGGGGTGCAGCTGTGGGACCCTATTTTCAGAGATGATGTCCTCCACCGAACTCTCAAAAAGCTGAAAGGGTCTTCAGTAGAGATGGATAGTCGAGCTGGGCTATCAGACGGTCACCTCTGTAGCTGTAGTGTCATTTTTCCTATGGTCCAATGTGTAAATTAAACAAAAAAGTGCACGTTTGTTATGATGTCCAAGATGGGGACCAGGATGTGGACATAATAAAAAATTAGGGAACATGATAGGAGACAATTCTACAATACATGTAATCATTCTTATCTATCTAATACGATGATAACAGCTCTCCATATCTGCAGTCCACCACAAGGACCACCCTCTCTAATCCCTGAAAAATGAAATCATCCTCAGTGATGAAGAGAGGGGGCTAAGTGCCCCCAATGGTCTCAGAGCATTGACTCTTCTAAGAGTCCTAAGAGTCCTGCTCACACTGATGGGGTGCAGCTGTGGGACCCTATTTTCAGAGATGATGTCCTCCACCCAACTCTCAAAAAGCTGAAAGGGTCTTCAGTAGAGATGGATAGTCGAGCTGGGCTATCAGACGGTCACCTCTGTAGCTGTAGTGTCATTTTTCCTATGGTCCAATGTGTAAATTAAACAAAAAAGTGCACGTTTGTTATGATGTCCAAGATGGGGACCAGGATGTGGACATAATAAAAAATTAGGGAACATGATAGGAGACATTTCTACAATACATATAATCATTCTTATCTATCTAATACGATGACAACAGCTCTCCATACCTGCAGTCCACCACAAGGACCACCCTCTCTAATCCCTGAAAAATGAAATCATCCTCAGTGACGAAGAGAGGGGGCCAAGCGCCCCCCATGGTACCAGAGCATTGACTCTTCTAAGAGTCCTAAGAGTCCTGCTCACACTGATGGGGTGAAGCTGTGGGACCCTATTTTCAGAGATGATGTCCTCCACCCAACTCTCAAAAAGCTGAAAGGGTCTTCAGTAGAGATGGATAGTCGAGCTGGGCTATCAGACGGTCACCTCTGTAGCTGTAGTGTCATTTTTCCTATGGTCCAATGTGTAAATTAAACAAAAAAGTGCACGTTTGTTATGATGTCCAAGATGGGGACCAGGATGTGGACATAATAAAAAATTAGGGAACATGATAGGAGACATTTCTACAATACATATAATCATTCTTATCTATCTAATACGATGATAACAGCTCTCCATACCTGCAGTCCACCACAAGGACCACCCTCTCTAATCCCTGAAAAATGAAATCATCCTCAGTGACGAAGAGAGGGGGCTAAGTGCCCCCAATGGTCTCAGAGCATTGACTCTTCTAAGAGTCCTAAGAGTCCTGCTCACACTGATGGGGTGCAGCTATGGGACCCTATTTTCAGAGATGATGTCCTCCACCCAACTCTCAAAATGCTGAAAGGGTCTTCAGTAGAGATGGATAGTCGAGCTGGGCTATCAGACGGTCACCTCTGTAGCTGTAGTGTCATTTTTCCTATGGTCCAATGTGTAAATTAAACAAAAAAGTGCACGTTTGTTATGATGTCCAAGATGGGGACCAGGATGTGGACATAATAAAAAATTAGGGAACATGATAGGAGACATTTCTACAATACATATAATCATTCTTATCTATCTAATACGATGACAACAGCTCTCCATACCTGCAGTCCACCACAAGGACCACCCTCTCTAATCCCTGAAAAATGAAATCATCCTCAGTGACGAAGAGAGGGGGCTAAGCGCCCCCATGGTCTCAGAGCATTAACTCTAATAAGAGTCCTAAGAGTCATGCTCACACTGATGGGGTGCAGCTGTGGGACCCTATTTTCAGAGATGATGTCCTCCACCCAACTCTCAAAAAGCTGAAAGGGTCTTCAGTAGAGATGGATAGTCGAGCTGGGCTATCAGACGGTCACCTCTGTAGCTGTAGTGTCATTTTTCCTATGGTCCAATGTGTAAATTAAACAAAAAAGTGCACGTTTGTTATGATGTCCAAGATGGGGACCAGGATGTGGACATAATAAAAAATTAGGGAACATGATAGGAGACATTTCTACAATACATATAATCATTCTTATCTATCTAATACGATGACAACAGCTCTCCATACCTGCAGTCCACCACAAGGACCACCCTCTCTAATCCCTGAAAAATGAAATCATCCTCAGTGACGAAGAGAGGGGGCCAAGCGCCCCCCATGGTACCAGAGCATTGACTCTTCTAAGAGTCCTAAGAGTCCTGCTCACACTGATGGGGTGAAGCTGTGGGACCCTATTTTCAGAGATGATGTCCTCCACCCAACTCTCAAAAAGCTGAAAGGGTCTTCAGTAGAGATGGATAGTCGAGCTGGGCTATCAGACGGTCACCTCTGTAGCTGTAGTGTCATTTTTCCTATGGTCCAATGTGTAAATTAAACAAAAAAGTGCACGTTTGTTATGATGTTCAAGATGGGGACCAGGATGTGGACATAATAAAAAATTAGGGAACATGATAGGAGACATTTCTACAATACATATAATCATTCTTATCTATCTAATACGATCACAACAGCTCTCCATACCTGCAGTCCACCACAAGGACCACTCTCTCTAATCCCTGAAAAATGAAATCATCCTCAGTGACGAAGAGAGGGGGCTAAGCGCCCCCCATGGTCTCAGAGCATTGACTCTTCTAAGAGTCCTAAGATTCCTGCTCACACTGATGGGGTGCAGCTGTGGGACCCTATTTTCAGAGATGATGTCCTCCACCCAACTCTCAAAAAGCTGAAAGGGTCTTCAGTAGAGATGGATAGTCGAGCTGGGCTATCAGACGGTCACCTCTGTAGCTGTAGTGTCATTTTTCCTATGGTCCAATTTGTAAATTAAACAAAAAAGTGCACGTTTGTTATGATTTCCAAGATGGGGACCAGGATGTGGACATAATAAAAAAATAGGGAACATGATAGGAGACATTTCTACAATACATATAATCATTCTTATCTATCTAATACGATGACAACAGCTCTCCATACCTGCAGTCCACCACAAGGACCACCCTCTCTATTCCCTGAAAAGTGAAATCATCCTCAGTGACGAGGAGAGGGGGCTAAGCGCCCCCCATGGTCTCAGAGCATTGACTCTTCTAAGAGTCCTAAGAGTCCTGCTCACACTGATGGGGTGCAGCTGTGGGACCCTATTTTCAGAGATGATGTTCTCCACCCAACTCTCAAAAAGCTGAAAGGGTCTTCAGTAGAGATGGATAGTCGAGCTGGGCTATCAGACGGTCACCTCTGTAGCTGTAGTGTCATTTTTCCTATGGTCCAATGTGTAAATTAAACAAAAAAGTGCACGTTTGTTATGATGTCCAAGATGGGGACCAGGATGTGGACATAATAAAAAATTAGGGAACATGATAGGAGACATTTCTACAATACATATAATCATTCTTATCTATTTAATACGATGACAACAGCTCTCCATACCTGCAGTCCACTACAAGGACCACCCTCTCTAATCCCTGAAAAATGAAATCATCCTCAGTGACGAAATGAGGGGGCTAAGCGCCCCCATAGTCTCAGAGCATTGACTCTTCTAAGAGTCCTAAGAGTCCTGCTCACACTGATGGGGTGCAGCTGTGGGACCCTATTTTCAGAGATGATGTCCTCCACCCAACTCTCAAAAAGCTGAAAGGTTCTTCAGTAGAGATGGATAGTCGAGCTGGGCTATCAGACGGTCACCTCTGTAGCTGTAGTGTCATTTTTCCTATGGTCCAATGTGTAAATTAAACAAAAAAGTGCACGTTTGTTATGATGTCCAAGATGGGGACCAGGATGTGGACATAATAAAAAATTAGGGAACATGATAGGACACATTTCTACAATACATGTAATCATTCTTATCTATCTAATACGATGATAACAGCTCTCCATATCTGCAGTCCACCACAAGGACCACCCTCTCTAATCCCTGAAAAATGAAATCATCCTCAGTGATGAAGAGAGGGGGCTAAGTGCCCCCAATGGTCTCAGAGCATTGACTCTTCTAAGAGTCCTAAGAGTCCTGCTCACACTGATGGGGTGCAGCTGTGGGACCCTATTTTCAGAGATGATGTCCTCCACCCAACTCTCAAAAAGCTGAAAGGGTCTTCAGTAGAGATGGATAGTCGAGCTGGGCTATCAGACGGTCAACTCTGTAGCTGTAGTGTCATTTTTCCTATGGTCCAATGTGTAAATTAAACAAAAAAGTGCACGTTTGTTATGATGTCCAAGATGGGGACCAGGATGTGGACATAATAAAAAATTAGGGAACATGATAGGAGACATTTCTACAATACATATAATCATTCTTATCTATTTAATACGATGACAACAGCTCTCCATACCTGCAGTCCACCACAAGGACCACCCTCTCTAATCCCTGAAAAATGAAATCATCCTCAGTGACGAAGAGAGGGGGCTAAGTGCCCCCAATGGTCTCAGAGCATTGACTTTTCTAAGAGTCCTAAGAGTCCTGCTCACACTGATGGGGTGCAGCTGTGGGACCCTATTTTCAGAGATGATGTCCTCCACCCAACTCTCAAAAAGCTGAAAGGGTCTTCAGTAGAGATGGATAGTCGAGCTGGGCTATCAGACGGTCACCTCTGTAGCTGTAGTGTCATTTTTCCTATGGTCCAATGTGTAAATTAAACAAAAACGTGCACGTTTGTTATGATGTCCAAGATGGGGACCAGGATGTGGACATAATAAAAAATTAGGGAACATGATAGGAGACATTTCTACAATACATATAATCATTCTTATCTATCTAATACGATGAAAACAGCTCTCCATACCTGCAGTCCACCACAAGGACCACCCTCTCTAAACCCTGAAAAATGAAATCATCCTCAGTGACGAAGAGAGGGGGCTAAGCGCCCCCATGGTCTCAGAGCATTAACTCTTCTAAGAGTCCTAAGAGTCCTGCTCACACTGATGGGGTGCAGCTGTGGGACCCTATTTTCAGAGATGATGTCCTCCACCCAACTCTCAAAAAGCTGAAAGGGTCTTCAGTAGAGATGGATAGTCGAGCTGGGCTATCAGATGGTCACCTCTGTAGCTGTAGTGTCATTTTTCCTATGGTCCAATGTGTAAATTAAACAAAAAAGTGCACGTTTGTTATGATGTCCAAGATGGGGACCAGGATGTGGACATAATAAAAAATTAGGGAACATGATAGGAGACATTTCTACAATACATATAATCATTCTTATCTATCTAATACAATGACAACAGCTCTCCATACCTGCAGTCCACCACAAGGACCACCCTCTCTAATCCCTGAAAAATGAAATCATCCTCAGTGACGAAGAGAGGGGGCCAAGCGCCCCCCATGGTACCAGAGCATTGACTCTTCTAAGAGTCCTAAGAGTCCTGCTCACATTGATGGGGTGAAGCTGTGGGACCCTATTTTCAGAGATGATGTCCTCCACCCAACTCTCAAAAAGCTGAAAGGGTCTTCAGTAGAGATGGATAGTCGAGCTGGGCTATCAGACGGTCACCTCTGTAGCTGTAGTGTCATTTTTCCTATGGTCCAATGTGTAAATTAAACAAAAAAGTGCACGTTTGTTATGATGTTCAAGATGGGGACCAGGATGTGGACATAATAAAAAATTAGGGAACATGATAGGAGACATTTCTACAATACATATAATCATTCTTATCTATCTAATACGATCACAACAGCTCTCCATACCTGCAGTCCACCACAAGGACCACTCTCTCTAATCCCTGAAAAATGAAATCATCCTCAGTGACGAAGAGAGGGGGCTAAGCGCCCCCCATGGTCTCAGAGCATTGACTCTTCTAAGAGTCCTAAGATTCCTGCTCACACTGATGGGGTGCAGCTGTGGGACCCTATTTTCAGAGATGATGTCCTCCACCCAACTCTCAAAAAGCTGAAAGGGTCTTCAGTAGAGATGGATAGTCGAGCTGGGCTATCAGACGGTCACCTCTGTAGCTGTAGTGTCATTTTTCCTATGGTCCAATGTGTAAATTAAACAAAAAAGTGCACGTTTGTTATGATTTCCAAGATGGGGACCAGGATGTGGACATAATAAAAAAATAGGGAACATGATAGGAGACATTTCTACAATACATATAATCATTCTTATCTATCTAATACGATGACAACAGCTCTCCATACCTGCAGTCCACCACAAGGACCACCCTCTCTATTCCCTGAAAAGTGAAATCATCCTCAGTGACGAAGAGAGGGGGCTAAGCGCCCCCCATGGTCTCAGAGCATTGACTCTTCTAAGAGTCCTAAGAGTCCTGCTCACACTGATGGGGTGCAGCTGTGGGACCCTATTTTCAGAGATGATGTTCTCCACCCAACTCTCAAAAAGCTGAAAGGTCTTCAGTAGAGATGGATAGTCGAGCTGGGCTATCAGACGGTCACCTCTGTAGCTGTAGTGTCATTTTTCCTATGGTCCAATGTGTAAATTAAACAAAAAAGTGCACGTTTGTTATGATGTCCAAGATGGGGACCAGGATGTGGACATAATAAAAAATTAGGGAACATGATAGGAGACATTTCTACAATACATATAATCATTCTTATCTATTTAATACGATGACAACAGCTCTCCATACCTGCAGTCCACCACAAGGACCACCCTCTCTAATCCCTGAAATATGAAATCATCCTCAGTGACAAAGAGAGGGGGCTAAGCGCCCCCCATGGTCTCAGAGCATTGACTCTTCTAAGAGTCCTAAGAGTCCTGCTCACACTGATGGGGTGCAGCTGTGGGACCCTATTTTCAGAGATGATGTCCTCCACCCAACTCTCAAAAAGCTGAAAGGGTCTTCAGTAGAGATGGATAGTCGAGCTGGGCTATCAGGCGGTCACCTCTGTAGCTGTAGTGTCATTTTTCCTATGGTCCAATGTGTAAATTAAACAAAAAAGTGCACGTTTGTTATGATGTCCAAGATGGGGACCAGGATGTGGACATAATAAAAAAATAGGGAACATGATAGGAGACATTTCTACAATACATATAATCATTCTTATCTATCTAATACGATGACAACAGCTCTCCATACCTGCAGTCCACCACAAGGACCACCCTCTCTATTCCCTGAAAAGTGAAATCATCCTCAGTGACGAAGAGAGGGGGCTAAGCGCCCCCCATGGTCTCAGAGCATTGACTCTTCTAAGAGTCCTAAGAGTCCTGCTCACACTGATGGGGTGCAGCTGTGGGACCCTATTTTCAGAGATGATGTTCTCCACCCAACTCTCAAAAAGCTGAAAGGGTCTTCAGTAGAGATGGATAGTCGAGCTGGGCTATCAGACGGTCACCTCTGTAGCTGTAGTGTCATTTTTCCTATGGTCCAATGTGTAAATTAAACAAAAAAGTGCATGTTTGTTATGATGTCCAAGATGGGGACCAGGATGTGGACATAATAAAAAATTAGGGAACATGATAGGAGACATTTCTACAATACATATAATCATTCTTATCTATTTAATACGATGACAACAGCTCTCCATACCTGCAGTCCACCACAAGGACCACCCTCTCTAATCCCTGAAATATGAAATCATCCTCAGTGACGAAGAGAGGGGGCTAAGCGCCCCCCATGGTCTCAGAGCATTGACTCTTCTAAGAGTCCTAAGAGTCCTGCTCACACTGATGGGGTGCAGCTGTGGGACCCTATTTTCAGAGATGATGTCCTCCACCCAACTCTCAAAAAGCTGAAAGGGTCTTCAGTAGAGATGGATAGTCGAGCTGGGCTATCAGACGGTCACCTCTGTAGCTGTAGTGTCATTTTTCCTATGGTCCAATGTGTAAATTAAACAAAAAAGTGCACGTTTGTTATGATGTCCAAGATGGGGACCAGGATGTGGACATAATAAAAAATTAGGGAACATGATAGGAGACATTTCTACAATACATATAATCATTCTTATCTATCTAATACGATGATAACAGCTCTCCATATCTGCAGTCCACCACAAGGACCACCCTCTCTAATCCCTGAAAAATGAAATCATCCTCAGTGATGAAGAGAGGGGGCTAAGTGCCCCCAATGGTCTCAGAGCATTGACTCTTCTAAGAGTCCTAAGAGTCCTGCTCACACTGATGGGGTGCAGCTGTGGGACCCTATTTTCAGAGATGATGTCCTCCACCCAACTCTCAAAAAGCTGAAAGGGTCTTCAGTAGAGATGGATAGTCGAGCTGGGCTATCAGACGGTCACCTCTGTAGCTGTAGTGTCATTTTCCCTATGGTCCAATGTGTAAATTAAACAAAAAAGTGCACGTTTGTTATGATGTCCAAGATGGGGACCAGGATGTGGACATAATAAAAAATTAGGGAACATGATAGGAGACATTTCTACAATACATATAATCATTCTTATCTATCTAATACGATGACAACAGCTCTCCATACCTGCAGTCCACCACAAGGACCACCCTCTCTAATCCCTGAAAAATGAAATCATCCTCAGTGACGAAGAGAGGGGGCTAAGCGCCCCCATGGTCTCAGAGCATTAACTCTTCTAAGAGTCCTAAGAGTCCTGCTCACACTGATGGGGTGCAGCTGTGGGACCCTATTTTCAGAGATGATGTCCTCCACCCAACTCTCAAAAAGCTGAAAGGGTCTTCAGTAGAGATGGATAGTCGAGCTGGGCTATCAGACGGTCACCTCTGTAGCTGTAGTGTCATTTTTCCTATGGTCCAATGTGTAAATTAAACAAAAAAGTGCACGTTTGTTATGATGTCCAAGATGGGGACCAGGATGTGGACATAATAAAAAATTAGGGAACATGATAGGAGACATTTCTACAATACATATAATCATTCTTATCTATCTAATACGATGACAACAGCTCTCCATACCTACAGTCCACCACAAGGACCACCCTCTCTAATCCCTGAAAAATGAAATCATCCTCAGTGACGAAGAGAGGGGGCCAAGCGCCCCCCATGGTACCAGAGCATTGACTCTTCTAAGAGTCCTAAGAGTTCTGCTCACACTGATGGGGTGAAGCTGTGGGACCCTATTTTCAGAGATGATGTCCTCCACCCAACTCTCAAAAAGCTGAAAGGGTCTTCAGTAGAGATGGATAGTCGAGCTGGGCTATCAGACGGTCACCTCTGTAGCTGTAGTGTCATTTTTCCTATGGTCCAATGTGTAAATTAAACAAAAAAGTGCACGTTTGTTATGATGTCCAAGATGGGGACCAGGATGTGGACATAATAAGAAATTAGGGAACATGATAGGAGACATTTCTACAATACATATAATCATTCTTATCTATCTAATACGATGACAACAGCTCTCCATACCTGCAGTCCACCACAAGGACCACCCTCTCTAATCCCTGAAAAATGAAATCATCCTCAGGGACGAAGAGAGGGGGCTAAGCGCCCCCCATGGTTTTAGAGCATTGACTCTTCTAAGAGTCCTAAGAGTCCTGCTTACACTGATGGGGTGCAGCTGTGGGACCCTATTTTCAGAGATGATGTCCTCCACCCAACTCTCAAAAAGCTGAAAGGGTCTTCAGTAGAGATGGATAGTCGAGCTGGGCTATCAGACGGTCACCTCTGTAGCTGTAGTGTCATTTTTCCTATGGTCCAATGTGTAAATTAAACAAAAAAGTGCACGTTTGTTATGATGTCCAAGATGGGGACCAGGATGTGGACATAATAAAAAATTAGGGAACATGATAGGAGACATTTCTACAATACATATAATCATTCTTATCTATCTAATACGATCACAACAGCTCTTCATACCTGCAGTCCACCACAAGGACCACTCTCTCTAATCCCTGAAAAATGAAATCATCCTCAGTGACGAAGAGAGGGGGCTAAGCACCCCCCATGGTCTCAGAGCATTGACTCTTCTAAGAGTCCTAAGATTCCTGCTCACACTGATGGGGTGCAGCTGTGGGACCCTATTTTCAGAGATGATGTCCTCCACCCAACTCTCAAAAAGCTGAAAGGGTCTTCAGTAGAGATGGATAGTCGAGCTGGGCTATCAGACGGTCACCTCTGTAGCTGTAGTGTCATTTTTCCTATGGTCCAATGTGTAAATTAAACAAAAAAGTGCACGTTTGTTATGATGTCCAAGATGGGGACCAGGATGTGGACATAATAAAAAATTAGGGAACATGATAGGAGACATTTCTACAATACATATAATCATTCTTATCTATCTAATACGATGACAACAGCTCTCCATACCTGCAGTCCACCACAAGGACCACCCTCTCTATTCCCTGAAAAGTGAAATCATCCTCAGTGACGAAGAGAGGGGGCTAAGCGCCCCCCATGGTCTCAGAGCATTGACTCTTCTAAGAGTCCTAAGAGTCCTGCTCACACTGATGGGGTGCAGCTGTGGGACCCTATTTTCAGAGATGATGTTCTCCACCCAACTCTCAAATAGCTGAAAGGGTCTTCAGTAGAGATGGATAGTCGAGCTGGGCTATCAGACGGTCACCTCTGTAGCTGTAGTGTCATTTTTCCTATGGTCCAATGTGTAAATTAAACAAAAAAGTGCACGTTTGTTATGATGTCCAAGATGGGGACCAGGATGTGGACATAATAAAAAATTAGGGAACATGATAGGAGACATTTCTACAATACATATAATCATTCTTATCTATTTAATACGATGACAACAGCTCTCCATACCTGCAGTCCACCACAAGGACCACCCTCTCTAATCCCTGAAAAATGAAATCATCCTCAGTGACGAAGAGAGGGGGCTAAGCGCCCCCCATGGTCTCAGAGCATTGACTCTTCTAAGAGTCCTAAGAGTCCTGCTCACACTGATGGGGTGCAGCTGTGGGACCCTATTTTCAGAGATGATGTCCTCCACCCAACTCTCAAAAAGCTGAAAGGGTCTTCAGTAGAGATGGATAGTCGAGCTGGGCTATTAGACGGTCACCTCTGTAGCTGTAGTGTCATTTTTCCTATGGTCCAATGTGTAAATTAAACAAAAAAGTGCACGTTTGTTATGATGTCCAAGATGGGGACCAGGATGTGGACATAATAAAATATTAGGGAACATGATAGGAGACATTTCTACAATACATATAATCATTCTTATCTATCTAATACGATGACAACAGCTCTCCATACCGTATTTCATGGTCAATCCAGGTTTGTCAGTGATGGCACTGACATAATGTATGGCGTCTTTTTCGGGCGTTATCCTTTGCCTTTTCATTGTGAAAATCCAGTTGCCTATATCAAAGCAAATTCTACTACTTGTAAAGTATGCAGAAAATGAAATGTAGAACATATAACATCAACTGCTTAGGAACGCATCATAGGTTAGTACTTAAAAGGATATTGTCATGTTCTAGTCATAATGCAAGCTGGACATTTTTCATGTTACCCTGTAATCGCCGGCCTATTCTAATGCTCACAAGCAAAGATATATGCTCAGCTGCTAAGGCTTCCCTCTGCCTTCTGAATGAAAATTGAATATGTCTGGCTCACTGTGTATATAGCAGGTGCTCAGAAAAAATAAGAGTCAATTCAAAAGAAATAGCTCTGGCACACTATAGTGAGTAATAACGTAAGAAAAGAACTCTTGGAATGCTGAAAATTCTTTATTTGTGCAAAAGGATAATTCATCCAACGTTTCGACCTTGTTTTTAGGTCTTTATCAAGGATAAAGTTATCTAAGATCATAAAGGGTTACAAAACCATATAAACACGTAATTAGTACATAGTACAACATAACAGTACAATATATTGCTACTTGAGAGTACAATGGGTCAAATGACCATGAGGCACATACAAAAAATTTTTCCAAAGCCATAGTGAAAACATTTGTACTGAGGAAAGAAAATTTCCACATGACCTATCTGGAGAAACATTCTGGATCAAACAACCAAAAATAGTCAAGCAGGTAAATACACACCTATATGGATAACAGGATGATATGTGTTCAATTGTATAGCGTCATTGCCATTAAGGTACAAATGGAAAACTTGCAATCCTATATAGTGAAGGAAATGAACACATATCATATCAAAGAACACAGGAACATGGGTGTGAGAAAAACCTCAATGTTTATACTTTGTTCTTTATAATGGTGTGAACATGTATATGTCTCAGTACCTTATGCACTTGAGAATTCTAGTGAGTAGATGATGAAAGCCTATTCCAGAACTGGAATCGGTAAATAATTGTAGGTGGAATCTAAATGAAAAGATGGTACAAGTGTTATCATGACACGTGGGCTATAACACAATGGACCGTGTGACAAAGAAGAAAGGAGAGAAAGAAGAGGAAGAAAATGGAACTACCTGTAACATTACGTGATAGTCACTGGTAAGTATCACTTGACAATTCAGGTGAAAAAGGATTCCTTTATTAAAGGGTTCTCAGTCGCCTCAGGATCATGAAATACTAGGGTAAATGATATGAGAATGGGTAAGAAGCACCACTAAAGGAAATATGAGATGCAGGACATATATCTATAAACCCCTGAACTACATGATAGAAATAAAAAGAAGAAAAAAGAAAAAAAAGAAGAAAGAAGAAGAACACATAGAATGCGGAAAGAGAATGGGTACAACTACCTGAGTTACTGCAGGGAGGCCCCTGGTTGGTATTGTGAGGGTTAGTGGAATTCCTTCACTGAAGGGTTCTCAGTTGCCTCAGGTTCGTGAAAAATGCTATAGACAAATAATGCCCGGAGAAAAGGGGTTCATATACAGCGAATAATGGTAATACAAGGTACATGTGTCACATGTAATAGTATATATATATATATATTGTACTAAGCTCTACACCAGAAATAGAAAGTAGTCCCTCTGCCTTTTGTCTAGGTGCCCTGAGTTATGTCCTGTAAACTGTCACAGCGACCCAGACACACATGTGTAGTAGGGGAATATCCCTGCTGAGATGCCAGTGCTAGAGCACTCGTTTGCTGTGGAGTTGAACGCTATGTGAGCAGTTCTTACCTTCAATGAGCAGAAGTCTCTTTTTTCAGATTTCAATATCTCTGTGGGTATCTGGCAGAAATATGGAATACTCTTTACTGCTAAGACCCTGTACACCACTCCCACTAAAGGGGGCTTTACACGCTGCGACATCGCTAATGCGGAGTCGTTGGGGTCACGGAATTTGTGACGCACATCCGGCCGCATTAGCGATGTTGCTGCGTGTGACACCGATGAGCGATTTTGCATCGTTGCAAAAACGTGCAAAATCGCTCATCGGTGACATGGGTCTCCATTCTCGATTATCGTTACTGCAGCAGTAACGATGTAGTTCGTCGCTCCTGCGGCAGCACACATCACTCCGTGTGACACCGCAGAAACGAGGAACCTCTCCTTACCTGCCTCCCAGCCGCTATGAGGAAGGAAGGAGGTGGGCGGGATGTTCCGGCCACTCATCTCCGCCCCTCCGCTGCTATTGGGCGGTCGCACAGTGACGTCGCTGTGACGCCGCACGGACCGCCCCCTTAGAAAGGAGGCGGTTCGCCGGTCACAGCGACGTCGCCGGGCAGGTAAGTATGTGTGACGGGTCTGGTCGGTGTTGTGCGGCATGGGCAGCGATTTACCCGTGTCGCGCAACAGATGGGGGCGGGTACCCACACTAGCGATATCGGGACCGATATCGCAGTGTGTAAAGTAGCCTTTAGTCACATGACCAAGACTGTATCTGTGTCCCTACAACACACTTGAGACAAATGTGTGTGTGAGCCTGCATTGTGGGGTATATATAATATATTATAGAGCTGGGAAGGATCATTCTAAGCAGTGAGCTGTTCCAGTATTTGTAGGAAAATACCCAGTAGAAGCATCAAACACAGCACCAATACCTCCCATCAGTATCCCACCACAGTGCCATGTAACCCATGCCCTACACACCCATCTACACCAATACTATACAGGCACAAACTAGTATATCTGACTAAAAGCCCCCAAAATATGAAGAACGGCCTATAGTTGAGTGTGGATATAAAATCTATGTGAGCAGAGCTAGAATAGAAATCACTGATCGCATTGAAGTCATTCTGACCATAAATCACCATGATATCAAGGTGAGGAGTTGTGTGTTACTGCTGGGAGGAAAGGGTTAACAGTGGAATATTAAGGTGCATTTCTGTGTGCAGTGTTACTAGTCAATGTAACAATTCAGTATGAGCTGCTCTTGGTGCCGGGGGAGGGAGATGCTCTCCTGAGCAAGATAGATGGGGAATGAACATAATATCTATATAGTGTAAGGCAGGGGGTCTCAAACTCGGCTGGGTGTATGGGCCGCACAGAGGAAAAAAATAATTTGGGGGGCTGCATTCTTTGCAAGACAAAGTGACATTTTTATTGGTACCATATATGTATATATTTTTTTTACACACCTTTGGATGACTGATTTTCAACATTTTTCACTTGTTTATTATAACAAATGTGCACATTCTTTGGTTAAATCTAAAAAAAATAAATGTGATGTTAAAAAAAGTCATGCCTTATTTTGTTTTTTTTTACATTTTATCCCTTTCTTTTAACTAATAGTGTTACAATTATGACGCTAGCGTTTTGTGAAGGGAATGCTTTGCCTACTTCCGTGACTATGGCCTTCCGGAACTGCTGCATTTTGGCTGACCTCTCCGCCTCGGGAATAAGAGACATAAAGTTCTCCTTGTAGCGTGGGTCTAACAGTGTTACCAACCAGTAATGATTGTCGGCCAAGATGTTCTTAACGCGAGGGTCACGAGACAGGCAGCTTACCATAAAGTCATCCATGTGCGCCAGACTCTTAACAGCCATCACTTCAGTATCCAGACCAACACGATGACTGAACATGCTGTCCTCCTCCTTCTCCTCCTCCTCATCTACCCTGTCCTCTGGCCAGCCACGCTGAACTGAGCATATGACTGGTATGCATGTCATATCCTCAATTTGGCCGGAGAGTTGCTCCATGTCTTCATCTTCCTCCTCGTCATAGTCCTCCACTGCACGTTGTGATGAGACGAGGCTGGGCTATGTGTTATCACCCACACCCACTACTGTTTCTTGCTCCAACTCATCGTGTTCCGCCTGCAATGCATCATGTTTGGTTTTGAGCAGAGACCGTTTTAGAAGGCAGAGAAGCGGTATGGTGACGCTAATAATGGCGTCATCGCCGCTCACCATCTTGGTGGAGTCCTCAAAGTTTTGGAGGATGGTACATAGGTCGGACATCCATCTCCACTCCTCAGGTGTTATGTGTGGAGTTTGACCCATTTCCCGACGGCTTAGGTGATGCAGGTACTCAACAACTGCCCTCTTCTGCTCACATATCCTGATCAACATGTGCAGAGTTGAATTCCAACGCGTGGGGACATCACACACCAGTCTGTGAGCCGGAAGATGCAAACGACGCTGAAAGCCGGCAAGGCCGGCTGAAGCAGTAGGTGACTTTCGAAAATGTGCAGACAGGCGGCGAACTTTTACCAGCAGATCAGACAGCTCTGGGTATGACTTTAGAAACCGCTGAACCACGAGGTTGAGCACATGGGCCATGCATGGAACATGTGTCAGCTGGCCTCGCCTCAAAGCCGCCACTAGGTTCCGGCCATTGTCACACACAACCTTTCCTGGCTTTAGGTTCAGAGGTGTGAGCCAGTGATCTGCATGCTGTTTTAGAGCTGTCCACACCTCTTCTGCATTGTGGGATTTGTCACTTATGCAGATTAGCTGCAGCACAGCCTGTTGCCGCTTCGCCGAGGCAGTGCTGCAGTGCTTCCAGCTTGGGACTGGTGTGGAGGGTAAAGTGGATGAGGATGCGCAGGAGGAGGAGGAGGCTGAAGAGCATGACATTCCGGAGCTGTAGAGTGTGGGTGAAACCCTGACTGAGGTAGGGCCTGCAAACCTTGGTGTGGGAAGGACTTGTTCCGTTCCTCGCTCAAACTGGGTCCCAGCTGGGCTGGGCTGGGTCCCTACCCGGCTGGGTAGGGCGTTGTGGGGGGTTTGTCTATCTCCGTTTGAGGTGAGTTTGTTTAAGTTAGCCTTTTCTTTGGCGTTTTTTGGAGCCCTGCGGGTTGGGGAGTTGGTATCGCCCAGTAAGGCGTTCCCCGGGGGCTTGGATTGGGGTGACATTGTCAGTGGAAAACGGAGTTGAATTTTGGATTAGGAAATCGAAAACTGATCAGAGAGGTGTGGGTAGACTAGTCCGTTTGGGGATGGTTGTGGCATCTGATATGTGCCCGTTCAAGTGTCTCGGGAATTTTCAACAGATCCGTCCGAAGGTGGATGGCCCCTTATTATGTCACGAGGATGGGTCCTTTTTATCGAGATACCAATTTGTGAGTGTTTTTAGGGCATGTTTGAAGTCGTTGGGGTTAGATCCGAAGTCTTTCGGATTGGGGCAGCGACGGAGGCCTCTATATGCGGCCTACCGGAGGAGACAGTTAAGCAGATTGGTAGGTGGAAGTCGCAGCGCTTTAAGTCGTATGTACGTCCCCAGGTGGTTGTTGGCAATTGAGGGGAAAAGGGGGGGGTATTAGGGTAGCAATGGGGGGGGGTGAGAGTGTGTGTTTTTTGTCAATTTGGTTTGGTGAGGCAATAAAATGGTGTCGTCTGTACATTTTGTATTGCAGAAGCACCCCCCCTTCCTTCCCTGGTCTGGATCCTTGGCCACTCTTATGTGTATTGGGGAGCCCGACGAGCGGACGCGAGATGGAACGGGAGACAGCTAGGTTTTGAGAAGGACCTGGCTCTCGTGCGATGGCTCGGTGTTCGGGGGTTAGGGTGGAACAGGGTGTTGCAGGAGGTGCATAGATACGCCCGGTTGGACAGACCTGACATGTTAGTGTTGCATGCCGGGGGGAATGATTTGGGTGGGCGTCCTTTTCGAATCTTGATAAAGGACATCAAACATGATTTGTTACGGTTATGGGTGTCGTTTCCAGGTCTAACGATAGTCTGGTCGGAGATAGTAGCGAGAAAGATTTGGCAGAAAGCGCGGTCAGTTGACAGGTTGAACAAGGCGCGGGCGAAGGTTAATAGGGCGATCTCGAAGTTTGTTAGTCGGAACGGGGGTATAGCAATACGGCATGTTGAGTTGGAAAGGACGGAAGAGGAATTTTGGTTGGCTGACGGGGTACACCTTAATGCGGTGGGAACTGACTTATGGGCTCTTGGCTTGCAGGGAGGTATTGAGAGGGCCCTTTGGTTGCGGGGGGTCTCAGGCACTTGAAGGGTTTCAAGGTGCCTTCGTTGTGGTGTTGTTTATTGGTGGGTCCTTGAAGTTGGTTTAAAATTGGTTCGGGGATTCATCCGGGTATGGATCCCCTCATTGGCAGAATTGATGGTCCCCTGGTGATTTTGGGGGGGAACCCCGACGGGGTATGTCGGGGCCCCTGGGGGTGTGGTTGGGGTTGACGGAGGATTAACCCTTACCATTTGGTGCTCCTGAGCCAGTGTGGGTAACGGCTGGGAGCAAGTTGAGGTTTTTTATTGCTCGGTTATGGGAATCACCAGGGTTTTGGTAGCTTCAAGGACCTTACCACATTGCAAATTTTATTGGTTATGTATTTGTCACGGCCGGGCGGTCGGGCCGACCCAGGAGGTGGATCCACTGGACCGAACTCTTAAGATGGTGGTAGGGAGTCCGGCAGCTGAAGCACTGATGGGCAGCAGAACAGTCCGTGCAAGTGAAGGCAGCGGAGGAGTCCCTGGGACCACGGTGTCACAGATGGTAGTCCTGGTGACGTAGCTCAGGTTCGGAAGCCGAGATGATATCAGGCGGGGTCCGGAACCTCAGGAGCGAGATGACGGGTCACCGCAGGGATCCGAGATGGTACGGACTGTCAGATGGCAGACGGACAGTGTGCGGGGTTCAGGATACGGCAGACGGGATGGCGAGGCAGGTACGGCTCTACAAAGAGAGATAGGTGAGTACAGGCACATAAACACCAGGAGACCTGACTCCTAGCTCAGGGAACACGAAGATCAGGCCCCGCCCCCTTGGACACTAACCCCCTTTATACCCAGTACCTGTTCCACCTCATTTCCTGTTAATGGACGCTGGCCCTTTAAGAAAGGGTCAGTGACCGCGCGCGCGCCCTAACGCGCATGCGCGCCGCCCGGGTGCCAGAAGCCAGGGAAGGAGGCTGAGGGGAGGACGCAGGGGAGCCGGCCAGGTCCTGGGAAGCCGTCGGGCGCCGGGATCGGGGACCCGGGGGCCTGGAACGGACGGAATCCGGGGGCTGAGGAGCGGGCAGCGTGGCAGGTGAGCCGGGGAGCGGGGGTGAGGACCCGGGGAGCGTGACAGTACCCCCCCCCACGCCCCACACCCCGCAACCGGGACATGAAGGCACGGATAAGAGGAGTGCCCACGTTCTCCCTGGGCTCCCAAGACCTATCCTCAGGACCATACCCCTCCCAGTCCACCAGGAAGAACTGCCGACCTCGTACGGTCTTCATGGCCACGATATCCCTTACCGCATAGATGTCGTCATCGGCAATAGGTGGAGGGGCCGGACTGGCAGCATTGGAGAAGGGACCAAGGACAACCGGCTTGAGCAGGGAGACGTGGAATGAGTTGGGTATCCTCATCGTGGCCGGGAGCTGTAGCTTGTAGGAAACCTCATTGATCTTGCTGAGGACCTTAAACGGCCCAATGTAGCGAGGACCCAGCTTGTATGACGGTATCTTCAGGCGGACGTACTGGGAAGCAAGCCAGACGAGGTCTCCAGGAGAGAAACACGGAGGGTCTAGACGCCTTTTGTCAGCGTGTTTCTTCATCCGCTGGGAAGCGCGTCCAAGGGACGCCTTGACAGAGTCCCAAATGGTAGCGAAGTCACGGGCTACAGTATCAGCCGCAGGGACATCCGAAGAAGGGGATATAGGCAATGGAACGGAGGGCTGAAGTCCGTAAACGACATGGAAGGGAGATTTGGAGGACGACTCACTGATGTGGTGGTTATGTGAGAACTCAGCCCAAGGCAGAAGCGTGGACTAGTCGTCGTGATGGGTGTTGACATAGTGACGTAAGAAGGATGTCAAGATTTGATTGACCCTCTCCACTTGGCCATTAGACTGAGGATGGTATGCGGAAGAAAAGTCCAGAGTTACTCCCAGGTGTTTGCAGAGCGCCCTCCAGAAGCGGGAGGTGAACTGAGTTCCTCTGTCGGACACGATGTGAGATGGAAAGCCATGCAAGCGGAAGATGTGATGGATATAGGCTTCCGCGAGTTCCTGAGCAGAGGGCAGTCCAGCCATGGGGATGAAGTGGGCCATTTTGGAGAACCGGTCCACCACGACCCATATGACTGTGTGTCCAGAGGATAATGGCAAGTCCGTAATAAAGTCCATCGCAATGTGTTGCCAGGGAACTGAGGGTATCGGTAGAGGCAGAAGACGGCCATAGGGCAGGTGTTTGGGCGTCTTGTTCCTGGCACAAGAGGAGCAGGCAGAGACAAAGGCGGCGACGTCAGTGCGAAGGGATGGCCACCAGTAATGGCGTACAATCGCACCCCATGTTCTCTTCTGGCCTGCATGGCCGGCTGTTTTTGAGGCATGACCCCAGTGTAACACTTTTTGCCTGTCGGTCTCCGAGACATAGGTCTTCCCGGGTGGTATTTGGGCCAGAGTGACGGGAGCCACCGGAACAATCTTGCTAGGAGGGATGATAGGTTGGGTAGTCTCTTCCTCCTGCTCCATGGACATGAGGGACCTAGACAAGGCATCGGCGCGTACATTCTTGTCCGCGGGTCGGAAGTGGAGCTGGAAGTCAAACCTGGCAAAGAATAAGGACCACCTGGCTTGCCGCGGGTTCAGTCGCTGAGCGGACCGCAGGTATTCCAGGTTCTTGTGGTCCGTGTAGATGGTCACGGGGTACACTGCTCCTTCCAGGAGGTAGCGCCACTCCTCCAGAGCTAGTTTGACCGCCAATAATTCTCGGTCACCGATGGTGTAATTCCGTTCTGGTGCTGAGAAGCTCTTAGAAAAGAAACCGCAAGTCACCATCTTCCCGGAGGAGGATTTTTGCATGAGCACTGCTCCGGCTCCTGAGGAGGAGGCATCCACCTCCAAGGTGAACTGGCGGTTTAACTCCGGTCGGTGGAGTACAGGAGAGGAGGCGAAAGCTCGCTTCAAAGAGCAAAACGCGGCGTCGGCCGCAGGTGACCAGTCCTTTGGTTTAGCCTCCTTTTTGGTCAAAGCGGAGAGAGGGGCAGTCAGGGCGGAGAAGTGCGGGATAAACTGGCGGTAGTAGTTGGCGAATCCCAGGAACCGTTGGATTGCCTTCAGTCCCGAAGGAGGAGGCCAGTTGAGTATGGAGGAGACCTTCTTTGGATCCATCTGCAACCCAGTACCCGAGATGATGTATCCCAGGAAAGGGAGAGAAGACTGCTCAAAGACGCACTTCTCATATTTGGCGTAGAGACGATTCTCTCTCAGTCTTTGTAGGACCAGCTTTACGTTCTCTCTGTGGGTCTGGAGGTCCGGAGAGAAGACAAGGATGTCATCCAGATAAACTACTACACAGAGGTAGAGGAGGTCCCGGAATATGTCGTTCACCAGTTCTTGGAATACGGCAGGAGCGTTACACAGACCGAAGGGCATCACGCAGTATTCGTAGTGCCCGTCGCGAGTATTAAATGCGGTCTTCCATTCGTCCCCAGAGCGGATACGAACTAGGTTGTAGGCACCCCGAAGATCCAGTTTGGTGAACACACGGGCTCCTCTGAGCCGATCGAACAATTCGGGGATGAGCGGTAGGGGGTACTTGTTTTTTATGGTGATCTGATTCAAGCCCCGGTAGTCAATGCATGGGCGTAGGTCACCCTCTTTCTTCTTAACGAAGAAGAAGCCTGCTCCCGCAGGAGAGGAGGATCTCCGGATGAATCCCTTTGCCAGGCTTTCCGTGATGTATGTGGACATGGCCCTGGTTTCCGCTGGAGACAACGGATATATCCGTCCTCGAGGTGGTGTTGTTCCTGGGAGCAGGTCGATGGCGCAATCGTAGGGACGGTGTGGCGGAAGTACCTCAGACTCCTTTTTGTCAAAAACGTCCGCGAAGGACCAATAGGCCGAGGGCAGTTCCGGTAGGTTCTCTGGAGCCGGGGGACGTCGGATTGGTTGTAGGGACTTTAGACATCTTTCATGACAGGCAGAGCCCCAACGAGTGATCTCGCCAGTACCCCAGCTGACTGATGGTTCGTGTGTCCGCAACCAAGGAAGTCCCAGCAGGATTTGATGGGACATGTGTGGAAGGACGTAGAGAGCGATGTTCTCGGTGTGCAGAGCACCTATACGCAATTCCACCGGCTTGGTGATCCAGGAGATGGTATCAGAGAGGGGTCTCCCATCCACCGAGGCAATCATTAGGGGCTTATCGAGTGGAGTAACAGGCAGCTGGTACTTGTCCACCGTGGCCTGCTGGATAAAATTGCCTGCTGCTCCGGAGTCGAGGTATGCCTCAGCCGTGAAGCGCGTCTCTCCTGTTGACACTTGTACCGTCCACATAACTGGGTCTGAGAGAGTCCCAGCACCTAGGGTGGCCTCTCCTACCAGCCCTAGGCTTTGGAGTTTCCCGGCCTTTCCGGACAGGAGCGTAAGAGATGTGTGCCCTCTCCGCAGTAAAAGCAGAGGCCTTTGGCGAGCCGCTCTGCTCTACGTTGGTCAGACTGTCGTACTCGGTCAACCTGCATGGGCTCGTGGACAGGAATCCCAGCTGTTGAAGAGTGAGGCACAGAGGACTTCTGTGGAGGAGGAGAGTGCCGTACTGAACGTCTCTCACGATACAGCTCTTTGGAGCGTTCCTGGAAACGAATGTCCACTCGAGTGGCTAGGGCAATCAGGGCATCTAGGGTGGAGGGCACGTCACGACCCGCCAACTCATCCTTGATGCGACTCGAGAGTCCTTCCCAGAAGGCGGCTGTCAGGGCCTCATTATTCCACCCGAGTTCAGAAGCCAAAGTACGGAAACGGATGGCATATTGACCCACCGTCAGTGTTCCTTGACGTAGGCGGAGGAGGGATGAAGCAGACGCAGAGGCGCGTCCCGGCTCGTCGAAGGTGCTGCGAAAGGCCTGCAGGAACTCTTGAAGGTTCTTGGTCATGGGGTCCTCCTTCTCCCACAAGGGGTTCATCCACGCCAGCGCCTCGCCCTCCAGATGAGACATTATAAAGGCGACCTTGGCTTGGTCAGAGGCGAACAGATGTGGCAGCTGCGTGAAATGAAGGGAACACTGGTTTATGAAGCCCCTGCAGGTCTTGGGATCTCCAGCATAACGAGGTGGTGACGCCAAACGGAGACGGGAAGCATCTGAAGAGGCTGCCACTGGTGCGGGAGCCATGGCTTGCATAGCTGGGGACCTGGGTGCCGCAGGCGTCATTGATGCTTGTAACGTGTACAGGCGGGTGTCCACGGAGGTCATAAATTGCAACATGCGGGTCTGGACTTCATGCTGACGTCGGAGTTCCTCTTGCAAGGCCGCTAGTGCTGCAGCGGGATCCATGGCCTGATCTTACTGTCACGGCCGGGCGGTCGGGCCGACCCAGGAGGTGGATCCACTGGACCGAACTCTTAAGATGGTGGTAGGGAGTCCGGCAGCTGAAGCACTGATGGGCAGCAGAACAGTCCGTGCAAGTGAAGGCAGCGGAGGAGTCCCTGGGACCACGGTGTCACAGATGGTAGTCCTGGTGACGTAGCTCAGGTTCGGAAGCCGAGATGATATCAGGCGGGGTCCGGAACCTCAGGAGCGAGATGACGGGTCACCGCAGGGATCCGAGATGGTACGGACTGTCAGATGGCAGACGGACAGTGTGCGGGATTCAGGATACGGCAGACGGGATGGCGAGGCAGGTACGGCTCTACAAAGAGAGATAGGTGAGTACAGGCACATAAACACCAGGAGACCTGACTCCTAGCTCAGGGAACACGAAGATCAGGCCCCGCCCCCTTGGACACTAACCCCCTTTATACCCAGTACCTGTTCCACCTCATTTCCTGTTAATGGACGCTGGCCCTTTAAGAAAGGGTCAGTGACCGCGCGCGCGCCCTAACGCGCATGCGCGCCGCCCGGGTGCCAGAAGCCAGGGAAGGAGGCTGAGGGGAGGACGCAGGGGAGCCGGCCAGGTCCTGGGAAGCCGTCGGGCGCCGGGATCGGGGACCCGGGGGCCTGGAACGGACGGAATCCGGGGGCTGAGGAGCGGGCAGCGTGGCAGGTGAGCCGGGGAGCGGGGGTGAGGACCCGGGGAGCGTGACAGTATTCTTGTTAATAAAATGGCTGCTATGGCCAAAATTATCCAAAGATAAATTTGTGTCTGTGTAATTACTTTTAAATAAGAAATGGGAATGGAGGTGTGGGGTATGAAAGGAAGACCGGAGTCAACAATTCCAGGGTCAAGCATGTTTATTTGCGTAAGCTTCGTTCCAGGGTAGAAAGGGTAAGAGTGCCTTTCAGAATTCGAAGTGGTCGGACTGTACGGACCACCAAGAACTGCAGGAGAGCTTGAACATCTTCCCATGGATTTGCGACATCCTCCCTCATCAGTTACGTAGGTAAGCAGGTTCTCAGCATTGCAGCCCATTTGTTGTCTTAAGTTAGTTAAGCGGGGTTAACTAACCTGTCAGTTCAGCCTCAGGTCTAAAGCAGAGGCCTGGACTCCACTCCTTACTCCTCACTCCACAACTCTCCTTAAAAACAACTGACTCCTTTTTCCTGCCCCGGGGTCTCCAGACCCCTAGGTGGGCGTTTCCTTCCGTCTGGTCCTGCCCACTGGTGTGCCTGTCTTTCCCTGGGGGAGGTGACTAGGATTTTCTGGTTGGCTTTGTGTGACTTAGGTGAGGGAAGTTGTTATGCGGGGGCCTATGTGTGACTACCTGCAGTGTCAGGGCGTCACATATGTATGTGTGTATGTCTGCTAAAGGAATCCGCACCGTCATATTTACAAACACAAAATTTTGCAGACACCTCATGTGACTCAGGGAACGTCGTAGACTATGTTTTAACAGGAATATTTAACCCCGCGCTTTACAGTTACTCTCCAAAAAACCTGCCTCCATTAAACTGAATGGAGGTGGGAGCTGCAAGTTATTAATAGCAGCTGTGATTGGTTGCTATAGGAACAAAGGACATTCATAGTATAAGAAGCTTATGTGTGAGATAATATGATGTCAGTGGGGAGACAGATAGAGAGAGACAGACACAGACTGAGAGACAAACAGACAGAGACAGATAGGCATAGACAGACAGGGAAAGAGACAGAGACAAACAGACAGAGGCAGACAGGGAAAGAGACAGACAGAGATAGACAGGGAAAAAAGGCAGACAGACAGAGACAGAGAAAGAGACAGAGGCAGATAGGGAAACAGACAGAGACAAACATACAGAGACAGGCAGGAGAAAAGGCAGACCGACAGGGAAAGAGACAGACAGGGGAAGAGACAGACAGAGAGAGACAGACAGATAGACACAGACAAAGAAATACAGAGATAGACAGGGAAAGAGACAAACGGGGAATGAGTCAGACAGAGAGAGACAAAGAGAGACAGGCAGAGAGAGACAGGGAAAGAGACAGACAGGGGAAGAGAAAGACAGAGACAGACAAAGAAATACAGAGACAGACAGGGGAAGAGACAGACAGGGGAAGAGACAGACAGGGGAAGAGACAGACAGACAGGGAAAGAGACAGACCTGGAAAAGAGACAGACCTGGAAAAGAGACAGGCCTGGAAAAGAGACAGACAGACATAGAAACAGACAGCCACAAAGAGAGAGAGAGACAGACAGACACAGAGAGACAGACAGAGATAGAGAGACAGACAGACATGGATAGAGATAGAGACACAAAGAGACAGACAGATGACAGAGACTGGGAGAGAGACAGACAGAAGCATAAATCCCTAACTAAAACTTAACATTTAATGATAGTTTTAAAAGGTAAAAAAACACAAATCATGTAAATAGAATGACTCTCTTCTGTGCATAGAGTCAACATTTTGTGTTTGTAAATATGACGGTGCGGATTCCTTTAGCAGACATACACACATACATATGTGACGCCCTGACACTGCAGGTAGTCACACATAGGCCCCCGCATAACAACTTCCCTCACCTAAGTCACACAAAGCCAACCAGAAAACCCTAGTCACCTCCCCCAGGGAAAGACAGGCACACCAGTGGGCAGGACCAGACGGAAGGAAACGCCCACCTAAGGGTCTGGAGACCCCGGGGCAGGAAAAAGGAGTCAGTTGTTTTTAAGGAGAGTTGTGGAGTGAGGAGTAAGGAGTGGAGTCCAGGCCTCTGCTTTAGACCTGAGGCTGAACTGACAGGTTAGTTAACCCCGCTTAACTAACTTAAGATAACAAATGGGCTGCAATGCTGAGAACCTGCTTACCTACGTAACTGATGAGGGAGGATGTCGCAAATCCATGGGAAGATGTTCAAGCTCTCCTGCAGTTCTTGGTGGCCCGTACAGTCCGACCACTTCGAATTCTGAAAGGCACTCTTACCCTTTCTACCCTGGAACGAAGCTTAGGCAAATAAACATGCTTGACCCTGGAATTGTTGACTCCGGTCTTCCTTTCATACCCCACACCTCCATTCCCATTTCTTATTTAAAAGTAATTACACAGACACAAATTTATCTTTGGATAATTTTGGCCATAGCAGCCATTTTATTAACAAGAATACATAACCAATAAAATTTGCAATGTGGTAAGGTCCTTGAAGCTACCAAAACCCTGGTGATTCCCATAACCGAGCAATAAAAAACCTCAACTTGCTCCCAGCCGTTACCCACACTGGCTCAGGAGCACCAAATGGTAAGGGTTAATCCTCCGTCAACCCCAACCACACCCCCAGGGGCCCCGACATACCCCGTCGGGGTTCCCCCCCAAAATCACCAGGGGACCATCAATTCTGCCAATGAGGGGATCCATACCCGGATGAATCCCCGAACCAATTTTAAACCAACTTCAAGGACCCACCAATAAACAACACCACAACGAAGGCACCTTGAAACCCTTCAAGTGCCTGAGACCCCCCGCAACCAAAGGGCCCTCTCAATACCTCCCTGCAAGCCAAGAGCCCATAAGTCAGTTCCCACCGCATTAAGGTGTACCCCGTCAGCCAACCAAAATTCCTCTTCCGTCCTTTCCAACTCAACATGCCGTATTGCTATACCCCCGTTCCGACTAACAAACTTCGAGATCGCCCTATTAACCTTCGCCCGCGCCTTGTTCAACCTGTCAACTGACCGCGCTTTCTGCCAACTCTTTCTCGCTACTATCTCCGACCAGACTATCGTTAGACCTGGAAACGACACCCATAACCGTAACAAATCATGTTTGATGTCCTTTATCAAGATTCGAAAAGGACGCCCACCCAAATCATTCCCCCCGGCATGCAACACTAACATGTCAGGAGGTCTGTCCAACCGGGCGTATCTATGCACCTCCTGCAACACCCTGTTCCACCCTAACCCCCGAACACCGAGCCATCGCACGAGAGCCAGGTCCTTCTCAAAACCTAGCTGTCTCCCGTTCCATCTCGCGTTCGCTCGTCGGGCTCCCCAATACACATAAGAGTGGCCAAGGATCCAGACCAGGGAAGGAAGAGGGGGTGCTTCTGCAATACAAAATGTACAGACGACACCATTTTATTGCCTCACCAAACCAAATTTACAAAAAACACACACTCTCACCCCCCCCCATTGCTACCCTAATACCCCCCCCTTTTCCCCTCAATTGCCAACAACCACCTGGGGACGTACATACGACTTAAAGCGCTGCGACTTCCACCTACCAATCTGCTTAACTGTCTCCTCCGGTAGGCCGCATATAGAGGCCTCCGTCGCTGCCCCAATCCGAAAGACTTCGGATCTAACCCCAACGACTTCAAACATGCCCTAAAAACACTCACAAATTGGTATCTCGATAAAAAGGACCCATCCTCATGACATAATAAGGGGCCATCCACCTTCGGACGGATCTGTTGAAAATTCCCGAGACACTTGAACGGGCACATATCAGATGCCACAACCATCCCCAAACGGACTAGTCTACCCACACCTCTCTGATCAGTTTTCGATTTCCTAATCCAAAATTCAACTCCGTTTTCCACTGACATAATGTCACCCCAATCCAAGCCCCCGGGGAACGCCTTACTGGGCGATACCAACTCCCCAACCCGCAGGGCTCCAAAAAACGCCAAAGAAAAGGCTAACTTAAACAAACTCACCTCAAACGGAGATAGACAAACCCCCCACAACGCCCTACCCAGCCGGGTAGGGACCCAGCCCAGCCCAGCTGGGACCCAGTTTGAGCGAGGAACGGAACAAGTCCTTCCCACACCAAGGTTTGCAGGCCCTACCTCAGTCAGGGTTTCACCCACACTCTACAGCTCCGGAATGTCATGCTCTTCAGCCTCCTCCTCCTCCTGCGCATCCTCATCCACTTTACCCTCCACACCAGTCCCAAGCTGGAAGCACTGCAGCACTGCCTCGGCGAAGCGGCAACAGACTGTGCTGCAGCTAATCTGCATAGGTGACAAACCCCACAATGCAGAAGAGGTGTGGACAGCTCTAAAACAGCATGCAGATCACTGGCTCACACCTCTGAACCTAAAGCCAGGAAAGGTTGTGTGTGACAATGGCCGGAACCTGGTGGCGGCTTTGAGGCGAGGCCAGCTGACACATGTTCCATGCATGGCCCATGTGCTCAACCTCGTGGTTCAGCGGTTTCTAAAGTCATACCCAGAGCTGTCTGATCTGCTGGTAAAAGTTCGCTGCCTGTCTGCACATTTTCGAAAGTCACCTACTGCTTCAGCCGGCCTTGCCGGCTTTCAGCGTCGTTTGCATCTTCCGGCTCACAGACTGGTGTGTGATGTCCCCACGCGTTGGAATTCAACTCTGCACATGTTGATCAGGATATGTGAGCAGAAGAGGGCAGTTGTTGAGTACCTGCATCACCTAAGCCGTCGGGAAATGGGTCAAACTCCACACATAACACCTGAGGAGTGGAGATGGATGTCCGACCTATGTACCATCCTCCAAAACTTTGAGGACTCCACCAAGATGGTGAGCGGCGATGACGCCATTATTAGCGTCACCATACCGCTTCTCTGCCTTCTAAAACGGTCTCTGCTCAAAACCAAACATGATGCATTGCAGGCGGAACACGATGAGTTGGAGCAAGAAACAGTAGTGGGTGTGGGTGATAACACACAGCCCAGCCTCGTCTCATCACAACGTGCAGTGGAGGACTATGACGAGGAGGAGGATGAAGACATGGAGCAACTCTCCGGCCAAATTGAGGATATGACATGCATACCAGTCATATGCTCAGTTCAGCGTGGCTGGCCAGAGGACAGGGTAGATGATGAGGAGGAGGAGGAGGAGGAGGAGAAGGAGGAGGACAGCATGTTCAGTCATCGTGTTGGTCTGGATCCTGAAGTGATGGCTGTTAAGAGTCTGGCGCACATGGATGACTTTGTGGTAAGCTGCCTGTCTTGTGACCCTCGCGTTAAGAACATCTTGGCCGACAATCATTACTGGTTGGTAACACTGTTAGACCCACGCTACAAGGAGAACTTTATGTCTCTTATTCCCGAGGCGGAGAGGTCAGCCAAAATGCAGCAGTTCCGGAAGGCCATAGTCACGGAAGTAGGCAAAGCATTCCCTTCACAAAACGCTAGCGTCATAATTGTAACACTATTAGTTAAAAGAAAGGGATAAAATGTAAAAAAAAACAAAATAAGGCATGACTTTTTTTTAACATCAAATTTTTTTTTTTTAGATTTAACCAAAGAATGTGCACATTTGTTATAATAAACAAGTGAAAAATGTTGAAAATCAGTCATCCAAAGGTGTGTGAAAAAAATATATATATATGGTACCAATAAAAATGTCACTTTGTCCTGCAAAGAATGCAGCCCCCCAAATTATTTTTTTCCTCTGTGCGGCCCATACACCCAGCCGAGTTTGAGACCCCCTGCCTTACACTATATAGATATCATGTTAATTCCCCATCTATCTTGCTCAGGAGAGCATCTCCCTCCCCCGGCACCAAGAGCAGCTCATATTGAATTATTACATTGACTAGTAACACTGCACACAGAAATGCACCTTAATATTCCACTGTTAACCCTTTCCTCCCAGCAGTAACACACAACTCCTCACCTTGATATCATGGGGATTTATGGTCAGAATGACTTCAATGCGATCAGTGATTTCTATTCTAGCTCTGCTCACATAGATTTTATATCCACACTCAACTATAGGCCGTTCTTCATATTTTGGGGGCTTTTAGTCAGATATACTAGTTTGTGCCTGTATAGTATTGGTGTAGATGGGAGTGTAGGGCATGGGTTACATGGCACTGTGGTGGGATACTGATGGGAGGTATTGGTGCTGTGTTTGATGCTTCTACTGGGTATTTTCCTACAAATACTGGAACAGCTCACTGCTTAGAATGATTCTTCCCAGCTCTATAATATATTATATATACCCCACAATGCAGGCTCACACACACATTTGTCTCAAGTGTGTTGTAGGGACACAGATACAGTCTTGGTCATGTGACTAAAGGCTACTTTACACACTGCGATATCGGTCCCGATATCGCTAGTGTGGGTACCCGCCCCATCTGTTGCGCGACACGGGCAAATCGCTGCCCATGCCGCACAACACCGACCAGACCCGTCACACATACTTACCTGCCCGGCGACGTCGCTGTGACCGGCGAACCGCCTCCTTTCTAAGGGGGCGGTCCGTGCGGCGTCACAGCGACGTCACTGAGCGACCGCCCAATAGCAGCGGAGGGGCGGAGATGAGTGGCCGGAACATCCCGCCCACCTCCTTCCTTCCTCATAGCGGCTGGGAGGCAGGTAAGGAGAGGTTCCTCGTTTCTGCGGTGTCACACGGAGTGATGTGTGCTGCCGCAGGAGCGACGAACTACATCGTTACTGCTGCAGTAACGATAATCGAGAATGGAGACCCATGTCACCGATGAGCGATTTTGCACGTTTTTGCAACGATGCAAAATCGCTCATCGGTGTCACACGCAGCAACATCGCTAATGCGGCCGGATGTGCGTCACAAATTCCGTGACCCCAACGACTCCGCATTAGCGATGTCGCAGCGTGTAAAGCCCCCTTTAGTGGGAGTGGTGTACAGGGTCTTAGCAGTAAAGAGTATTCCATATTTCTGCCAGATACCCACAGAGATATTGAAATCTGAAAAAAGAGACTTCTGCTCATTGAAGGTAAGAACTGCTCACATAGCGTTCAACTCCACAGCAAACGAGTGCTCTAGCACTGGCATCTCAGCAGGGATATTCCCCTACTACACATGTGTGTCTGGGTCGCTGTGACAGTTTACAGGACATAACTCAAGGCACCTAGATAGAAGGCAGAGGTACTGGGATTGGTTGGTTTTTGGTGACGGAGGTGCAGGGGCTGGCGCCCATGTGCAGTGCTGGCTAAGGTATATTGATGATATTTTGATTTTTTGGCAGGGCACTGTGGAGCAGCTCGAGACATTTATGGAGGAACTTAATAACAACACCTTTAACATCAGATTGACGCATAAGCATAGCAGCAGTTGCGTTGACTTCCTGGATATTAAAATTTCATTCGGTTCTGAGCGAATTGTTCAGACCGACGTCCATAGGAAGGAAACATCAGTCAACGCACTGCTGCATGCTTCTTCTGCTCATACTCCCTCCACCATCCGGGCCTTACCGACTGGCCAGTTCCTCAGGATGAAGCAAATTTGTTCGTCAGACACTGCTTTTGAACAACAGTCTGCCGACCTCCAGCGCCATAGGGGTGGCAAAGGCGGTCTTCCCCCGGTCTGCCTCAGCAACGGACACTAGCCAATAGTGACTAGTGAGATCAAGGGTAGAAAAATAATTTGCAGTTCTCAATGCAGCTAGCGATTCCTCAATACGGGAGAGTGGTGCCGTCCTTCTTCTTTAACAGGACCAACGGAGCTGCCCAAAGGCTACAACTGTCACGGATAACCCCAGCCGCCTTCATGTTGCTCAACATGTCCTTGGTACACTGGTAATGTGAAGGTGGTATTGGCTTATAGCTCTCTTTGATGGGTGGGTGTGCACCTGTGGGGATGTAGTGTTGGACCCCTTTTATTCCCCCAAAATCTAGCGGATGTTTGCTGAAGACTTGCTCGCTCGTATTCTTGCACTACCCTGTGGACCCGCTTCTTGTGATGTGAAGGTGTGGAGTCAGTGCCTACGTGTAATTCCTTACACCACTCCTCTGGCTGACTTGGTGAGCAGTCACTGACTGGGTGGGGTGCAGTAATAGTGGATGCTGCTACTTGGATAGCATGTGTATCTACTGTGAACAGCTTATCAATGGTGGCAAGTCGGGGCAGCTTAACCTCCTGCTCTCCGCAGTTTAACACTCTCACGGGCACTCTTCCCTTCCGCACTAATGAATAAAACTATGATGTAAATATCATATAGATACCCCACAATTGTAAATAAAGGTAGGTTATGGGAAAAGGGGGAACAGGGAAAGAGGAAAATAGTGTAATAAAGTATACCTTCTGGGGGTGAGAGGAAATGGCAGCACAGCCAGTGGAGGTGAAGCATAAGGAAGCCTGCAACTAAAGAGTTGAGAGCGTTATCACATGGTGACTGAGCCTGATTGTAAAGGGAGCATAGAGTGGAGCATACTCTGGGCACGTTAGAACCCAAGTTCTTAAACCATGAATATGGACCCCTTTTATTCTCCCAAAGTCTAGCGGATGTTTGCTGAAGACTTGCTCGTATTCTTGCACTACCCTGTGGACCCGCTTCTTGTGATGTGAAGGTGTGGAGTCAGTGCCTACGTGTAATTCCTTACACCACTCCTCTGGTTGACTTGGTGAGCTGTCACTGAATGGGTGTGGTGAAGTAACGGTGGATGCTGTGGCTTGGATATCATATTAAATATAGGGACCCCCATACAGTAGTATGAGAAATTTTTTTGTATTCAATGATCGGTATTACCTTCAGGGGCGCGGCACGTGGACGTGCGTTCCATTAGCCTCACTGCATTCCACTCCCATACAGGAAGTGGGCGCAGCTATTACTACGGTCGCACATAAAAGAACCCACAGCCACCACTGCACACAGCTGACTCCACCACTGGAAACCCACTTCTACACCAACGCAGGTAAGACAGGATCGGCACCTCTATGCTCCCGTTACAATCAGGCTCAGTCACCATGTGATAATGCTCTCAACAATTTAGTTGCAGGCTTCCCCTTGCTTCACCTCCACTGGCTGTGCTGCCATTTCCTCTCCCCCCTGGAAGGTATACTTTATTACACTATTTTCCTGTTTCCCTCTTCTCCCTTTTCCCATAACCTACCTTTATCTGCATTTGTGGGGTATCTATATACTATTTATATCACAGTTTTATTCATTAATACGGAAGGGAAGAGTACGCGTGAGAGTGTTGAACTGCGGAGAGCAAGAGGTTAAGCTGCCCCGATTTGCCACCATTGATAAGCTGTTCACAGTAGATACACATGCTATTCAAGCAGCAGCAGCATCCACCATTACTGCACCCCACCCAGTCAGTGACAGCTCACCAAGTCAGCCAGAGGAGTGGTGTCAGGAATTACACGTAGGCACTGACTACACACCTTCACATCACAAGAAGGGGGTGCAAGTGTGACGCCCTGGACTAGCCAGTTAGTCACAGACATAACACACACACACCCCCTTTCCCGGATAGTTACACTAGTCAGACACAAAACCGTTGTTGCCTCCCTCCAGGGGCTGATGTCCACACCAGGTGGGGTGGAGCCAGGCGGTTGGCCCCACCCACCAAGGAGTTCACAGGCCTGGAGGTGGGAAAACCAGTCAGTTAGTTGAAGTTCAGTTTAGAGTTGAACCGTGGAGGTAGTGAGTTCAGTGAGGAGCCCAGTTTTGGGTAGGAGTGCAAAACTGCTAGTGTCTGGGTCAGATCCCAGGCACTATGGGGAGATAAGGTATGCACACCAGTGACTATGTAAGGGGAATACATGAAATAGCAGAAACTGCAGTGTGAATACTGACTTGAAAAATTCAATAGCTATATGCAAGAGTGAATATGTGAAAAATGGAATCTGCATTACTGCCATGAACATATGAATCAAGAGAAATTTAGCTACTGAATTGATCAATGCAATAGAGCCCCAACACTACGCCAAAGTATTTCTCTACGTTGGGGTCCCTAGCTTGTGTGTGTCCTCTCATGCAGTTAAAAAACCTACCGTGTATGGGAAGCTGAGACCCAGGCTATTTATGCGTATGATATGGATTGGCAATAGGTGTGGTTGGGGAGGGTTCCCAAACGAAAAAATACTAACAAATAGGAATAACGTTTGGAACACCATTCTAAGTCCGAACTGGGTGCAAAAACCTAAAAAATCATCACTATGGGGAGATAAGGTATGCACACCAGTGACTATGTAAGGGGAATACATGAAATAGCAGAAACTGCTGTGTGAATACTGACTTGAAAAATCCAATAGCATTAATTCACATAATCCTAGTGACTGCGCACACAACATGGCCAAACGAAAACAAAAGACAGTACCTGGCCATTCTATCCAATGGAAACTCATAGGCAACACAGTCCATTAGACTAGGCAATTACATGCAGCCAAACAAAGTTCATGGGCCTTGCCTCAGAGTCGAACCCACAACCTCTTGGAGAACAAGCAAAGAGCCTACCACTAAACCAACTCAGTGAAATTGGAAACCAACTCTACATTAATTAACATAATCCTAGTGACTGCGCACACAACATGGCCAAACAAAAGCAAAAGACAGTACCTGGCCTATCAATCCAATGGAAACTCATAGGTAACACAGTACATTGGACTAGGCAATTACATGCAGCCATACAAAGCCCATGGGTCTTGCCCCAGAGTCGAACCCACAACCTCTCGTAGCCAGGGCAAAGAGCCTACCACTACAACAACACAGAGAAGTAGGTGAATGACTCTACATTAATTCACATAATCCTAGTGACTGCGCACACAACATGGCCAAACAAATGCAAAAGACATTATCTGGCCTATCCATCCAATGGAAACTCATAGGCAACACAGTCCATTAGACTAGGCACTTACACGCAGCCATGTAAAGTTCATGGGCATTGACTCAGAGTCAAACCCACAACCTCTTGGAGAACAAGCAAAGAGCCTACCACTAAACCAACTCAGAGAAGTTGGAAACCGACTCTACATTAATTAACATAATCCTAGTGACTGCGCACACAACATGGCCAAACAAAAGCAAAAGACAGTACGTGGCCTATCAATCCAACGGAAACTCATAGGTAACACAGTACATTGGACTAGGCAATTACATGCAGCCATACAAAGCCCATGGGCCTTGCCCCAGAGTCAAATCCACAACCTCTCATAGCCAAGGTAAAGAGCCTACCAATACACCAACACACCAACACAGAGAAGTGGAAAACCGTTTCTACATTAATTCACATAATCCTAGTGACTGCGCACACAACATGGCCAAACAAAAGCAAAAGACAGTACCTGGCCTATCAATCCAATGGAAACTCATAGGCAACACAGTCCATTGGACTAGACAATTACATGGAGACATACAAAGTCCATGGGCCTTGCCTCAGAGTCAAACCCACAACTTCTCGCAACCAAGCAAAGAGCCTACCACTACACTAACACAGAGAAGTGGGAAACTGATTCTACATTAATTCACATAATCCTACCGACTGCGCACACAACATGGCCAAACAAAAGACAATACCTGGCCTATTCATTCAATGAAAACTCATAGGCAACACAGTCCATTGGACTAGGCAATTACATTCAACCATACAAAGTCCATGGGCTTTGCCTCAAAGTCAAACGCACAACTTCTTGTAACCCAAGGAAAGAGCCTACCACTACACCAACACAGAGAAGAGAATGACTCTACATTAATTCACATAATCCTAGTGACTGCGCACACAACATGACCAAACGAAAACAAAAGACAGTCCCTGGCCTATCAATCCAATGGAAACTCATAGACAACATAGTCCATTGGACTACGCAATTACATGCAGCCATACAAAGTCCATGGGCCTTGCCTCAGAGTCATACCCACAATCTCTGGCAGAACAAGCAAAGAGCCTACAACTTCACCAACACAAAGAAGTAGGAAGCTGCGTCTACATTAATTCACATAATCCTAGTGACTGCGCACACAACATGGCCAAACAAAAGCAAAAGACAGTACCTGGCCTATCAATCCAATGGGAACTCATAGGCAACACAGTTAATTGAACTAGGCAATTACATGCAGCCATACAAACTCCATGGGCCTTGCCTCAGAGTCAAACCCACAACCTCTTGCAGCTAAGCAAAGAGCCTTCCACTACAGCAACACAGAGAACTGGGAAACTGATTCTACATTAATTCACATAATCCTACCGACTGCGCACACAACATAACCAAACAAAAGATAATACCTGGCCAATCAATCCAATGGAAACTCAAAGGCAACACAGTCCATTGGACTAGGCAATTACATGCAGCCATATAAAGTCCATGGGCTTTGCCTCAGAGTCAAACCCACAATTTCTCGCAGCCCAAGCAAAGAGCCTACCACTACACCAAGACAGAGAAGTTGGAAACTGAGTTTACATTAGTTCACATAATCCTAGTGACTGCGCACACAACATGGCCAAACAAAAGCAAAAGACAGTACCTGGCCTATCAATCCAATGGGACCTCATAGGCAACACAGTTAATTGAAATAGGCAATTACATGCAGCCATACAAACTCCATGGGCCTTGCCTCAGAGTCGAACCCACAACCTCTTGCAGCTTAAGCAAAGAGACTACCACTACACCAACACAGAGAAGTAGGTGAATGACTCTACATTAATTCACATAATCCTAGTGACTGCGCACACAACATGGCCAAACAAAAGCAAAAGACAGTACCTGGCCTATCAATCCAATAGAAACTCATAGGCAAAGCAATTAATTGGACTAGGCAATTACATGCAGCCATACAAAGTCCATGGGCCTTGCCTCAAAGTCGAACTCACAACCTCTCGCAGCTCAAGCAAAGAGCCTACCACTACACCAACACAGAGAAATGTAAACCTGACTCTACATTAATTCACATAATCCTAGTGACTGCGCACACAACATGGCCAAACGAAAACAAAAGACAGTAACTGGCCTATCAATCCAATAGAAACTCATAGGCAACACAGTCCATTGGACTAAGCAATTACATGCAGCCATTCAAAGTCCATGAGCCTTGCATTAGAGTCGAACCCACAACCTCTCGCAGCCCAAGCAAAGAGCCTACCACTACACCAACACAGAGAAGTGGGAAACTGACTCTACATTAATTCCCATAACCCTAGTGACTGCGCACACAACATGGTCAAACAAAAGCAAAAGGCAGTACCTGGCCTATCAATCCAATGGAAACTCATAGGCAACATAGTCCATTGGACTAGGCAATTACATGCAGTCATACAAAGTCCATGGGCCTTGCCTCAGAGTCAAACCCACAACCTCTGGCAGAACAAGCAAAGAGCCTACAACTACAAAAACACAAAGAAGTAGGAAGCTGCGTCTACATTAATTCACATAATCCTAGTGACTGTGCACACAACATGGCCAAACAAAAGCAGAAGACATTACCTAGCCTATCAAGCCAATGGAAACTCATAGGCAACACAGTCCATTGAACTAGGCAATTACATGCAGCCATTCAAAGTCCATGGGCTTTGCCGCAGAGTCAAACCCACAATTTCTCGCAGCCCAAGCAAAGAGCCTACCACTACACCAACACAGAGAAGTTGGAAACTAAGTTTACATTAGTTCACATAATCCTAGTGACTGCGCACACAACATGGCCAAACAAAAGCAAAAGACAGTACCTGGCCTATCAATCCGATGGGAACTCATAGGCAACACAGTCAATTGGACTAGGCGATTACATGCAGCCATACAAACTCCATGGGCCTAGCCTCAGAGTCGACCCCACAACCTCTCGCAGCTTAAGCAAAGAGACTACCACTACACCAACACAGAGAAGTAGGTGAATGACTCTACATTAATTCACATAATCCTAGTGACTGCGCACACAACATGGCCAAACAAAAGCAAAAGACAGTACCTGGCCTATTAATCCAATGGAAACTCATAGGCAACGCAATCCTTTGGACTAGGCAATAACATGCAGCCATACAAAGTCCATGGGCCTTGCCTCAGAGTCAAAACCACTACCTCTCAAAGCCCAAGCAAAGAGCCTACCACTACACCAACACAGAGAAGTGCGAAACAGACTCAACATAAATTCACATAATCCTAGTGACTGCGCACACAACATGGCCAAACAAAAGCAATAGACAGTCCCTGGCCTATCAATCCAATGGAAACTCATAGACAACATAGTCCATTGGACTAGGCAATTACATGCAGCCATACAAAGTCCATGGGCTTTGCCTCAGAGTCAAACCACAACTGCTCGCAGCCCAAGCAAAGAGCCTACCACTACACCAACTCAGAGAAGTAGGAAAATGATTCTACATTAATTCACATAATCCTAGTGACTGCGCACACAACATGGCCAAACAAAAGCAAAAGACAGTACCTGGCCTATCATTCCAATTGAAACTCATAGGTAACATAGTCCATTGGACTAGGCAATAACATGCAGCCATACAAAGTCCATGGGCCTTGCCTCAGAGTCGAACTCACAACCTCTCGCAGCCCAAGAAAAAAGCCTACCACTACAGCAACACAGAGAAGTGTGAAACTGACTCTACATTAATTCACATAATCCTAGTGACTGTGCACAAAACATGGCCAAACGAAAACAAAAGACAGTACCTGGCCTATCAATCCATTGGACTAGGCAATTACATGCAGCCATACAAAGTCCATGGGCCTTGCCTCAGAGTCAAACCCACAACCTCTCACAGCCCAAGCAAAGAGCCTACCACTACACCAACACAGAGAATTGCGAAACTGACTCAACATAAATTCACATAATCCTAGTGACTGCGCACACAACATGGCCAAACAAAAGCTAAAGACAGTCCCTTGCCTATCAATCCAATGGAAACTCATAGACAACATAGTCCATTGGAATAGGCAATTACATGCAGCCTCACAAAGTCCATGGGCCTTGCCTCAGAGTCAAACCCACAACCTCTGGCAGAACAAGCAAAGAGCCTACAACTACACCAACACAAAGAAGTAGGAAGCTGCGTCTACATTAATTCACATAATCCTAGTGAATGCGCACACAACATGGCCAAACAAAAGCAAAAGACATTACCTGGCCTATCAGGCCAATGGAAACTCACAGGCAACACAGTCCATTGAACTAGGCAATTACATGCAGCCATACAAAGTCCATGGGCCATGCCTCAGAGTCAAACCCACAACCTCTCGCAGACAAGCAAAGCAGCTTCCACTACACCAACACAGAGAAGTGGGAAACGGATTCTACATTAATTCACATAATCCTAGTGACTGCGCACACAACATGGCCAAACAAATGCAAAAGATAATACCTGGCCTATCAATCCAATAGAAACTCATAGGCAAAGCAATCAATTGGACTAGGCAATTACATGCAGCCATACAAAGCCCATGGGCCTTGCCTCAGAGTAAAACCCACAACCTCTGGCAGAACAAGCAAAGAGCTTACAACTACACCAACACAAAAAAGTAGGAAGCTGCGTCTACATTAATTCACATATTCCTAGAGACTGCGCACACAACATGGCCAAACAAAAGCAAAAGACATTACCTGGCCTATCAAGCCAATGGAAACTCATAGGCAACACAGTCCATTGGACTAAACAATTACATGCAGCCATACAAAGTCCATGGGCTTTGCCTCTGAGTCAAACCCACAATTTCTCGCAGCCCAAGCAAAGAGCCTACCACTACACCAACACAGACAAGATGGAAACTGAGTTTACATTAGTTCACATAATCCTAGTGACTGTGCACACAACATGGCGAAACAAATGCAAAAAACATTATCTGGCCTATCAATCCAATGGAAACTCATAGGCAACACAGTCCATTAGACTAGGCAAATACATGCAGCCATACAAAGTTCATGGGCCTTGCCTCAGAGTCGATCCCACAACCTCTTGGAGAACAAGCAAAGAGCCTACCACTAAACCAACACAGAGAAGTTGGAAAACGATTCTACATTAATTCACATAATCCTAGTGACTGCGCACACAACATGGCCAAACAAAAGCAAAAGACAGTACCTGGCCTATCAATCCAATGGAAACTCATAGGCAACACAGTCCATTGGACTAGACAATTACATGGAGACATAGAAAGTCCATGGGCCTTGCCTCAGAGTCAAACCCACAACCTCTCGCAGCCAAGCAAATAGCCTACCACTACACCAATACAGAGAAGTGGGAAACTGATTCTACATTAATTCACATAATCCTACCGACTGCGCACACAACATGGCCAAACGAAAGCAAAAGACAGTACCTGGCTTATCAATCCAATGGAAACTCATAGGCAACACTGTCCATTGGACTAGGCAATAACATGCAGCCATACAAAGTCCATGGGCCTTGCCTCAAAGTCGAACTCACAACCTCTCGCAGCTCAAGCAAAGAGCCTACCACTACACCAACACAGAGAAATGTGAACCTGCCTCTACATTAATTCACATAATCCTAGTGACTGCGCACACAACATGGCCAAACGAAAGCAAAAGTCAATACCTGGCCTATCAATCCAATGGAAACTCATAGGCAACACAGTCCATTGGACTAGGCAATTACATGCAGCCATAAAAAGTCCATGGGCCTTGCCTCAGAGTCAAACCCACAACCTCTCACAGCCCAAGCAAAGAGCCTACCACTACACCAACAAAGAGAAATGTGAAACTGACTCTACATTAATTCACATATTCCTAGTGACTGCGCACACAACATGGCCAAACAAAAGCAAAAGAAAGCACCTGGCCTATCAATCCAATGGAAACTCATAGGTAACGCAGTCCATTGGACTATGCAATTACATGCAGCCATACAAAGTCCATGGGCCTTGCCTCAGAGTCGAACTCACAACCTCTCGCAGCCCAACAAAAAAGCCTACTACTTCAGCAACACAGAGAAGTGTGAAACTGTCTCTACATTAACTCACATAATCATAGTGACTGCGCACAAAACATGGCCAAACGAAAACAAAAGACAGTACCTGGCCTATCAATCCATTGGACTAGGCAATTACATGCAGCCATAAAAAGTCCATGGGCCTTGCCTCAGAGTCAAACCCACAACCTCTCACAGCCCAAGCAAAGAGCCTACCACTACACCAACAAAGAGAAATGTGAAACTGACTCTACATTAATTCACATATTCCTAGTGACTGCGCACACAACATGGCCAAACAAAAGCAAAAGAAAGCACCTGGCCTACCAATCCAATGGAAACTCATAGGTAACGCAGTCCATTGGACTATGCAATTACATGCAGCCATACAAAGTCCATGGGCCTTGCCTCAGAGTCGAACTCACAACCTCTCGCAGCCCAACAAAAAAGCCTACTACTTCAGCAACACAGAGAAGTGTGAAACTGTCTCTACATTAACTCACATAATCATAGTGACTGCGCACAAAACATGGCCAAACGAAAACAAAAGACAGTACCTGGCCTATCAATCCATTGGACTAGGCAATTACATGCAGCCATACAAAGTCCATGGGCCTTGCCGCAGAGTCAAACCCACAACCTCTCACAGCCCAAGCAAAGAGCCTACCACTACACCAACACAGAGAACTGCGAAACTGACTCAACATAAATTCACATAATCCTAGTGACTGCGCACACAACATGGCCAAACAAAAGCAAAAGACAGTCCCTTGCCTATCAATCCAATGGAAACTCATAGACAACATAGTCCATTGGAATAGGCAATTACATGCAGCCTCACAAAGTCCATGGGCCTTGCCTCAGAGTCAAACCCACAACCTCTGGCAGAACAAGCAAAGAGCCTACAACTACACCAACACAAAGAAGTAGGAAGCTGCGTCTACATTAATTCACATAATCCTAGTGACTGCGCACACAACATGGCCAAACAAAAACAAAAGACAGTACCTGGCCTATCAATCCATTGGAAACTAATAGGCAACACAGTCCATTGGACTAGGCAATTGCATGCAGCCATTAAAAGTCCATGGGCCTTGCCTCAGAGTCAAACCCACAACTTCTCGCAGCCCAAGCAAAGATCCTACCACTACACCAACACAGAGAAATGTGAAACTGACTCTACATTAAATCACATAATCCTAGTGACTGCGCACACAACATGGCCAAACGAAAGCAAAAGTCAATACCTGGCCTATCAATCCAATGGAAACTCATAGGCAACACAGTCCATTGGACTAGGCAATTACATGCAGTTATACAAAGTCCATGAACCTTGCATTAGAGTCAAACCCACAACTTCTCGCAGCCAAAGCAAAGAGAATACCACTACACCAACACAGAGAAGTTTGAAACTGACTCTTCATTAACTCACATAATCCTAGTGACTGCGCACACAACATGGCTAAACGAAAGCAAAAGACAGTACCCGGCCTATCAATCCAATGGAAACTCATAGGCAACACAGTCCATTAGACTAGGCAATTACATACAGCCATAATAAGTCCATGGGCCTTGCCCCAGAGTCAAACCCACAACATCTATGCAGCCCAAGCAAAGAGCCTACCACTACACCAACACAGAGAAATGTGAAACTGACTCTACATTAATTCACATAATCCTAGTGACTGTGCACACAACATGGCCAAACGAAAGCAAAAGTAAATACCTGGCCTATCAATCCAATGGAAACTCATAGGTAACACAGTCCATTGGACTATGCAATTACATGCAGCCATAAAAAGTCCATGGGCCTTGCCTCAGAGTCAAACCCACAACCTCTAACAGCTCAAGCAAAAAGCCTACCACTACACCAACACAGAGAAGTGCGAAACTAATTGAACATAAATTCACATAATCCTAGTGACTGCGCACACAACATGGCCAAACGAAAGCAAAAGACAGTACCTGGCCTATCAATCCAATGGAAACTCATAGGTAACACAGTCCATTGGACTATGCAATTACATGCAGCCATACAAAGTCCATGGGCCTTGCCTCAGAGTCGAACTCACAACCTCTCGCAGCCCAAGAAAAAAGCCTACCATCACAGCAACACAGAGAAGTGTGAAACTGACTCTACATTAATTCACATAATCCTAGTGACTGCGCACACAACATGGCCAAACAAAAGCAAAAGACAGTACCTGGCCTATCATTCCAATTAAAACTCATAGGCAACATAGTCCATTGGACTAGGCAATAACATGCAGCCATACAACGTCCATGGGCCTTGCCTCAAAGTCGAACTCACAACCTCTCGCAGCTCAAGCAAAGAGCCTACCACTACACCAACACATAGAAATGTGAACCTGACTCTACATTAATTCACATAATCCTAGTGACTGCGCACACAACATGGCCAAACAAAAGCAAAAGGCAGTACCTGGCCTATCAATCCAATGGAAACTCATTGGCAACACAGTCCATTGGACTAGACAAGTACATGGAGACATACAAAGTCCATGGGCCTTGCCTCAGAGTCAAACCCACAACCTCTCGCAGCCAAGCAAAGAGCCTACTACTACACCAACACAGAAAAGTGGGAAACTGGTACTACATTAATTCACATAATCCTACCGACTGCGCACACAACATGGCCAAACAAAAGACAATACCTGGCCTATCAATCCAATGGAAACTCATAGGCAACACAGTCCATTAGACTAGGCAAATACATGCAGCCATACAAAGTTCATGGGCCTTGCCTCAGAGTCGAACCCACATCCTCTTGGAGAACAAGCAAAGAGCCTACCACTAAACCAACACAGAGAAGTTGGAAACTGACTCTACATTAATTCATATAATCCTAGTGACTGCGCACACAACATGGCCAAACAAAAGCAAAAGACAGTACCTGGCCTATCAATCCAATGGAAACTCATAGGCAACACAGTACATTGGACTAGACAATTACATGGAGACATACAAAGTCCATGGGCCTTGCCTCAGAGTCAAACCCACAACCTCTCGCAGCCAAGCAAAGAGCCTACTACTACACCAACACAGAAAAGTGGGAAACTGGTACTACATTAATTCACATAATCCTACCGACTGCGCACACAACATGGCCAAACAAAAGCAAAAGTCAGTACCTGGCTTATCAATCCAATGGAAACTCATAGGCAACACAGTCCATTGGACTAGAAAATTACATGGAGACATAAAAAGTCCATGGGCCTTGCCTCAGAGTCAAACCCACAACCTCTAGCAGCCAAGCAAAGAGCCTACCACTACACCAACACAGAGAAGTGGGAAACTGATTCTACATTAATTCACATAATCCTACCGACTGCGCACACAACATGGCTAAACAAAAGACAATACCTGGCCTATCAATTCAATGGAAACTCATAGGCAACACAGTCCATTGGACTACGCAATTACATGCAGCCATACAAAGTCCATGGGCTTTGCCTAAGAGTCAAACCCACAACTTCTCGCAGCCCAAGCAAAGAGCCTACCACTACACCAACACAGAGAAGTGGGAAACTGATTCTACATTAATTCACAAAATCCTACCGACTGCGCACACAACATGGCCAAACAAAAGACAATACCTGGCCTATCAATCCAATGGAAACTCATAGGCAACACAGTCCATTAGACTAGGCAAATACATGCAGCCATACAAAGTTCATGGGCCTTGCCTCAGAGTCGAGCCCACATCCTCTTGGAGAACAAGCAAAGAGCCTACCACTAAACCAACACAGAGAAGTTGGAAACCGACTCTACATTAATTCATATAATCCTAGTGACTGCGCACACAACATGGCCAAACAAAAGCAAAAGACATTACCTGGCCTATCAATCCAATGTAAACTCATAGGTAACACAGTACATTGGACTAGGCAATTGCATGCAGCCATACAAAGCCCATGGGCCTTGGCCCAGAGTCAAACCCACAACCTCTCGTAGCCCAAGCAAAGAGCCTACCAATACACCAACACAGAGAAGTGGAAAACAGATTCTACATTAATTCACATAATCCTAGTGACTGCGCACACAACATGGCCAAACAAAAGCAAAAGACGGTACCTGGCCTATTAATCCAATGGAAACTCATAGGCAACGCAATCAATTGGACTAGGCAATTACATGCAGCCATACAAAGTCCATGGGCCTTGTCTCAGAGTCAAACCTACAACCTCTCTCAGCCCAAGCAAAGAGCCTACCACTACACCAACACAGAGAAGAGCGAAACTGACTCAACATAAATTCACATAATCCTAGTGACTGCGCACACAACATGGCCAAACGAAAGCAAAAGACAGTCCCTGGCCTATCAATCCAACGGAAACTCATAGACAACATAGTCCATTGGACTAGGCAATTACATGCAGCCATACAAAGTCCATGGGCCTTGCCTCAGAGTCAAACCCACAACCTCTGGCAGAACAAGCAAAGAGCTTACAACTAACACCAACACAAAAAAGTAGGAAGCTGCGTCTACATTAATTCACATATTCCTAGTGAATGCGCACACAACATGGCCAAACAAAAGCAGAAGACATTACCTGGCCTATCAAACCAATGGAAACTCATAGGCAACACAGTCCATTGGACTAGGCAATTACATGCAGCCATACAAAGTCCATGGGCTTTGCCTCAGAGTCAAACCCACAATTTCTCACAGCCCAAGCAAAGAGCCTACCACTACACCAACACAGAGAAGTTGGTAACAGAGTTTACATTAGTTCACATAATCCTAGTGACTGTGCACACAACATGGCCAAACAAATGCAAAAGACATTATCTGGCCTATCAATCCAATGGAAACTCATAGGCAACACAGTCCATTAGACTAGGCAAATATATGCAGCCATACAAAGTTCATGGGCCTTGCCTCAGAGTCGAACCCACAACCTCTTGGAGAACAAGCAAAGAGCCTACCACTAAACCAACACAGAGAAGTAGGTGATTGACTCTACATTAATTCACATAATCCTAGTGACTGCGCACACAACATGGCCAAACAAAAGCAAAAGACGGTATCTGGCCTATCAATCCAATTGAAGCTCATAAGCAACATAGTCCATTGGACTAGGCAATAACATGCAGCCATACAATGTCCATGGGCCTTGCCTCAAAGTCGAACTCACAACCTCTCGCAGCTCAAGCAAAGAGCCTACTACTACACCAACACAGAGAAATGTTTACCTGACTCTACATTAATTCACATAAACCTAGTGACTGCGCACACAACATGGCCAAACGAAAGCAAAAGTCAATACCTGGCCTATCAATCCAATGGAAACTCATAGGCAACACAGTCCATTGGACTAGGCAATTACATGCAGCCATAAAAAGTCCATGGGCCTTGCCTCAGAGTCAAATCCACAACCTCGCGCAGCTCAAGCAAAGAGCCTACCACTACACCAACACAGAGAAATGTGAAACTGACTCTATATTAATTCACATAATCCTAGTGACTGCGCACACAACATGGCCAAACGAAAGCAAAAGTCAATACCTGGCCTATCAATCCAATGGAAACTCATAGGCAACACAGTCCTTTGGACTAGGCAATTACATGCAGCCATACAAAGTCCATGAGCCTTGCATTTGAGTCAAACTCACAACCTCTCCCAGCCCAAGCAAAGAGCCTACCACTACACCAACACAGAGATGTGGGAAACTGACTCAACATTAATTCACATAATCCTAGTGACTGCGCACAAAACATGGCCAAACAAAAGCAAAAGAAGGCACCTGGCCTATCAATCCAATGGAATCTAATAGGTAACACAGTCCATTGGACTATGCAATTACATGCAGCCATAAAAAGTCCATGGGCCTTGCCTCAGAGTCGAACTCACAACCTCTCGCAGCCCAAGAAAAACGCCTACCACTACAGCAACACGGAGAAGTGTGAAACCGACTCTACATTAACTCACATAATCCTAGTGACTGCGCACACAACATGGCCAAAAGAAAGCAAAAGACAGTACCTGGCCTATCAATCCAATGGAAACTCAGAGGCAACCCCATCCATTGGACTAGGCAATTACATGCAGCCATACAGAGGTCATGGGCCTTGCCTCAGAGTCTATCCCACAACCTCTCGCAGCCAAGCAAAGCGCCTTCCACTACACCAACACAGAGAAGTGGGAAGCTGATTCTACATTAATTCACATAATCCTACCGACTTCGCACACAACATAACCAAACAAAAGACAATACCTGGCCTATCAGTCCAATGAAAACTCATAGGCAACACAGTCCATTGGACTAGGCAATTACATGCAGCCATACAAAGTCTATGGGCTTTGCCTCAGAGTCAAACCCACATTTTCTCGCAGCCCAAGAAAAGAGCCTACCACTACACCAACACAGAGAAGTTGAAAACTGAGTTTACATTAGTTCACATAATCCTAGTGACTGCGCACACAACATGGCCAAACAAAAGCAAAAGGTAGTACCTGGCCTATCAATCCAATAGGAACTCATAGGTAACACAGTCAACTAAAATAGGCAATTACATGCAGCCATACAAACTCCATGGGCCTTGCCTCAAAGTCGAACCAACAACCTTTCGCAGCTTAAGCAAAGAGACTACCACTACACCAACACAGAGAAGTAGGTAAATGACTCTACATTAATTCACATAATCCTAGTGACTGCGCACACAACATGGCCAAACAAATGCAAAAGACATTAACTGGCCTATCAATCCAATGAAATCATAGGCAACATAGTCCATTAGACTAAGCAAATATATGCAGCCATACAAAGTTAATGGGCCTTGCCTCAGAGTCGAACCCACAACCTCTTGGAGAACAAGCAAAGAGCCTACCACTAAACCAACACAGAGAAGTTGGAAACAGACTCTACATTAATTCACAGAATCCTAGTGACTACGCACACAACATGGCCAAACAAAAGCAAAAGACAGTACCTGGCCTATCAATCCAATGGAAACCCAAAGCTAACACAGTACATTGGACTAGGCAATTACATGCAGCCATACAAAGCCCATTGGCGTTGCCCAAGAGTCGAACCCACACCCTCTCGTAGCCCAAGGAAAGAGCCTACTAATACACCAACACAGAGAAGTGGAAAACCGATTCTTCATTAATTCACATAATCCTAGTGACTGCGCACATAACATGGCCAAACAAAAGCAAAAGACAGTACCTGGCCTACCAAACCAATGGAAACTCATAGGCAACACAGTCCATTGGACTAGACAATTACATGCAGACATACAAAGTCCACGGGCCTTGCATTAGAGTCGAACCCACAACCTCTCGCAGCCCAAGCAAAGAGCCTACCACTACACCAACACAGAGAAGTGGGAAACTGATTCTACATTAATTCAAATAATCCTACTGACTGCGCACACAACATGGCCAAACAAAAGACAATACCTGGCCTATCAATTCAAAGGAAACTCATAGGCAACACAGTCCATTGGACTTGGCAATTACATGCAGCCATACAAAGTCCATGGGCTTTGCCTCAGAGTCAAACCCACAATTTCTCGCAGCCCAAGGAAATAGCCTACGATTACCCCAACACAGAGAAGTTGGAAACTGAGTTTACATTAGTTCACATAATCCTAGTGACTGCGCACACAACATGGCCAAACAAAAGACAATACCTGGCCTATCAATTCAATGGAAACTCATAGGCAACACAGTCAATTGAACTAGGCAATTACATGCTGCCATACAAACTCCATGGGCTTTGCCTCAGAGTCGAACCCACAACCTCTCACAGCTTAAGCAAAGAGACTACAACTACACCAACACAGAGAAGTAGGTGAATGAGTCTACAATAATTCACATAATCCTAGTGACTGCGAACACAACATAGCCAAACAAAAGCAAAAGACAGTACCTGGCCTATCAATCCAATTGAAACTCATAGGCAACATAGTCCATTGGACTAGGCAATAACATGCAGCCATACAAAGTCCATGGGCCTTGCCTCAAAGTCTAACTCACAACCTCTACGCAGCTCAAGCAAAGAGCCTACCACTACACCAACACAGAGAAATGTGAACCTGACTCTACATTAATTCACATAATCCTAGTTACTGCGAACACAACATGGCCAAACATAAGCAAAAGGCAGTACCTGGCCTATCAATCCAATGGGAACTCATAGGCAACACAGTCAATTGAACTACGCAATTACATGCAGCCATACAAACTCCATGGGCCTTGCCTCAGAGGCGTACCCACAACCTCTCGCAGCTTAAGCAAAGAGCCTACCCCTAAACCAACACAGAGAAGTGGGAAACTGATTCTACATTAATTCACATAATCCTACCGACTGCGCACACAACACGGCCAAACAAAAGACAATACCTGGCCTATCAATTCAATGGAAACTCATAGGCAACACAGTCCATTGGACTAGGCAATTACATGCAGCCATACAAAGTCCATGGGCTTTGCCTAAAAGTCAAACCCACAACTTCTCGCAGCCCAAGCAAAGAGCCTACCACTACACCAACACAGAGAAGTTGGTAACTGAGTTTACATTAATTCACATAATCCTAGTGACTGCGCACACAACATGGCCAAACAAAAGCAAAAGACAGTACCTGGCCTATCAATCCAATGGAAAATCATAGGCAACACAGTCCATTGGACTAGACAATTACATGGAGACATACAAAGTCCATGGGCCTTTCCTCAGAGTCAAACCCACAACCTCTCGCAGCCAAGCAAAGAGCCTACCACTACACCAACACAGAGAAGTGGGAAACTGATTCTACATTAATTCACATAATCCTACCGACTGCGCACACAACATGGCCAAACAAAAGACAATACCTGGCCTATCAATCCAATGGAAACTCATAGGCAACACAGTCCATTAGACTAGGCAAATACATGCAGCCATATAAAGTTCATGGGCCTTGCCTCAGAGTCGAACCGACATCCTCTTGGAGAACAAGCAAAGAGCCTACCACTAAACCAACACAAAGAAGTTGGAAACCGACTCCACATTAATTCACATAATCCTAGTGACTGCGCACACAACATGGCCAAACAAAAGCAAAAGACATTACCTGGCCTATCAATCCAATGTAAACTCATAGGTAACACAGTACATTACTAGGATTATGTGAGTTAATGTAGAGTCAGGTTCACATTTCTCTGTGTTGGTGTAGTGGTAGGATCTTTGCTTGAGCTGCGAGAGGTTGTGAGTTAGACTTTGAGGCATGGCCCATGGACTTTGTATGGCTGCATGTTATTGCCTAGTCCAATGGACTATGTTGCCTATGAGTTTCAATTGGATTGATAGGCCAGGTACTGTCTTTTGCTTTTGTTTGGCCATGTTGTGTTCGCAGTCACTAGGATTATGTGAATTAATGTAGAGTCATTCACCTACTTCTCTGTGTTGGTGCAGTTGTAGTCTCTTTGTTGCTTATGAGTTTCAATTTGATTGATAGGCCAGGTACTGTCTTTTGCTTTTGTTTGGCCATGTTATGTGCGCAGTCACTAGGATTATGTGAATTAATGTAGAGTCATTCACCTACTTCTCTGTGTTGGTGTAGTGGTAGTCTCTTTGCTTAAACTGCGAAAGGTTGTGGGTTCGACTCTGAGGCAAAGCCCATGGAGTTTGTATGGCAGCATGTAATTGCCTAGTTCAAGTGACTGTGTTGCCTATGAGTTTCCATTGAATTGATAGGCCAGGTATTGTCTTTTGTTTGGCCATGTTGTGTGCGCAGTCACTAGGATTATGTGAACTAATGTAAACTCAGTTTCCAACTTCTCTGTGTTGGTGTAATCGTAGGCTATTTCCTTGGGCTGCGAGAAATTGTGGGTTTGACTCTGAGGCAAAGCCCATGGACTTTGTATGGCTGCATGTAATTGCCAAGTCCAATGGACTGTGTTGCCTATGAGTTTCCTTTGAATTGATAGGCCAGGTATTGTCTTTTGTTTGGCCATGTTGTGTGCGCAGTCGGTAGGATTATTTGAATTAATGTAGAATCAGTTTCCCACTTCTCTGTGTTGGTGTAGTGGTCGGCTCTTTGCTTCGGCTGCGAGAGGTTGTGGGTTCGACTCTAATGCAAGGCCCATGGACTTTGTATGTCTCCATGTAATTGTCTAGTCCAATGGACTGTGTTGCCTATGAGTTTCCATTGGTTTGATAGGCCAGGTACTGTCTTTTGCTTTTGTTTGGCCATGTTATGTGCGCAGTCACTAGGATTATGTGAGTTAATGAAGAATTGGTTTTCCACTTCTCTGTGTTGGTGTATTAGTAGGCTCTTTCCTTGGGCTACGAGAGGGTGTGGGTTCGACTCTGGGGCAAGGCCAATGGGCTTTGTATGGCTGCATGTAATTGCCTAGTCCAATGTACTGTGTTAGCTTTGAGTTTCCATTGGATTGATAGGCCAGGTGCTGTCTTTTGCTTTTGTTTTGCCATGTTGTGTGCGCAGTCACTAGGATTCTGTGAATTAATGTAGAGTTTGTTTCCAACTTCTCTGTGTTGGTTTAGTGGTAGGCTCTTTGCTTGTTCTCCAAGAGGTTGTGGGTTCGACTCTGGGGCAAGGCCCATTAACTTTGTATGGCTGCATATATTTGCTTAGTCTAATGGACTATGTTGCCTATGATTTCATTGGATTGATAGGCCAGATAATGTCTTTTGCATTTGTTTGGCCATGTTGTGTGTGCAGTCTCTAGGATTATGTGAATTAATGTAGAGTCATTTACCTACTTCTCTGTGTTGGTGTAGTGGTAGTCTTTCTGCTTAAGCTGCGAAAGGTTGTTGGTTTGACTTTGAGGCAAGGCCCATGGAGTTTGTATGGATGCATGTAATTGCCTATTTCAGTTGACTGTGTTACCTATGAGTTCCTATTGGATTGATAGGCCAGGTACTACCTTTTGCTTTTGTTTGGCCATGTTGTGTGCGCAGTCACTAGGATTATGTGAACTAATGTAAACTCAGTTTTCAACTTCTCTGTGTTGGTGTAGTGGAAAGCTCTTTTCTTGGGCTGCGAGAAAATGTGGGTTTGACTCTGAGGCAAAGCCCATAGACTTTGTATGGCTGCATGTAATTGCCTAGTCCAATGGACTGTGTTGCCTATGAGTTTTCATTGGACTGATAGGCCAGGTATTGTCTTTTGTTTGGTTATGTTGTGTGCGAAGTCGGTAGGATTATGTGAATTAATGTAGAATCAGTTTCCCACTTCTCTGTGTTGGTGTAGTGGAAGGCGCTTTGCTTGGCTGTGAGAAGTTGTGGGTTTGACTCTGAGGCAAGGCCCATGGACTTTGTATGGCTGCATGTAATTGCATAGTTCAATGGACTGTGTTGCCTATGAGTTTCCATTGGCTTGATAGGCCAGGTATTGACTTTTGCTTCTGTTTGGCCATGTTGTGTGCGCAGTCACTAGGATTATGTGAATTAATGTAGATGCAGCTTCCTACTTCTTTGTGTTGGTGTGGTTGTAGGCTCTTTGCTTGTTCTTCCAGAGGTTGTGGGATACACTCTGAGGCAAGGCCCATGGACTCTGTATGGCTGCTTGTAATTGCCTAGTCCAATGGATGGGTTTGCCTCTGAGTTTCCATTGTCTTTTGCTTTTGTTTGGCCATGTTGTGTGCGCAGTCACTAGGATTATGTGAGTTAATGTAGAGTCAGTTTCACACTTCTCCGTGTTGCTGTAGTGGTAGGCTTTTTTCTTGGGCTGCGAGAGGTTGTGAGTTTGACTCTGAGGCAAGGCCCATGGACTTTGTATGGCTGCATGTAATTGCCTAGTCCAATGGACTGTGTTGCCTATGAGTTTCCATTGGATTGATAGGCCAGGTATTGACTTTTGCTTTCGTTTGGCCATGTTGTGTGCGCAGTCACTAGGTTTATGTGAATTAATGTAGAGTCAGGTTCACATTTCTCTGTGTTGGTGTAGTGGTAGGCTCTTTGCTTGAGCTGCGAGAGGTTGTGAGTTCGACTTTGAGGCAAGGCCCATGGACATTGTATGGCTGCATGTTATTGCCTAGTCCAATGGACTATGTTGCTTATGAGCTTCAATTGGATTGATAGGCCAGATACTGTCTTTTGCTTTTGTTTGGCCATGTTGTGTGCTCAGTCACTAGGAATATGTGAATTAATGTAGACGCAGATTCCTACTTTTTTGTGTTGGTGTAGTTGTAAGCTCTTTGCTTGTTCTGCCAGAGGTTGTGGGTTTGACTCTGAGGCAAGGCCCATGGACTTTGTATGGCTGCATGTAATTGCCTAGTCCAATGGACTATGTTGTCTATGAGTTTCCATTGGATTGATAGACCAGGGACTGTCTTTTGCTTTTGTTTGGCCATGTTGTGTGCGCAGTCACTAGGATTATGTGAATTTATGTTGAGTCAGTTTCGCTCTTCTCTGTGTTGGTGTAGTGGTAGGCTCTTTGCTTGGGCTGAGAGAGGTTGTGGGATTGACTCTGAGACAAGGCCCATGGACTTTGTATGGCTGCATGTAATTGCCTAGTCCAATTGATTGCGTTGCCTATGAGTTTCCATTGGATTGATAGGCCAGGTACCGTCTTTTGCTTTTGTTTGGCCATGTTGTGTGCGCAGTCACTAGGATTATGTGAATTAATGTAGAATCAGTTTCCCACTTCTCTGTGTTGGTTTAGGGGTAGGCTCTTTGCTTAAGCTGCGAGAGGTTGTGGGTTCGACTCTGAGGCCAAGGCCCATGGAGTTTGTATGGCTGCATATAATTGCGTAGTTCAATTGACTGTGTTGCCTATGAGTTCCCATTGGATTGATAGGCCAGGTACTGCCTTTTGCTTTTGTTTGGCCATGTTGTGTGCGCAGTCACTAGGATTATGTGAATTAATGTAGAGTCAGGTTCACATTTCCCTGTGTTGGTGTAGTGGTAGGCTCTTTGCTTGAGCTGCGAGAGGTTGTGAGTTCGACTTTGAGGCAAGGCCCATGGACGTTGTATAGCTGCATGTTATTGCTTAGTCCAATGGACTATGTTGCCTATGAGTTTTAATTGGAATGATAGGCCAGGTACTGTCTTTTGCTTTTGTTTGGCCATGTTGTGTGCGCAGTCACTAGGATTATGTGAATTAATGTAGAGTCAGTTTCACACTTCTCTGTGTTGCTGTAGTGGTAGGCTTTTTTCTTGGGCTGCGAGAGGTTGTGAGTTCGACTCTGAGGCAAGGCCCATGGACTTTGTATGGCTGCATGTAATTGCCTAGTCCAATAGACTTTGTTGCCTATGAGTTTCCATTGGATTGATAGGCCAGGCATTGACTTTTGCTTTCGTTTGGCCATGTTGTGTGCGCAGTCACTAGGATTATGTGAATTTATGTTCAATTAGTTTCGCACTTCTCTGTGTTGGTGTAGTGGTAGGCTTTTTGCTTGAGCTGTTAGAGGTTGTGGGTTTGACTCTGAGGCAAGGCCCATGGACTTTGTATGGCTGCATGTTATTGCCTAGTCCAATGGACTGTGTTGCCTATGAGTTTCCATTGGATTGATAAGCCAGGTACTGTCTTTTGCTTTTGTTTAGCCATGTTGTGTGCGCAGTCGGTAGGATTATGTGAATTAATGTAGAATCAGTTTCCCACTTCTCTGTATTGGTGTAGTGGTAGGCTCTTTGCTTGGCTGCGAGAGGTTGTGGGTTTGACTCTGAAGCAAGGCCCATGGACTTTGTATGTCTCCATGTAATTGTCTAGTCCAATGGACTGTGTTGCCTATGAGTTTCCATTGGATTGATAGGCCAGGTACTGTCTTTTGCTTTTGTTTGGCCATGTTGTGTGCGCAGTCACTAGGATTATGTGAATTAATGTAGAGTCAGTTTCTAACTTCTCTGTGTTGGTTTAGTGGTAGGCTCTTTGCTTGTTCTCCAAGAGGTTGTGGGTTCGACTCTGAGGCAAGGCCCATGAACTTTGTATGGCTGCATGTATTTGCCTAGTCTAATGGACTGTGTTGCCTATGAGTTTCCATTGGATTGATAGGCCAGATAATGTCTTTTGCATTTGTTTCGCAATGTTGTGTGCAAAGTCACTAGGATTATGTGAACTAATGTAAACTCAGTTTCCATCTTGTCTGTGTTGGTGTAGTGGTAGGCTCTTTGCTTGGGCTGCGAGAAATTGTGGGTTTGACTCTGAGGCAAAGCCCATGGACTTTGTATGGCTGCATGTAATTGTTTAGTCCAATGGACTGTGTTGCCTATGAGTTTCCATTGGCTTGATAGGCCAGGTAATGTCTTTTGCTTTTGTTTGGCCATGTTGTGTGCGCAGTCTCTAGGAATATGTGAATTAATGTAGACGCACCTTCCTACTTTTTTGTGTTGGTGTAGTTGTAAGCTCTTTGCTTGTTCTGCCAGAGGTTGTGGGTTTGACTCTGAGGCAAGGCCCATGGACTTTGTATGGCTGCATGTAATTGCCTAGTCCAATGGACTATGTTGTATATGAGTTTCCATTGGATTGATAGGCCAGGGACTGTCTTTTGCTTTTGTTTGGCCATGTTGTGTGCGCAGTCACTAGGATTATGTGAATTTATGTTGAGTCAGTTTCGCTCTTCTCTGTGTTGGTGTAGTGGTAGGCTCTTTGCTTGGGCTACAAGAGGTTGTGGGTTCGACTCTGAGGCAAGGCCCATGGACTTTGTATGGCTGCATGTAATTGCCTAGTCCAATTGATTGCTTTGCCTATGAGTTTCTATTGGATTGATAGGCCAGGTACTGTCTTTTGCTTTTGTTTGGCCATGCTGTGTGCGCAGTCACTAGGATTATGTGAATTAATGTAGAATCAGTTTTTCACTTCTCTGTGTTGGTGTATTGGTAGGCTCTTTGCTTGGGCTACGAGAGGTTGTGGGTTCGACTCTGGGGCAAGGCCCATGGGCTTTGTATGGCTGCATTTAATTGCCTAGTCTAATGTACTGTGTTACCTTTGAGTTACCATTGGATTGATAGGCCAGGTACTGTCTTTTGCTTTTGTTTGGCCATGTTGTGTGCGCAGTCACTAGGATTATGTGAATTAATGTAGAGTCGGTTTCCAACTTCTCTGTGTTGGTGTAGTGGTAGGCTCTTTGCTTGTTCTCCAAGAAGTTGTGGGTTCGACTCTGAGGCAAGGCCCATGAACTTTGTATGGCTGCATGTATTTGCCTAGTCTAATGGACTGTATTGCCTATGAGTTTCCATTGGATTGATAGGCCAGGTATTGTCTTTTGTTTGGCCATGTTGTGTGCGCAGTCACTAGGATTATGTGAATTAATGTAGAATCAGTTTTTCACTTCTCTGTGTTGGTGTAGTGGTAGGCTCTTTGCTTGGCTGCGAGAGGTTGTGGGTTTGACTCTGAGGCAAGGCCCATGGACTTTGTATGTCTCCATGTAATTGTCTAGTTCAATGGACTGTGTTGCCTATGAGTTTCCATTGGCTTGATAGGCCAGGTAATGTCTTTTGCTTTTGTTTGGCCATGTTGTGTGCACATTCACTAGGATTATGTGAATTAATGTAGACGCAGCTTCCTACTTCTTTGTGTTGGTGTAGTTGTAGGCTCTTTGCTTGTTCTGCCAGAGGTTGTGGGTTTGACTCTGAGGCAAGGCCCATGGACTTTGTATGGCTGCATGTAATTGCCAAGTCCAATGGACTGTGTTGCCTATGAGTTTCCATTGGATTGATAGGCCAGGTATTGTCTTTTGCTTTTGTTTGGCCATGTTGTGTGCGCAGTCACTAGGATTATGTGAATTAATGTAGAATCCATTTCCCACTTCTCTGTGTTGGTGTAGTGGAAGCTGCTTTGCTTGGCTGCGAGAGGTTGTGGGTTTGACTCTGCGGCATGGCCCATGGACTTTGTATGGCTGCATGTAATCGCCTAGTTCAATGGACTGTGTTGCCTATGGGTTTCCATTGGCCTGATAGGCCAGGTAATGTCTTTTGCTTTTGTTTGGCCATGTTGTGTGCGCATTCACTAGGATTATGTGAATTAATGTAGACGCAGCTTCCTACTTCTTTGTGTTGGTGTAGTTGTAGGCTCTTTGCTTGTTTTGCCAGAGGTTGTGGGTTTGACTCTGAGGCAAGGCCCATGGACTTTGTGAGGCTGCATGTAATTGCCTATTCCAATGGACTATGTTGTCTATGAGTTTCCATTGGATTGATAGGCAAGGGACTGTCTTTAGCTTTTGTTTGGCCATGTTGTGTGCGCAGTCACTAGGATTATGTGAATTTATGTTGAGTCAGTTTCGTACTTCTCTGTGTTGGTGTAGTGGTAGGCTCTTTGCTTGGGCTGTGAGAAGTTGTGGGTTTGACTCTGAGGCAAGGCCCATGGACTTTGTATGGCTGCATGTAATTGCCTAGTCCAATGGATTGATAGGCCAGGTACTGTCTTTTGTTTTCGTTTGGCCATGTTTTGTGCGCAGTCACTAGGATTATGTGAGTTAATGTAGAGTCAGTTTCACATTTCTCTTTGTTGGTGTAGTGGTAGGCTCTTTGCTTGGGCTGTGAGAGGTTGTGGGTTTGACTCTGAGGCAAGGCCCATGGACTTTTTATGGCTGCATGTAATTGCCTAGTCCAATGGACTGTGTTGCCTATGAGTTTCCATTGGATTGATAGGCCAGGTATTGACTTTTGCTTTCGTTTAGCCATGTTGTGTGCGCAGTCACTAGGATTATGTGAATTAATGTAGAGTCAGTTTCAGACTTCTCTGTGTTGGTGTAGTGGTAGGCTCTTTGCTTGGGCTGCAAGAGGTTGTGGGTTTGACTCTAATGCAAGGCTTATGGACTTTGTATGGCTGCATGTAATTGCCTAGTCCAATAGACTTTGTTGCCTATGAGTTTCCATTGGATTGATAGGCCAGGTATTGACTTTTGCTTTCGTTTGGCCATGTTGTGTGCGCAGTCACTAGGATTATGTGAATTAATGTAGAGTCTGTTTCACATTTCTCTGTGTTGGTGTAGTGGTAGGCTCTTTGCTTGGGCTGCGAGAGGTTGTGGGTTTGACTTTGAGGCAAGGCCCATGGACTTTTTATGGCTGCATGTAATTGCCTAGTCCAATGGACTGTGTTGCCTATGAGTTTCCATTGGATTGATAGGCCAGGTACTGTCTTTTGTTTTCGTTTGGCTATGTTGTGTGCGCACTCACTAGGATTATGTGAATTAATGTAGAGGCAGGTTCACATTTCTCTGTGTTGGTGTAGTGGTAGGCTCTTTGCTTGAGCTGCGAGAGGTTGTGAGTTCGACTATGAAGCAAGGCCCATGGACTGTGTATGGTTGCATGTTATTGCCTGGTCCAATGGACTGTGTTGCCTATGAGTTTCCATTGGATTGATAAGCCAGGTACTGTCTTTTGCTTTTGTTTAGCCATGTTGTGGGCGCAGTCGGTAGGATTATGTGAATTAATGTAGAATCAGTTTCCCACTTCTCTGTATTGGTGTAGTGGTAGGTTCTTTGCTTGGCTGCGAGAGGTTGTGGGTTTGACGCTGAGGCAAGGCCCATGGACTTTGTATGTCTCCATGTAATTGTCTAGTCCAATGGACTGTGTTGCCTATGAGTTTCCATTGGATTGATAGGCCAGGTACTGTCTTTTGCTTTTGTTTGGCCATGTTGTGTGCGCAGTCACTAGGATTATGTGAATTAATGTAGAGTCAGTTTCCAACTTCTCTGTGTTGGTTTAGTGGTAGGCTCTTTGCTTGTTCTCCAAGAGGTTGTTGGTTCGACTCTGAGGCAAGGCCCATGAACTTTGTATGGCTGCATGTATTTGCCTAGTCTAATGGACTGTGTTGCCTATGAGTTTCCATTGGATTGATAGGCCAGATAATGTCTTTTGCATTTGTTTCGCCATGTTGTGTGCACAGTCACTAGGATTATGTGAACTAATGTAAACTCTGTTTCCAACTTGTCTGTGTTGGTGTAGTGGTAGGCTCATTTCTTGGGCTGTGAGAAATTGTGGGTTTGATTCTGAGGCAAAGCCCATGGACTTTGTATGGCTGCATGTAATTGTTTAGTCCAATGGACTGTGTTGCCTATGAGTTTCCATTGGCTTGATAGGCTAGGTAATGTCTTTTGCTTTTGTTTGGCCATGTTGTGTGCGCAGTCGCTAGGAATATGTGAATTAATGTAGACGCAGCTTCCTACTTTTTTGTGTTGGTGTAGTTGTAAGCTCTTTGCTTGTTCTGCCAGAGGTTGTGGGTTTGACTCTGAGGCAAGGCCCATGGACTTTGTATGGCTGTATGTAATTGCCTAGTCCAATGGACTATGTTGTATATGAGTTTCCATTGGATTGATAGGCCAGGGACTGTCTTTTGCTTTTGTTTGGCCATGTTGTGTGCACAGTCACTAGGATTATGTGAACTAATGTAAACTCTGTACCAACTTCTCTGTGTTGGTGTAGTGGTAGGCTCTTTGCTTGGGCTACAAGAGGTTGTGGGTTCGACTCTGAGGCAAGGCCCATGGACTTTGTATGGCTGCATGTAATTGCCTAGTCCAATTGATTGCTTTGCCTATGAGTTTCTATTGGATTTATAGGCCAGGTAATGTCTTTTGCTTTTGTTTGGCCATGTTGTGTGCGCAGTCACTAGGATTATGTGAATTAATGTAGAATCAGTTTTCCACTTCTCTGTGTTGGTGTATTTGTAGGCTCTTTGCTTGGGCTACAAGAGGTTGTGGGTTCGACTCTGGGGCAAGGCCCATGGGCTTTGTATGGCTGCATGTATTTGCCTAGTCTAATGGACTGTGTTGCCTATGAGTTTCCATTGGATTGATAGGCCAGGTATTTTCTTTTGTTTGGCCACGTTGTGTGCGCAGTCGGTAGGATTATGTGAATTAATGTAGAATCAGTTTCCCACTTCTCTGTGTTGTTGTAGTGGTAGGCTCTTTGCTTGGCTGCGAGAGGTTGTGGGTTTGACTCTGAGGCAAGGCCCATGGACTTTGTATGTCTCCATGTAATTGTCTAGTCCAATGGACTGTGTTGCCTATGAGCTTCCATTGGATTGATGGACCAGGTACTGTCTTTTGCTTTTGTTTGGCCATGTTGTGTGCGCAGTCACTAGGATTATGTGAATTAATGTAGAGTCAGGTTCACATTTCTCTGTGTTGGTGTAGTTGTAGGCTCTTTGCTAGAGCTGCGAGAGGTTGTTAGTTCAACTTTGAAGCAAGGCCCATGGACTTTGTATGGCTGCATGTTATTGCCTAGTCCAATGGACTATGTTACCTATGAGTTTCAATTGGAATGATAGGCCAGGTACTGTCTTTTGCTTTTGTTTGGCCATGTTGTGTGCGCAGTCACTAGGATTATGTGAATTAATGTAGAGTCAGTTTCACACTTCTCTGTGTTGCTGTAGTGGTAGGCTTTTTTCTTGGGCTGCGAGAGGTTGTGAGTTCGACTCTGAGGCAAGGCCCATGGACTTTGTATGGCTGCATGATATTGCCTAGTCCAATGGACTATGTTACCTATGAGTTTCAATTGGAATGATAGGCCAGGGATTGTCTTTTGCTTTTGTTTGGCCATGTTGTGTGCGCAGTCACTAGGATTATGTGAATTAATGTAGAATCATTCTCCTACTTCTCTGTGTTGGTGTAGTGGTAGGCTCTTTGCTTGGACTGCGAGCAGTTGTGGTTTGACTCTGAGGCAAAGCCCATGGACTTTGTATGGCTGCATGTAATTGCCTAGTCCAATGGACTATGTTGTCTATGAGTTTCCATTGGATTGATAGGCCAGGGACTGTCTATTGCTTTTGTTTGGCCATGTTGTGTGCGCAGTCACTAGGATTATGTGAATTTATGTTGAGTCAGTTTCGCACTTCTCTGTGTTGGTGTAGTGGTAGGCTCTTTGCTTGGTCTTTGAGAGGTAGTGGTTTTGACTCTGAGGCAAGGCCCATGGACTTTGTATGGTTGCATGTTATTGCCTAGTCCAATGGACTATGTTGCCTATGAGTTTCCATTGGATTAATAGACCAGGTACTGTCTTTTGCTTTTGTTTGGCCATGTTGTGTGCGCAGTCACTAGGATTATGTGAATTAATGTAGAGTCATTCACCTAATTCTTTGTGTTGGTGTAGTGGTAGTCTCTTTGCTTAAGCTGCGAGAGGTTGTGGGTTCGACTCTGAGGCAAGGCCCATGGAGTTTGTATGGCTGCATGTAAGCGCCTAGTACAATTGACTGTGTTGCCTATGAGTTCCCATCGGATTGATAGGCCAGGTACTGTCTTTTGCTTTTGTTTGGCCATGTTGTGTGCGCAGTCACTAGGATTATGTGAACTAATGTAAACTCACATTCCAACTTCTCTGTGTTGGTGTAGTGGAAGGCTCTTTGCTTGGGCTGGGAGAGGTTGTGGATTCGACTCTGAGGCAAGGCCCATGGAGTTTGTATGGCTGCATGTAATCGCCTAGTTCAATTGACTGTGTTGCCTATGAGTTTCCATTGGCTTGATAGGCTAGGTAATGTCTTCTGCTTTTGTTTGGCCATGTTGTGTGCGCAGTCACTAGGATTATGTGAATTAATGTAGACGCAGCTTCCTACTTCTTTGTGTTTTTGTAGTTGTAGGCTCTTTGCTTGTTCTGCCAGAGGTTGTGGGTTTGACTCTGAGGCAAGGCCCATGGAGTTTGTATGGCTGCATGTAATTGCCTAGTCCAATGGACTATGTTGCCTATGAGTTTCCATTGGATTGATAGGCCAGGTACTGCCTTTTGCTTTTGTTTGACCATGTTGTGTGCGCAGTCACTAGGGTTATGGGAATTAATGTAGAGTCAGTTTCCCACTTCTCTGTGTTGGTGTAGTGGTAGGCTCTTTGCTTGGGCTGCGAGAGGTTGTGGGTTCGACTTTTATGCAAGGCTCATGGACTTTGAATGGCTGCATGTAATTTCTTAGTCCAATGGACTGTGTTGCCTATGAGTTTCTATTGGATTGATAGGCCAGTTACTGTCTTTTGTTTTCGTTTGGCCATGTTGTGTGCGCAGTCACTAGGATTATGTGAATTAATGTAGAGTCAGGTTTACATTTCTCTGTGTTGGTGTAGTGGTAGGCTCTTTGCTTGAGCTGCGAGAGGTTGTGAGTTAGACTTTGAGGCAAGGCCCATGGACTTTGTATGGCTGCATGTAATTGCCTAGTCCCATTGATTGCTTTGCCTATGAGTTTCTATTGGATTGATAGGCCAGTTACTGTCTTTTGTTTTCGTTTGGCCATGTTGTGTGCACAGTCACTAGGATTATGTGAATTAATGTAGAGTCATTTACCTACTTCTCTGTGTTGGTGTAGTGGAAGTCTCTTTGCTTAAGCTGCAAGAGGTTGTGGGTTCGACTCTGAGGCAAGGTTCATGGAGTTTGTATGGCTGCATGTAATTGCCTATTTCAATTAACTGTGTTGCCTATGAGTTCCCATTGGATTGATTGGCCAGGTACTGTCTTTTGCTTTTGTTTGGCCATGTTGTGTGCGCAGTCACTAGGATTATGTGAACTAATGTAAACTCAGTTTCCAACTTCTCTGTCTTGGTGTAGTGGTAGGCTCTTTGCTTGGGCTGTGAGAAATTGTGGGTTTGACTCTGAGGCAAAGCCCATGGACTTTATATGGCTGCATGTAATTGCCTAGTCCAATGGACTGTGTTGCCTATGAGTTTTTATTGGATTGATTGGCCAGGTATTATCTTTTGTTTGGTTATGTTGTGTGCGCAGTCGGTAGGATTATGTGAATTAATGTAGAATCAGTTTCCCAGTTCTCTGTGTTGCTGTAGTGGAAGGCTCTTTGCTTAGCTGCAAGAGGTTGTGGGTTTGACCCTGAGGCAAGGCCCATGGAGTTTGTATGGCTGCATGTAATTGCGTAGTCCAATGGACTATGTTGTCTATGAGTTTCCATTGGATTGATAGGCCAGGGACTGTCTTTTGTTTTCGTTTGGTCATGTTGTGTGCGCAGTCACTAGGATTATGTGAATTAATGTAGAGTCATTCTCTTCTCTGTGTTGGTGTAGTGGTAGGCTCTTTCCTTGGGTTACAAGAAGTTGTGGGTTTGACTTTGAGGCAAAGCCCATGGACTTTGTATGGTTGAATGTAATTGCCTAGTCCAATGGACTGTGTTGCCTATGAGTTTTCATTGAATGAATAGGCTAGGTATTGTCTTTTGTTTGGCCATGTTGTGTGCGCAGTCGGTAGGATTATGTGAATTAATGTAGAATCAGTTTCCCACTTCTCTGTGTTAGTGTAGTGGTAGGCTCTTTGCTTGGCTGCGAGAAGTTGTGGGTTTGACTCTGAGGCAAGGCCCATGGACTTTGTATGTCTCCATGTAATTGTCTAGTCCAATGGACTGTGTTGCCTATGAGTTTCCATTGGATTGATAGGCCAGGTACTGTCTTTTGCTTTTGTTTGGCCATGTTGTGTGCGCAGTCACTAGGATTATGTGAATTAATGTAGAAACGGTTTTCCACTTCTCTGTGTTGGTGTATTGGTAGGCTCTTTGCCTTGGCTATAAGAGGTTGTGGGTTTGACTCTGGGGCAAGGCCCATGGGCTTTGTATGGCTGCATGTAATTGCCTAGTCCAATGTACTGTGTTACCTATGAGTTTCCGTTGGATTGATAGGCCACGTACTGTCTTTTGCTTTTGTTTGGCCATGTTGTGTGCGCAGTCACTAGGATTATGTTAATTAATGTAGAGTCGGTTTCCAACTTCTCTGAGTTGGTTTAGTGGTAGGCTCTTTGCTTGTTCTCCAAGAGGTTGTGGGTTCGACTCTGAGGCAATGCCCATGAACTTTACATGGCTGCATGTAAGTGCCTAGTCTAATGGACTGTGTTGCCTATGAGTTTCCATTGGATTGATAGGCCAGATAATGTCTTTTGCATTTGTTTGGCCATGTTGTGTGCGCAGTCACTAGGATTATGTGAATTAATGTAGAGTCATTCACCTACTTCTCTGTGTTGGTGTAGTGGTAGGCTCTTTGCCCTGGCTACGAGAGGTTGTGGGTTCGACTCTGGGGCAAGACCCATGGGCTTTGTATGGCTGCATGTAATTGCCTAGTCCAATGTACTGTGTTACCTATGAGTTTCCATTGGATTGATAGGCCAGGTACTGTCTTTTGCTTTTGTTTGGCCATGTTGTGTGCGCAGTCACTAGGATTATGTTAATTAATGTAGAATCGGTTTCCAACTTCACTGAGTTGGTTTAGTGGTAGGCTCTTTGCTTGTTCTCCAAGAGGTTGTGGGTTCGACTCTGAGGCAAGGCCCATGAACTTTGTTTGGCTGCATGTAATTGCCTAGTCTAATGAACTGTGTTGCCTATGAGTTTCCATTTGATTGAATGGCCAGGTACTGTCTTTTGTTTTCGTTTGGCCATGTTGTGTGCGCAGTCACTAGGATTATGTGAATTAATGCTATTGGATTTTTCAAGTCAGTATTCACACAGCAGTTTCTGCTATTTCATGTATTCCCCTTACATAGTCACTGGTGTGCATACCTTATCTCCCCATAGTGATGTTTTTTTAGGTTTTTGCACCCAGTTCGGACTTAGAATGGTGTTCCAAACGTTATTCCTATTTGTTAGTATTTTTTCGTTTGTGAACCCTCCCCAACCACACCTATTGCCAATCCATATCATACGCATAAATAGCCTGGGTCTCAGCTTCCCATACACGGTAGATACAAGTAAAATATATCTTTTTAAAAGGTATCAACCACTGAGGACTTCGGTTCTTTTAAACAATTTTTCATACACGGTAGGTTTTTTAACTGCATGAGAGGACACACACAAGCTAGGGACCCCAACGTAGAGAAATACTTTGGCGTAGTGTTGGGGCTCTATTGCATTGATCAATTCAGTAGCTAAATTTCTCTTGATTCATATGTTCATGGCAGTAATGCAGATTCCATTTTTCACATATTCACTCTTGCATATAGCTATTGAATTTTTCAAGTCAGTATTCACACAGCAGTTTCTGCTATTTCATGTATTCCCCTTACATAGTCACTGGTGTGCATACCTTATCTCCCCATAGTGCCTGGGATCTGACCCAGACACTAGCAGTTTTGCACTCCTACCCAAAACTGGGCTCTTCACTGAACTCACTACCTCCACGGTTCAACTCTTAACTGAACTTCAACTAACTGACTGGTTTTCCCACCTCCAGGCCTGTGAACTCCTTGGTGGGTGGGGCCAACCGCCTGGCTCCGCCCCACCTGGTGTGGACATCAGCCCCTGGAGGGAGGCAACAACGGTTTTGTGTCTGACTAGTGCAACTATCCGGGAAAGGGGGTGTGTGTGTGTTATGTCTGTGACTAACTGGCTAGTCCAGGGCGTCACACTTGCACCCCCTTCTTGTGATGTGAAGGTGTGTAGTCAGTGCCTACGTGTAATTCCTGACACCACTCCTCTGGCTGACTTGGTGAGCTGTCACTGACTGGGTGGGGTGCAGTAATGGTGGATGCTGCTGCTGCTTGGATAGCATGTGTATCTACTGTGAACAGCTTATCAATGGTGGCAAATCGGGGCAGCTTACCCTCTTGCTCTCCGCAGTTCAACACTCTCACGCGCACTCTTCCCTTCCGTATTAATGAATAAAACTGTGATATAAATAGTATATAGATACCCCACAAATGCAGATAAAGGTAGGTTATGGGAAAAGGGAGAAGAGGGAAACAGGAAAATAGTGTAATAAAGTATACCTTCCAGGGGGGAGAGGAAATGGCAGCACAGCCAGTGGAGGTGAAGCAAGGGGAAGCCTGCAACTAAATTGTTGAGAGCATTATCACATGGTGACTGAGCCTGATTGTAACGGGAGCATAGAGGTGCCGATCCTGTCTTACCTGCGTTGGTGTAGAAGTGGGTTTCCAGTGGTGGAGTCAGCTGTGTGCAGTGGTGGCTGTGGGTTCTTTTATGTGCGACCGTAGTAATAGCTGCGCCCACTTCCTGTATGGGAGTGGAATGCAGTGAGGCTAATGGAACGCACGTCCACGTGCCGCGCCCCTGAAGGTAATACCGATCATTGAATACAAAAAAATTTCTCATACTACTGTATGGGGGTCCCTATATTTAATATGATATCCAAGCCACAGCATCCACCGTTACTTCACCACACCCATTCAGTGACAGCTCACCAAGTCAACCAGAGGAGTGGTGTAAGGAATTACACGTAGGCACTGAGTCCACACCTTCACATCACAAGAAGCGGGTCCACAGGGTAGTGCAAGAATACGAGCAAGTCTTCAGCAAACATCCGCTAGACTTTGGGAGAATAAAAGGGGTCCATATTCATGGTTTAAGAACTTGGGTTCTAACGTGCCCAGAGTATGCTCCACTCTATGCTCCCTTTACAATCAGGCTCAGTCACCATGTGATAACGCTCTCAACTCTTTAGTTGCAGGCTTCCTTTTGCTTCACCTCCACTGGCTGTGCTGCCATTTCCTCTCACCCCCAGAAGGTATACTTTATTACACTATTTTCCTTTTTCCCTGTTCCCCCTTTTCCCATAACCTACCTTTATTTACAATTGTGGGGTATCTATATGATATTTACATCATAGTTTTATTCATTAGTGCGGAAGGGAAGAGTGCCCGTGAGAGTGTTAAACTGCGGAGAGCAGGAGGTTAAGCTGCCCCGACTTGCCACCATTGATAAGCTGTTCACAGTAGATACACATGCTATCCAAGTAGCAGCATCCACTATTACTGCACCCCACCCAGTCAGTGACTGCTCACCAAGTCAGCCAGAGGAGTGGTGTAAGGAATTACACGTAGGCACTGACTCCACACCTTCACATCACAAGAAGCGGGTCCACAGGGTAGTGCAAGAATACGAGCGAGCAAGTCTTCAGCAAACATCCGCTAGATTTTGGGGGAATAAAAGGGGTCCAACACTACATCCCCACAGGTGCACACCCACCCATCAAAGAGAGCTATAAGCCAATACCACCTTCACATTACCAGTGTACCAAGGACATGTTGAGCAACATGAAGGCGGCTGGGGTTATCCGTGACAGTTGTAGCCTTTGGGCAGCTCCGTTGGTCCTGTTAAAGAAGAAGGACGGCACCACTCCCCCGTATTGAGGAATCGCTAGCTGCATTGAGAACTGCAAATTATTTTTCTACCCTTGATCTCACTAGTCACTATTGGCTAGTGTCCGTTGCTGAGGCAGACCGGGGGAAGACCGCCTTTGCCACCCCTATGGCGCTGGAGGTCGGCAGACTGTTGTTCAAAAGCAGTGTCTGACGAACAAATTTGCTTCATCCTGAGGAACTGGCCAGCCGGTACGGCCCGGATGGTGGAGGGGGTATGAGCAGAAGAAGCATGCAGCAGTGCGTTGACTGATGTTTCCTTCCTATGGACGTCGGTCTGAACAATTCGCTCAGAACCGAATGAAATTTTAATATCCAGGAAGTCAACGCAACTGCTGCTATGCTTATGCGTCAATCTGATGTTAAAGGTGTTGTTATTAAGTTCCTCCATAAATGTCTCGAGCTGCTCCACAGTGCCCTGCCAAAAAATCAAAATATCATCAATATACCTTAGCCAGCACTGCACATGGGCGCCAGCCCCTGCACCTCCGTCACCAAAAACCAACCAATCCCAGTACCTCTGCCTTCTATCTAGGTGCCTTGAGTTATGTCCTGTAAACTGTCACAGCGACCCAGACACACATGTGTAGTAGGGGAATATCCCTGCTGAGATGCCAGTGCTAGGGCACTCGTTTGCTGTGGAGTTGAACGTTATGTGAGCAGTTCTTACCTTCAATGAGCAGAAGTCTCTTTTTTCAGATTTCAATATCTCTGTGGGTATCTGGCAGAAATATGGAATACTCTTTACTGCTAAGACCCTGTACACCACTCCCACTAAAGGGGGCTTTACACGCTGCGACATCGCTAATGCGGAGTCGTTGGGGTCACGGAATTTGTGACGCACATCCGGCCGCATTAGCGATGTTGCTGCGTGTGACACCGATGAGCGATTTTGCATCGTTGCAAAAACGTGCAAAATCGCTCATCGGTGACATGGGTCTCCATTCTCGATTATCGTTACTGCAGCAGTAACGATGTAGTTCGTCGCTCCTGCGGCAGCACACATCGCAGAAACGAGGAACCTCTCCTTACCTGCCTCCCAGCCGCTATGAGGAAGGAAGGAGGTGGGCGGGATGTTCCGGCCACTCATCTCCGCCCCTCCGCTGCTATTGGGCGGTCGCTCAGTGACGTCGCTGTGACGCCGCACGGACCGCCCCCTTAGAAAGGAGGCGGTTCGCCGGTCACAGCGACGTCGCCGGTCAGGTAAGTATGTGTGACGGGTCTGGTCGGTGTTGTGCGGCATGGGCAGCGATTTGCCCGTGTCGCGCAACAGATGGGGCGGGTACCCACACTAGCGATATCGGGACCGATATCGCAGTGTGTAAAGTAGCCTTTAGTCACATGACCAAGACTGTATCTGTGTCCCTACAACACACTTGAGACAAATGTGTGTGTGAGCCTGCATTGTGGGGTATATATAATATATTATAGAGCTGGGAAGGATCATTCTAAGCAGTGAGCTGTTCCAGTATTTGTAGGAAAATACCCAGTAGAAGCATCAAACACAGCACCAATACCTCCCATCAGTATCCCACCACAGTGCCATGTAACCCATGCCCTACACTCCCATCTACACCAATACTATACAGGCACAAACTAGTATATCTGACTAAAAGCCCCCAAAATATGAAGAACGGCCTATAGTTGAGTGTGGATATAAAATCTATGTGAGCAGAGCTAGAATAGAAATCACTGATCGCATTGAAGTCATTCTGACCATAAATCCCCATGATATCAAGGTGAGGAGTTGTGTGTTACTGCTGGGAGGAAAGGGTTAACAGTGGAATATTAAGGTGCATTTCTGTGTGCAGTGTTACTAGTCAATGTAATAATTCAATATGAGCTGCTCTTGGTGCCGGGGGAGGGAGATGCTCTCCTGAGCAAGATAGATGGGGAATGAACATGATATCTATATAGTGTAAGGCAGGGGGTCTCAAACTCGGCTGGGTGTATGGGCCGCACAGAGGAAAAAAATAATTTGGGGGGCTGCATTCTTTGCAGGACAAAGTGACATTTTTATTGGTACCATATATATATATTTTTTTCACACACCTTTGGATGACTGATTTTCAACATTTTTCACTTGTTTATTATAACAAATGTGCACATTCTTTGGTTAAATCTAAAAAAAAAATTTGATGTTAAAAAAAAGTCATGCCTTATTTTGTTTTTTTTTACATTTTATCCCTTTCTTTTAACTAATAGTGTTACAATTATGACGCTAGCGTTTTGTGAAGGGAATGCTTTGCCTACTTCCGTGACTATGGCCTTCCGGAACTGCTGCATTTTGGCTGACCTCTCCGCCTCGGGAATAAGAGACATAAAGTTCTCCTTGTAGCGTGGGTCTAACAGTGTTACCAACCAGTAATGATTGTCGGCCAAGATGTTCTTAACGCGAGGGTCACGAGACAGGCAGCTTACCAAAAAGTCATCCATGTGCGCCAGACTCTTAACAGCCATCACTTCAGTATCCAGACCAACACGATGACTGAACATGCTGTCCTCCTCCTTCTCCTCCTCCTCCTCCTCCTCCTCCTCCTCATCATCTACCCTGTCCTCTGGCCAGCCACGCTGAACTGAGCATATGACTGGTATGCATGGATCTGTGCTTTCCTTAACCAAGAATCTTCAAAAACATTAGTGCATGCCCTCATCATCTCCCGCCTCGACTACTGCAACCTCCTGCTCTCTGGCCTCCCTTCCAACACTCTTGCACCCCTCCAATCTATCCTAAACTCTGCAGCCCGCTTAATCCACCTCTCCCCTCGCTACTCCCCAGCCTCGCCACTCTGCCAATCCCTTCACTGGCTTCCCATCGCCCAACGACTCCAGTTCAAAACATTAACCATGACATACAAAGCCATGCACAACCTGTCTCCTCCCTACATCTGTGACCTAGTCTCCCAGTACCTACCTGCACGCAACCTTAGATCCTCACAAGATCTCCTTCTCTGCTCCTCTCTTATTTCCTCTTCCCACAATCGTGTACAAGATTTCTCCCGTGCATCCCCCATACTCTGGAACGCTCTACCTCAGCACATCAGACTCTCCACTACCGTGGAAAGCTTCAAGAGGAACCTCAAGACCCACCTATTCCAACAAGCCTACAACCTACAATAGCCCTCAGCCCAGTAGACCACTGCGCAACCAGCTCTGTCCTCACCTATTGTACCATCACCCATTCCCTGTAGACTGTGAGCCCTCGCGGGCAGGGTCCTCTCTCCTCCTATACCAGTCTGTCTTGTACTGTTAATGATTGTTGTACGTATACCCTCTTTCACTTGTAAAGCGCCATGGAATAAATGGCGCTATAATAATAAATAATAATAATAATAATATCCTCAATTTGGCCGGAGAGTTGCTCCATGTCTTCATCCTCCTCCTCGTCATAGTCCTCCACTGCACGTTGTGATGAGACGAGGCTGGGCTATGTGTTATCACCCACACCCACTACTGTTTCTTGCTCCAACTCATCGTGTTCCGCCTGCAATGCATCATGTTTGGTTTTGAGCAGAGACCGTTTTAGAAGGCAGAGAAGCGGTATGGTGACGCTAATAATGGCGTCATCGCCGCTCACCATCTTGGTGGAGTCCTCAAAGTTTTGGAGGATGGTACATAGGTCGGACATCCATCTCCACTCCTCAGGTGTTATGTGTGGAGTTTGACCCATTTCCCGACGGCTTAGGTGATGCAGGTACTCAACAACTGCCCTCTTCTGCTCACATATCCTGATCAACATGTGCAGAGTTGAATTCCAACGCGTGGGGACATCACACACCAGTCTGTGAGCCGGAAGATGCAAACGACGCTGAAAGCCGGCAAGGCCGGCTGAAGCAGTAGGTGACTTTCGAAAATGTGCAGACAGGCAGCGAACTTTTACCAGCAGATCAGACAGCTCTGGGTATGACTTTAGAAACCGCTGAACCACGAGGTTGAGCACATGGGCCATGCATGGAACATGTGTCAGCTGGCCTCGCCTCAAAGCCGCCACCAGGTTCCGGCCATTGTCACACACAACCTTTCCTGGCTTTAGGTTCAGAGGTGTGAGCCAGTGATCTGCATGCTGTTTTAGAGCTGTCCACACCTCTTCTGCATTGTGGGGTTTGTCACCTATGCAGATTAGCTGCAGCATAGTCTGTTGCCGCTTCGCCGAGGCAGTGCTGCAGTGCTTCCAGCTTGGGACTGGTGTGGAGGGTAAAGTGGATGAGGATGCGCAGGAGGAGGAGGAGGCTGAAGAGCATGACATTCCGGAGCTGTAGAGTGTGGGTGAAACCCTGACTGAGGTAGGGCCTGCAAACCTTGGTGTGGGAAGGACTTGTTCCGTTCCTCGCTCAAACTGGGTCCCAGCTGGGCTGGGCTGGGTCCCTACCCGGCTGGGTAGGGCGTTGTGGGGGGTTTGTCTATCTCCGTTTGAGGTGAGTTTGTTTAAGTTAGCCTTTTCTTTGGCGTTTTTTGGAGCCCTGCGGGTTGGGGAGTTGGTATCGCCCAGTAAGGCGTTCCCCAGGGGCTTGGATTGGGGTGACATTATGTCAGTGGAAAACGGAGTTGAATTTTGGATTAGGAAATCGAAAACTGATCAGAGAGGTGTGGGTAGACTAGTCCGTTTGGGGATGGTTGTGGCATCTGATATGTGCCCGTTCAAGTGTCTCGGGAATTTTCAACAGATCCGTCCGAAGGTGGATGGCCCCTTATTATGTCACGAGGATGGGTCCTTTTTATCGAGATACCAATTTGTGAGTGTTTTTAGGGCATGTTTGAAGTCGTTGGGGTTAGATCCGAAGTCTTTCGGATTGGGGCAGCGACGGAGGCCTCTATATGCGGCCTACCGGAGGAGACAGTTAAGCAGATTGGTAGGTGGAAGTCGCAGCGCTTTAAGTCGTATGTACGTCCCCAGGTGGTTGTTGGCAATTGAGGGGAAAAGGGGGGGGTATTAGGGTAGCAATGGGGGGGGGTGAGAGTGTGTGTTTTTTGTAAATTTGGTTTGGTGAGGCAATAAAATGGTGTCGTCTGTACATTTTGTATTGCAGAAGCACCCCCTCTTCCTTCCCTGGTCTGGAACCTTGACCACTCTTATGTGTATTGGGGAGCCCAACGAGCGGACGCGAGATGGAACGGGAGACAGCTAGGTTTTGAGAAGGACCTGGCTCTCGTGCGATGGCTCGGTGTTCGGGGGTTAGGGTGGAACAGGGTGTTGCAGGAGGTGCATAGATACGCCCGGTTGGACAGACCTCCTGACATGTTAGTGTTGCATGCCGGGGGGAATGATTTGGGTGGGCGTCCTTTTCGAATCTTGATAAAGGACATCAAACATGATTTGTTACGGTTATGGGTGTCGTTTCCAGGTCTAACGATAGTCTGGTCGGAGATAGTAGCGAGAAAGAGTTGGCAGAAAGCGCGGTCAGTTGACAGGTTGAACAAGGCGCGGGCGAAGGTTAATAGGGCGATCTCGAAGTTTGTTAGTCGGAACGGGGGTATAGCAATACGGCATGTTGAGTTGGAAAGGACGGAAGAGGAATTTTGGTTGGCTGACGGGGTACACCTTAATGCGGTGGGAACTGACTTATGGGCTCTTGGCTTGCAGGGAGGTATTGAGAGGGCCCTTTGGTTGCGGGGGGTCTCAGGCACTTGAAGGGTTTCAAGGTGCCTTCGTTGTGGTGTTGTTTATTGGTGGGTCCTTGAAGTTGGTTTAAAATTGGTTCGGGGATTCATCCGGGTATGGATCCCCTCATTGGCAGAATTGATGGTCCCCTGGTGATTTTGGGGGGGAACCCCGACGGGGTATGTCGGGGCCCCTGGGGGTGTGGTTGGGGTTGACGGAGGATTAACCCTTACCATTTGGTGCTCCTGAGCCAGTGTGGGTAACGGCTGGGAGCAAGTTGAGGTTTTTTATTGCTCGGTTATGGGAATCACCAGGGTTTTGGTAGCTTCAAGGACCTTACCACATTGCAAATTTTATTGGTTATGTATTCTTGTTAATAAAATGGCTGCTATGGCCAAAATTATCCAAAGATAAATTTGTGTCTGTGTAATTACTTTTAAATAAGAAATGGGAATGGAGGTGTGGGGTATGAAAGGAAGACCGGAGTCAACAATTCCAGGGTCAAGCATGTTTATTTGCCTAAGCTTCGTTCCAGGGTAGAAAGGGTAAGAGTGCCTTTCAGAATTCGAAGTGGTCGGACTGTACGGGCCACCAAGAACTGCAGGAGAGCTTGAACATCTTCCCATGGATTTGCGACATCCTCCCTCATCAGTTACGTAGGTAAGCAGGTTCTCAGCATTGCAGCCCATTTGTTATCTTAAGTTAGTTAAGCGGGGTTAACTAACCTGTCAGTTCAGCCTCAGGTCTAAAGCAGAGGCCTGGACTCCACTCCTTACTCCTCACTCCACAACTCTCCTTAAAAACAACTGACTCCTTTTTCCTGCCCCGGGGTCTCCAGACCCCTAGGTGGGCGTTTCCTTCCGTCTGGTCCTGCCCACTGGTGTGCCTGTCTTTCCCTGGGGGAGGTGACTAGGGTTTTCTGGTTGGCTTTGTGTGACTTAGGTGAGGGAAGTTGTTATGCGGGGGCCTATGTGTGACTACCTGCAGTGTCAGGGCGTCACATATGTATGTGTGTATGTCTGCTAAAGGAATCCGCACCGTCATATTTACAAACACAAAATGTTGACTCTATGCACAGAAGAGAGTCATTCTATTTACATGATTTGTGTTTTTTTACCTTTTAAAACTATCATTAAATGTTAAGTTTTAGTTAGGGATTTATGCTTCTGTCTGTCTCTCTCCCAGTCTCTGTCATCTGTCTGTCTCTGTGTGTCTCTATCTCTATCCATGTCTGTCTGTCTCTCTATCTCTGTCTGTCTCTCTGTGTCTGTCTGTCTCTCTCTCTCTTTGTGGCTGTCTGTTTCTATGTCTGTCTGTCTCTTTTCCAGGCCTGTCTCTTTTCCAGGTCTGTCTCTTTTCCAGGTCTGTCTCTTTCCCTGTCTGTCTGTCTCTTCCCCTGTCTGTCTCTTCCCCTGTCTGTCTCTTCCCCTGTCTGTCTCTGTATTTCTTTGTCTGTCTCTGTCTTTCTCTTCCCCTGTCTGTCTCTTTCCCTGTCTCTCTCTGCCTGTCTCTCTTTGTCTCTCTCTGTCTGACTCATTCCCCGTTTGTCTCTTTCCCTGTCTATCTCTGTATTTCTTTGTCTGTCTCTATCTGTCTGTCTCTCTCTGTCTGTCTCTTCCCCTGTCTGTCTCTTTCCCTGTCGGTCTGCCTTTTCTCCTGCCTGTCTCTGTATGTTTGTCTCTGTCTGTTTCCCTATCTGCCTCTGTCTCTTTCTCTGTCTCTGTCTGTCTGCCTTTTTTCCCTGTCTATCTCTGTCTGTCTCTTTCCCTGTCTGCCTCTGTCTGTTTGTCTCTGTCTCTTTCCCTGTCTGTCTATGCCTATCTGTCTCTGTCTGTTTGTCTCTCAGTCTGTGTCTGTCTCTCTCTATCTGTCTCCCCACTGACATAATATTATCTCACACATAAGCTTCTTATACTATGAATGTCCTTTGTTCCTATAGCAACCAATCACAGCTGCTATTAATAACTTGCAGCTCCCACCTCCATTCAGTTTAATGGAGGCAGGTTTTTTGGAGAGTAACTGTAAAGCGCGGGGTTAAATATTCCTGTTAAAACATAGTCTACGACGTTCCCTGAGTCACATGAGGTGTCTGCAAAATTTTGTGTTTGTAAATATGACGGTGCGGATTCCTTTAGCAGACATACACACATACATATGTGACGCCCTGACACTGCAGGTAGTCACACATAGGCCCCCGCATAACAACTTCCCTCACCTAAGTCACACAAAGCCAACCAGAAAATCCTAGTCACCTCCCCCAGGGAAAGACAGGCACACCAGTGGGCAGGACCAGACGGAAGGAAACGCCCACCTAGGGGTCTGGAGACCCCGGGGCAGGAAAAAGGAGTCAGTTGTTTTTAAGGAGAGTTGTGGAGTGAGGAGTAAGGAGTGGAGTCCAGGCCTCTGCTTTAGACCTGAGGCTGAACTGACAGGTTAGTTAACCCCGCTTAACTAACTTAAGATAACAAATGGGCTGCAATGCTGAGAACCTGCTTACCTACGTAACTGATGAGGGAGGATGTCGCAAATCCATGGGAAGATGTTCAAGCTCTCCTGCAGTTCTTGGTGGTCCGTACAGTCCGACCACTTCGAATTCTGAAAGGCACTCTTACCCTTTCTACCCTGGAACGAAGCTTACGCAAATAAACATGCTTGACCCTGGAATTGTTGACTCCGGTCTTCCTTTCATACCCCACACCTCCATTCCCATTTCTTATTTAAAAGTAATTACACAGACACAAATTTATCTTTGGATAATTTTGGCCATAGCAGCCATTTTATTAACAAGAATACATAACCAATAAAATTTGCAATGTGGTAAGGTCCTTGAAGCTACCAAAACCCTGGTGATTCCCATAACCGAGCAATAAAAAACCTCAACTTGCTCCCAGCCGTTACCCACACTGGCTCAGGAGCACCAAATGGTAAGGGTTAATCCTCCATCAACCCCAACCACACCCCCAGGGGCCCCGACATACCCCGTCGGGGTTCCCCCCCAAAATCACCAGGGGACCATCAATTCTGCCAATGAGGGGATCCATACCCGGATGAATCCCCGAACCAATTTTAAACCAACTTCAAGGACCCACCAATAAACAACACCACAACGAAGGCACCTTGAAACCCTTCAAGTGCCTGAGACCCCCAGCAACCAAAGGGCCCTCTCAATACCTCCCTGCAAGCCAAGAGCCCATAAGTCAGTTCCCACCGCATTAAGGTGTACCCCGTCAGCCAACCAAAATTCCTCTTCCGTCCTTTCCAACTCAACATGCCGTATTGCTATACCCCCGTTCCGACTAACAAACTTCGAGATCGCCCTATTAACCTTCGCCCGCGCCTTGTTCAACCTGTCAACTGACCGCGCTTTCTGCCAACTCTTTCTCGCTACTATCTCCGACCAGACTATCGTTAGACCTGGAAACGACACCCATAACCGTAACAAATCATGTTTGATGTCCTTTATCAAGATTCGAAAAGGACGCCCACCCAAATCATTCCCCCCGGCATGCAACACTAAGATGTCAGGAGGTCTGTCCAACCGGGCGTATCTATGCACCTCCTGCAACACCCTGTTCCACCCTAACCCCCGAACACCGAGCCATCGCACGAGAGCCAGGTCCTTCTCAAAACCTAGCTGTCTCCCGTTCCATCTCGCGTCCGCTCGTCGGGATCCCCAATACACATAAGAGTGGCCAAGGATCCAGACCAGGGAAGGAAGGGGGGGTGCTTCTGCAATACAAAATGTACAGACGACACCATTTTATTGCCTCACCAAACCAAATTGACAAAAAACACACACTCTCCCCCCCCCCCCATTGCTACCCTAATACCCCCCCCTTTTCCCCTCAATTGCCAACAACCACCTGGGGACGTACATACGACTTAAAGCGCTGCGACTTCCACCTACCAATCTGCTTAACTGTCTCCTCCGGTAGGCCGCATATAGAGGCTTCCGTCGCTGCCCCAATCCGAAAGACTTCGGATCTAACCCCAACGACTTCAAACATGCCCTAAAAACACTCACAAATTGGTATCTCGATAAAAAGGACCCATCCTCGTGACATAATAAGGGGCCATCCACCTTCGGACGGATCTGTTGAAAATTCCCGAGACACTTGAACGGGCACATATCAGATGCCACAACCATCCCCAAACGGACTAGTCTACCCACACCTCTCTGATCAGTTTTCGATTTCCTAATCCAAAATTCAACTCCGTTTTCCACTGACAATGTCACCCCAATCCAAGCCCCCGGGGAACGCCTTACTGGGCGATACCAACTCCCCAACCCGCAGGGCTCCAAAAAACGCCAAAGAAAAGGCTAACTTAAACAAACTCACCTCAAACGGAGATAGACAAACCCCCCACAACGCCCTACCCAGCCCAGCCCAGCTGGGACCCAGTTTGAGCGAGGAACGGAACAAGTCCTTCCCACACCAAGGTTTGCAGGCCCTACCTCAGTCAGGGTTTCACCCACACTCTACAGCTCCGGAATGTCATGCTCTTCAGCCTCCTCCTCCTCCTGCGCATCCTCATCCACTTTACCCTCCACACCAGTCCCAAGCTGGAAGCACTGCAGCACTGCCTTGGCGAAGCGGCAACAGGCTGTGCTGCAGCTAATCTGCATAAGTGACAAATCCCACAATGCAGAAGAGGTGTGGACAGCTCTAAAACAGCATGCAGATCACTGGCTCACACCTCTGAACCTAAAGCCAGGAAAGGTTGTGTGTGACAATGGCCGGAACCTAGTGGCGGCTTTGAGGCGAGGCCAGCTGACACATGTTCCATGCATGGCCCATGTGCTCAACCTCGTGGTTCAGCGGTTTCTAAAGTCATACCCAGAGCTGTCTGATCTGCTGGTAAAAGTTCGCCGCCTGTCTGCACATTTTCGAAAGTCACCTACTGCTTCAGCCGGCCTTGCCGGCTTTCAGCGTCGTTTGCATCTTCCGGCTCACAGACTGGTGTGTGATGTCCCCACGCGTTGGAATTCAACTCTGCACATGTTGATCAGGATATGTGAGCAGAAGAGGGCAGTTGTTGAGTACCTGCATCACCTAAGCCGTCGGGAAATGGGTCAAACTCCACACATAACACCTGAGGAGTGGAGATGGATGTCCGACCTATGTACCATCCTCCAAAACTTTGAGGACTCCACCAAGATGGTGAGCGGCGATGACGCCATTATTAGCGTCACCATACCGCTTCTCTGCCTTCTAAAACGGTCTCTGCTCAAAACCAAACATGATGCATTGCAGGCGGAACACGATGAGTTGGAGCAAGAAACAGTAGTGGGTGTGGGTGATAACACATAGTCCAGCCTCGTCTCATCACAACGTGCAGTGGAGGACTATGACGAGGAGGAAGATGAAGACATGGAGCAACTCTCCGGCCAAATTGAGGATATGACATGCATACCAGTCATATGCTCAGTTCAGCGTGGCTGGCCAGAGGACAGGGTAGATGAGGAGGAGGAGGAGAAGGAGGAGGACAGCATGTTCAGTCATCGTGTTGGTCTGGATACTGAAGTGATGGCTGTTAAGAGTCTGGCGCACATGGATGACTTTATGGTAAGCTGCCTGTCTCGTGACCCTCGCGTTAAGAACATCTTGGCCGACAATCATTACTGGTTGGTAACACTGTTAGACCCACGCTACAAGGAGAACTTTATGTCTCTTATTCCCGAGGCGGAGAGGTCAGCCAAAATGCAGCAGTTCCGGAAGGCCATAGTCACGGAAGTAGGCAAAGCATTCCCTTCACAAAACGCTAGCGTCATAATTGTAACACTATTAGTTAAAAGAAAGGGATAAAATGTAAAAAAAAACAAAATAAGGCATGACTTTTTTTTAACATCACATTTATTTTTTTTAGATTTAACCAAAGAATGTGCACATTTGTTATAATAAACAAGTGAAAAATGTTGAAAATCAGTCATCCAAAGGTGTGTGAAAAAAATATATACATATATGGTACCAATAAAAATGTCACTTTGTCTTGCAAAGAATGCAGCCCCCCAAATTATTTTTTTCCTCTGTGCGGCCCATACACCCAGCCGAGTTTGAGACCCCCTGCCTTACACTATATAGATATTATGTTCATTCCCCATCTATCTTGCTCAGGAGAGCATCTCCCTCCCCCGGCACCAAGAGCAGCTCATACTGAATTGTTACATTGACTAGTAACACTGCACACAGAAATGCACCTTAATATTCCACTGTTAACCCTTTCCTCCCAGCAGTAACACACAACTCCTCACCTTGATATCATGGTGATTTATGGTCAGAATGACTTCAATGCGATCAGTGATTTCTATTCTAGCTCTGCTCACATAGATTTTATATCCACACTCAACTATAGGCCGTTCTTCATATTTTGGGGGCTTTTAGTCAGTCATGGGTTACATGGCACTGTGGTGGGATACTGATGGGAGGTATTGGTGCTGTGTTTGATGCTTCTACTGGGTATTTTCCTACAAATACTGGAACAGCTCACTGCTTAGAATGATCCTTCCCAGCTCTATAATATATTATATATACCCCACCATGCAGGCTCACACACACATTTGTCTCAAGTGTGTTGTAGGGACACAGATACAGTCTTGGTCATGTGACTAAAGGCTACTTTACACACTGCGATATCGGTCCCGATATCGCTAGTGTGGGTACCCGCCCCCATCTGTTGCGCGACACGTGTAAATCGCTGCCCATGCCGCACAACACCGACCAGACCCGTCACACATACTTACCTGCCCGGCGACGTCGCTGTGACCGGCGAACCGCCTCCTTTCTAAGGGGGCGGTCCGTGCGGCGTCACAGCGACGTCACTGAGCGACCGCCCAATAGCAGCGGAGGGGCGGAGATGAGTGGCCGGAACATCCCGCCCACCTCCTTCCTTCCTCATAGCGGCTGGGAGGCAGGTAAGGAGAGGTTCCTCGTTTCTGCGGTGTCACACGGAGTGATGTGTGCTGCCGCAGGAGCGACGAACTACATCGTTACTGCTGCAGTAACGATAATCGAGAATGGAGACCCATGTCACCGATGAGCGATTTTGCACGTTTTTGCAACGATGCAAAATCGCTCATCGGTGTCACACGCAGCAACATCGCTAATGCGGCCGGATGTGCGTCACAAATTCCGTGACCCCAACGACTCCGCATTAGCGATGTCGCAGCGTGTAAAGCCCCCTTTAGTGGGAGTGGTGTACAGGATCTTAGCAGTAAAGAGTATTCCATATTTCTGCCAGATACCCACAGAGATATTGAAATCTGAAAAAAGAGACTTCTGCTCATTGAAGGTAAGAACTGCTCACATAGCGTTCAACTCCACAGCAAACGAGTGCTCTAGCACTGGCATCTCAGCAGGGATATTCCCCTACTACACATGTGTGTCTGGGTCGCTGTGACAGTTTACAGGACATAACTCAGGGCACCTAGACAGAAGGCAGAGGGACTACTTTCTATTTCTGGTGTAGAGCTTAGTACAATATATATATATATACTATTACATGTGACACATGTACCTTGTATTACCATTATTCGCTGTATATGAACCCCTTTTCTCCGGGCATTATTTGTCTATAGCATTTTTCACGAACCTGAAGCAACTGAGAACCCTTCAGTGAAGGAATTCCACTAACCCTCACAATACCAACCAGGGGCCTCCCTGCAGTAACTCAGGTAGTTGTACCCATTCTCTTTCCGCATTCTATGTGTTCTTCTTCTTTCTTCTTTTTTTTCTTTTTTCTTCTTTTTATTTCTATCATGTAGTTCAGGGGTTTATAGATATATGTCCTGCATTTCATATTTCCTTTAGTGGTGCTTCTTACCCATTCTCATATCATTTACCCTAGTATTTCATGATCCTGAGGCGACTGAGAACCCTTTAATAAAGGAATCCTTTTTCACCTGAATTGTCAAGTGATACTTACCAGTGACTATCACGTAATGTTACAGGTAGTTCCATTTTCTTCCTCTTCTTTCTCTCCTTTCTTCTTTGTCACACGGTCCATTGTGTTATAGCCCACGTGTCATGATAACACTTGTACCATCTTTTCATTTAGATTCCACCTACAATTATTTACCGATTCCAGTTCTGGAATAGGCTTTCATCATCTACTCACTAGAATTCTCAAGTGCATAAGGTACTGAGACATATACATGTTCACACCATTATAAAGAACAAAGTATAAACATTGAGGTTTTTCTCACACCCATGTTCCTGTGTTCTTTGATATGATATGTGTTCATTTCCTTCACTATATAGGATTGCAAGTTTTCCATTTGTACCTTAATGGCAATGACGCTATACAATTGAACACATATCATCCTGTTATCCATATAGGTGTGTATTTAAACTAGGAATGGGGGGCGAGGGTATTCACTTTATAGAAGGGGAATGTAGTGCAGATAGTGACCAGGGCACAAGTAATGAAATTGGGGGTGGTACGGGGGGAAGGGTTAGGACAGTTAATACAGTAAGCAGGAATACAGGTACAGAGTCATACGTAACGTGCATGTACACTAATGCCCGAAGCCTCACAAATAAGGTGGAGGAATTAGAATTAATATTGTTGGAAGAAAATTATGATATAGTGGGGATATCAGAGACATGGCTGGATGAGAGCTATGACTGGGCTGTTAATTTACAGGGTTATAGCCTATTCAGGAATGACCGTACAAATAAGCGAGGGGGAGGTGTGTGTCTATATGTAAAATCATCCTTAAAACCCATCCTGCGTGACAACATATGTGAGGGTACTGAGAATGTAGAGTCCCTATGGGTGGAGATAAGGGGGGGGAGAATGAATAATAAAATACTGATAGGGGTGTGTTATAAGACGCCGAATATTATGGAAGAGGTAGAGAATCTCCTCATAAAGCAAATTGATAAAGCAGCGAGTCTCGGAGAGGTAAATATTATGGGGGACTTTAACTATCCTGATATAAATTGGGGAACAGAAACTTGCAGTTCCAGCAAAGGAAATAGATTTTTGATAACAATGAAAGATAATTACCTTTCACAAATGGTACAGGACCCCACAAGAGGGGGAGCACTACTAGACCTTGTACTAACCAATAGGCCAGACCGCATATCAAATATACAAGTTGGGGGTTACTTGGGGAATAGTGATCACAAAATAATAAGTTTTCATGTATTCTTTAGTAAGATGTCTAGTAGAGGGGCTACAAGGACACTAAACTTCAGGAAAGCAAATTTTAAACGATTGAGAGATGATCTTAGTGCAATAAACTGGGATGATGTACTAAGTAATAAAAGTACACAAAGCAAATGGGAGACTTTTATGAGCATCCTGAATAGGGCTTGTGCAGAAAATATACCCTATGGGAACAAACATGCTAGAAATAGGAGGAAACCCCTATGGCTAAATAGAGCTGTAAGGGAAGCAATAAAAGAAAAACAGAAAGCCTTAAAAGAATTAAAGAGGGTAGGTAGTGATGAGGCATTATATAATTATAGAAAATTAAATAAAATATGTAAAAAGCAAATTAAGTTAGCTAAGTTTGAGACAGAGAGACTCATTGCGAGAGAAAGTAAAAATAATCCTAAAATATTCTTTAACTACATAAACAGTAAAAAACTGAAAAGCGATAGTGTTGGCCCCCTTAAAAATAGTCTTGGTGAAATGGTGGAAGGGGATGAGGGTAAAGCCAACCTGCTGAATGACTTTTTTTCTACGGTTTTTATACAAGAAAATGCCATGGCAGATGACATGACCAGTGATACTATAAATTCACACTTGAATATTACCTGCTTAACCCAGCAGGAAGTACGCCGCCGCCTCGAAATCACTAAGGTTGACAAATCTCCGGGCCCGGATGGCATACACCCCAGAGTACTACAGGAATTGAGTTCTGTGATAGATAGACCATTATTTTTAATCTTCTCAGATTCCTTAATAACAGGGTCGGTACCGCAGGACTGGCGCATAGCAAATGTGGTGCCAATATTCAAAAAGGGGACAAAAACTGAGCCGGGAAATTATAGGCCGGTAAGTTTAACCTCTACGGTTGGTAAAATCCTTGAGGGTTTCTTGAGAGATGCTATATTGGAGTATCTCAAGAAAAATAACCTTATGACAGAGTATCAACATGGGTTTATGAGGGATCGATCCTGTCAAACTAATTTGATCAGCTTCTATGAAGAGGTAAGTTCAAGTCTGGACCAGGGAAATGCAGTGGATGTTGTGTATATGGACTTTTCAAAAGCTTTTGATACGGTGCCACACAAAAGGTTGGTACATAAAATGAGAATAATGGGGATAGGGGAAAATATGTGTAACTGGGTTAAAAACTGGCTAAGTGATAGGAAACAAAGGGTGGTTATTAATGGTACGTACTCGGACTGGGTCTCAGTTCATAGTGGGGTACCACAGGGGTCAGTATTGGGCCCACTTCTTTTCAACATATTTATAAATGACCTTGTTGGGGGCATGCGGAGTAGAATTTCAATATTTGCAGATGATACTAAACTCTGCAGGGTAATCAATACAGAGGAGGATAATTTTATATTACAGGGAGATTTATGTAAATTGGAGGATTGGGCTGAGAAGTGGCAATTGAAGTTTAATGTAGATAAATGTAAGGTCATGCACTTGGGTAGAGGAAATAACATTTATGATTATGTACTTAATCGTAGAACACTGGGTAAAACAGACACAGAAAAAAACTTGGGTGTATTGGTGGATGGTAAACTTCACTTTAGTGGACAGTGTCAGGCAGCTTCTGCCAGGGCTAATAAAATAATGGGATGTATTAAAAGAGGTATAAGTGTTCATGAAAAAAATATAGTTCTACCTCTGTACAAGTCACTAGTGCGACCACACTTAGAATACTGTGTACAATTCTGGTCACCGATATATAAGAAGGACATAGCTGAACTGGAGAGGGTGCAGAGAAGAGCCACCAAGATTATTAGAGGAATGGGTGGGCTGCAATACCAAGACAGGTTATTAAACTTGGGGTTATTTAGTTTGGAAAAACGAAGGCTTAGGGGGGATCTAATCACAATGTATAAATATATGAGGGGACAGTACAGAGACCTTTCCAAAGATCTTTTTACACCAAGGCCTGCGACTGGAACACGGGGGCATCCACTACGTCTTGAGGAAAGAAGGTTTAATCATAATCACAGACGAGGATTCTTTACTGTACGAGCAGTGAGACTATGGAACTCTCTGCCACATGATGTTGTAATGAGTGATTCACTACTAACATTTAAGCAGAGCCTGGACGCCTTTCTTGAAAAATGTAATATTACCAGTTATGTATATTAGATTTTATGACAGGGTATTGATCCAGGGAACTAGTCTGATTGCCGGATGTAGAGTCAGGAAGGAAATTTTTTCCCCATTGGAACTTGTTTGCCACATTGGGGTTTTTTTTGCCTTCCTCTGGATCAACATGTTAGGCTACAGGTTGAACTAGATGGACTTAGAGTCTCCCTTCAACCTTAAAAACTATGATACTATGATACTATGATACTATGATACCTGCTTGACTATTTTTGGTTGTTTGATCCAGAATGTTTCTCCAGATAGGTCATGTGGAAATTTTCTTTCCTCAGTACAAATGTTTTCACTATGGCTTTGGAAAAATTTTTTGTATGTGCCTCATGGTCATTTGACCCATTGTACTCTCAAGTAGCAATATATTGTACTGTTATGTTGTACTATGTACTAATTACGTGTTTATATGGTTTTGTAACCCTTTATGATCTTAGATAACTTTATCCTTGATAAAGACCTAAAAACAAGGTCGAAACGTTGGATGAATTATCCTTTTGCACAAATAAAGAATTTTCAGCATTCCAAGAGTTCTTTTCTTACGTTATTAATCACTATAGTGTACCAGAGCTATTTCTTTTGAATTGACTCTTATTTTTTCTGAGCACCTGCTATATACACAGTGAGCCAGACATATTCAATTTTCATTCAGAAGGCAGAGGGAAGCCTTAGCAGCTGAGCATATATCTTTGCTTGTGAGCATTAGAACAGGCCGGCGATTACAGGGTAACATGAAAAATGTCCAGCTTGCATTATGACTAGAACATGACAATATCCTTTTAAGTACTAACCTATGATGCGTTCCTAAGCAGTTGATGTTATATGTTCTACATTTCATTTTCTGCATACTTTACAAGTAGTAGAATTTGCTTTGATATAGGCAACTGGATTTTCACAATGAAAAGGCAAAGGATAACGCCCGAAAAAGACGCCATACATTATGTCAGTGCCATCACTGACAAACCTGGATTGACCATGAAATACGGTATGGAGAGCTGTTGTCATCGTATTAGATAGATAAGAATGATTATATGTATTGTAGAAATGTCTCCTATCATGTTCCCTAATTTTTTATTATGTCCACATCCTGGTCCCCATCTTGGACATCATAACAAACGTGCACTTTTTTGTTTAATTTACACATTGGACCATAGGAAAAATGACACTACAGCTACAGAGGTGACCGTCTGATAGCCCAGCTCGACTATCCATCTCTACTGAAGACCCTTTCAGCTTTTTGAGAGTTGGGTGGAGGACATCATCTCTGAAAATAGGGTCCCACAGCTGCACCCCATCAGTGTGAGCAGGACTCTTAGGACTCTTAGAAGAGTCAATGCTCTGAGACCATGGGGGGCGCTTAGCCCCCTCTCTTCGTCACTGAGGATGATTTCATTTTTCAGGGATTAGAGAGGGTGGTCCTTGTGGTGGACTGCAGGTATGGAGAGCTGTTGTCATCGTATTAAATAGATAAGAATGATTATATGTATTGTAGAAATGTCTCCTATCATGTTCCCTAATTTTTTATTATGTCCACATCCTGGTCCCCATCTTGGACATCATAACAAACGTGCACTTTTTTGTTTAATTTACACATTGGACCATAGGAAAAATGACACTACAGCTACAGAGGTGACCGTCTGATAGCCCAGCTCGACTATCCATCTCTACTGAAGACCCTTTCAGCTATTTGAGAGTTGGGTGGAGAACATCATCTCTGAAAATAGGGTCCCACAGCTGCACCCCATCAGTGTGAGCAGGACTCTTAGGACTCTTAGAAGAGTCAATGCTCTGAGACCATGGGGGGCGCTTAGCCCCCTCTCTTCGTCACTGAGGATGATTTCACTTTTCAGGGAATAGAGAGGGTGGTCCTTGTGGTGGACTGCAGGTATGGAGAGCTGTTGTCATCGTATTAGATAGATAAGAATGATTATATGTATTGTAGAAATGTCTCCTATCATGTTCCCTATTTTTTTATTATGTCCACATCCTGGTCCCCATCTTGGACATCATAACAAACGTGCACTTTTTTGTTTAATTTACACATTGGACCATAGGAAAAATGACACTACAGCTACAGAGGTGACCGTCTGATAGCCCAGCTCGACTATCCATCTCTACTGAAGACCCTTTCAGCTTTTTGAGAGTTGGGTGGAGGACATCATCTCTGAAAATAGGGTCCCACAGCTGCACCCCATCAGTGTGAGCAGGAATCTTAGGACTCTTAGAAGAGTCAATGCTCTGAGACCATGGGGGGCGCTTAGCCCCCTCTCTTCGTCACTGAGGATGATTTCATTTTTCAGGGATTAGAGAGAGTGGTCCTTGTGGTGGACTGCAGGTATGGAGAGCTGTTGTGATCGTATTAGATAGATAAGAATGATTATATGTATTGTAGAAATGTCTCCTATCATGTTCCCTAATTTTTTATTATGTCCACATCCTGGTCCCCATCTTGGACATCATAACAAACGTGCACTTTTTTGTTTAATTTACACATTGGACCATAGGAAAAATGACACTATAGCTACAGAGGTGACCGTCTGATAGCCCAGCTCGACTATCCATCTCTACTGAAGACCCTTTCAGCTTTTTGAGAGTTGGGTGGAGGACATCATCTCTGAAAATAGGGTCCCACAGCTGCACCCCATCAGTGTAAGCAGGACTCTTAGGACTCTTAGAAGAGTCAATGCTCTAAAACCATGGGGGGCGCTTAGCCCCCTCTCTTCGTCCCTGAGGATGATTTCATTTTTCAGGGATTAGAGAGGGTGGTCCTTGTGGTGGACTGCAGGTATGGAGAGCTGTTGTCATCGTATTAGATAGATAAGAATGATTATATGTATTGTAGAAATGTCTCCTATCATGTTCCCTAATTTCTTATTATGTCCACATCCTGGTCCCCATCTTGGACATCATAACAAACGTGCACTTTTTTGTTTAATTTACACATTGGACCATAGGAAAAATGACACTACAGCTACAGAGGTGACCGTCTGATAGCCCAGCTCGACTATTCATCTCTACTGAAGACCCTTTCAGCTTTTTGAGAGTTGGGTGGAGGACATCATCTCTGAAAATAGGGTCCCACAGCTGCACCCCATCAGTGTAAGCAGGACTCTTAGGACTCTTAGAAGAGTCAATGCTCTGAGACCATTGGGGGCACTTAGCCCCCTCTCTTCATCACTGAGGATGATTTCATTTTTCAGGGATTAGAGAGGGTGGTCCTTGTGGTGGACTGCAGATATGGAGAGCTGTTATCATCGTATTAGATAGATAAGAATGATTATATGTATTGTAGAAATGTCTCCTATCATGTTCCCTAATTTTTTATTATGTCCACATCCTGGTCCCCATCTTGGACATCATAACAAACGTGCACTTTTTTGTTTAATTTACACATTGGACCATAGGAAAAATGACACTACAGCTACAGAGGTGACCGTCTGATAGCCCAGCTCGACTATCCATCTCTACTGAAGACCCTTTCAGCTTTTTGAGAGTTGGGTGGAGGACATCATCACTGAAAATAGGGTCCCACAGCTGCACCCCATCAGTGTGAGCAGGACTCTTAGGACTCTTAGAAGAGTCAATGCTCTGAGACCATGGGGGGCGCTTAGCCCCCTCTCTTCGTCACTGAGGATGATTTCATTTTTCAGGGATTAGAGAGGGTGGTCCTTGTGGTGGACTGCAGGTATGGAGAGCTGTTGTCATCGTATTAAATAGATAAGAATGATTATATGTATTGTAGAAATGTCTCCTATCATGTTCCCTAATTTTTTATTATGTCCACATCCTGGTCCCCATCTTGGACATCATAACAAATGTGCACTTTTTTGTTTAATTTACACATTGGACCATAGGAAAAATGACACTACAGCTACAGAGGTGACCGTCTGATAGCCCAGCTCGACTATCCATCTCTACTGAAGACCCTTTCAGCTTTTTGAGAGTTGGGTGGAGAACATCATCTCTGAAAATAGGGTCCCACAGCTGCACCCCATCAGTGTGAGCAGGACTCTTAGGACTCTTAGAAGAGTCAATGCTCTGAGACCATTGGGGGCACTTAGCCCCCTCTCTTCGTCACTGAGGATGATTTCACTTTTCAGGGAATAGAGAGGGTGGTCCTTGTGGTGGACTGCAGGTATGGAGAGCTGTTGTCATCGTATTAGATAGATAAGAATGATTATATGTATTGTAGAAATGTCTCCTATCATGTTCCCTATTTTTTTATTATGTCCACATCCTGGTCCCCATCTTGGAAATCATAACAAATGTGCACTTTTTTGTTTAATTTACACATTGGACCATAGGAAAAATGACACTACAGCTACAGAGGTGACCGTCTGATAGCCCAGCTCGACTATCCATCTCTACTGAAGACCCTTTCAGCTTTTTGAGAGTTGGGTGGAGGACATCATCTCTGAAAATAGGGTCCCACAGCTGCACCACATCAGTGTGAGCAGGAATCTTAGGACTCTTAGAAGAGTCAATGCTCTGAGACCATGGGGGGCGCTTAGCCCCCTCTCTTCGTCACTGAGGATGATTTCATTTTTCAGGGATTAGAGAGAGTGGTCCTTGTGGTGGACTGCAGGTATGGAGAGCTGTTGTGATCGTATTAGATAGATAAGAATGATTATATGTATTGTAGAAATGTCTCCTATCATGTTCCCTAATTTTTTATTATGTCCACATCCTGGTCCCCATCTTGAACATCATAACAAACGTGCACTTTTTTGTTTAATTTACACATTGGATTATAGGAAAAATGACACTACAGCTACAGAGGTGACCGTCTGATAGCCCAGCTCGACTCTCCATCTCTACTGAAGACCCTTTCAGCTTTTTGAGAGTTGGGTGGAGGACATCATCTCTGAAAATAGGGTCCCACAGCTGCACCCCATCAGTGTAAGCAGGACTCTTAGGACTCTTAGAAGAGTCAATGCTCTAAAACCATGGGGGGCGCTTAGCCCCCTCTCTTCGTCCCTGAGGATGATTTCATTTTTCAGGGATTAGAGAGGGTGGTCCTTGTGGTGGACTGCAGGTATGGAGAGCTGTTGTCATCGTATTAGATAGATAAGAATGATTATATGTATTGTAGAAATGTCTCCTATCATGTTCCCTAATTTCTTATTATGTCCACATCCTGGTCCCCATCTTGGACATCATAACAAACGTGCACTTTTTTGTTTAATTTACACATTGGACCATAGGAAAAATGACACTACAGCTACAGAGGTGACCGTCTGATAGCCCAGCTCGACTATCCATCTCTACTGAAGACCCTTTCAGCTTTTTGAGAGTTGGGTGGAGGACATCATCTCTGAAATTAGGGTCCCACAGCTGCCCCCCATCAGTGTAAACAGGACTCTTAGGACTCTTAGAAGAGTCAATGCTCTGAGACCATTGGGGGCACTTAGCCCCCTCTCTTCGTCACTGAGGATGATTTCATTTTTCAGGGAATAGAGAGGGTGGACTGCAGGTATGGAGAGCTGTTATCATCGTATTAGGTAGATAAGAATGATTATATGTATTGTAGAAATGTCTCCTATCATGTTCCCTAATTTTTTATTATGTCCACATCCTGGTCCCCATCTTGGACATCATAACAAACGTGCACTTTTTTGTTTAATTTACACATTGGACCATAGGAAAAATGACACTACAGCTACAGAGGTGACCGTCTGATAGCCCAGCTCGACTATCCATCTCTACTGAAGACCCTTTCAGCTTTTTGAGAGTTGGGTGGAGGACATCATCTCTGAAAATAGGGTCCCACAGCTGCACCCCATCAGTGTGAGCAGGACTCTTAGGACTCTTAGAAGAGTCAATGCTCTGAGACCATTGGGGGCACTTAGCCCCCTCTCTTCATCACTGAGGATGATTTCATTTTTCAGGGATTAGAGAGGGTGGTCCTTGTGGTGGACTGCAGATATGGAGAGCTGTTATCATCGTATTAGATAGATAAGAATGTATGTCCACATCCTGGTCCCCATCTTGGACATCATAACAAACGTGCACTTTTTTGTTTAATTTACACATTGGACCATAGGAAAAATGACACTACAGCTACAGAGGTGACCGTCTGATAGCCCAGCTCGACTATCCATCTCTACTGAAGACCCTTTCAGCTTTTTGAGAGTTGGGTGGAGGACATCATCTCTGAAAATAGGGTCCCACAGCTGCACCCCATAAGTGTGAGCAGGACTCTTAGGACTCTTAGAAGAGTCAATGCTCTGAGACCATGGGGGGCGCTTAGCCCCCTCTCTTCGTCACTGAGGATGATTTCATTTTTCAGGGATTAGAGAGGGTGGTCCTTGTGGTGGACTGCAGGTATGGAGAGCTGTTGTCATCGTATTAAATAGATAAGAATGATTATATGTATTGTAGAAATGTCTCCTATCATGTTCCCTAATTTTTTATTATGTCCACATCCTGGTCCCCATCTTGGACATCATAACAAACGTGCACTTTTTTGTTTAATTTCCACATTGGACCATAGGAAAAATGACACTACAGCTACAGAGGTGACCGTCTGATAGCCCAGCTCGACTATCCATCTCTACTGAAGACCCTTTCAGCTTTTTGAGAGTTGGGTGGAGAACATCATCTCTGAAAATAGGGTCCCACAGCTGCACCCCATCAGTGTGAGCAGGACTCTTAGGACTCTTAGAAGAGTCAATGCTCTGAGACCATGGGGGGCGCTTAGCCCCCTCTCCTCGTCACTGAGGATGATTTCACTTTTCAGGGAATAGAGAGGGTGGTCCTTGTGGTGGACTGCAGGTATGGAGAGCTGTTGTCATCGTATTAGATAGATAAGAATGATTATATGTATTGTAGAAATGTCTCCTATCATGTTCCCTATTTTTTTATTATGTCCACATCATGGTCCCCATCTTGGAAATCATAACAAACGTGCACTTTTTTGTTTAATTTACACATTGGACCATAGGAAAAATGACACTACAGCTACAGAGGTGACTGTCTGATAGCCCAGCTCGACTATCCATCTCTACTGAAGACCCTTTCAGCTTTTTGAGAGTTGGGTGGAGGACATCATCTCTGAAAATAGGGTCCCACAGCTGCACCCCATCAGTGTGAGCAGGACTCTTAGGACTCTTAGAAGAGTTAATGCTCTGAGACCATAGGGGCGCTTAGCCCCCTCTCTTCGTCACTGAGGATGATTTCATTTTTCAGGGATTAGAGAGGGTGGTCCTTGTGGTGGACTGCAGGTATGGAGAGCTGTTGTCATCGTATTAGATAGATAAGAATGATTATATGTATTGTAGAAATGTCTCCTATCATGTTCCCTAATTTTTTATTATGTCCACATCCTGGTCCCCATCTTGGACATCATAACAAACGTGATCATAACAAACGTGCACTTTTTTGTTTAATTTACACATTGGACCATAGGAAAAATGACACTACAGCTACAGAGGTGACCGTCTGATAGCCCAGCTCGACTATCCATCTCTACTGAAGACCCTTTTAGCATTTTGAGAGTTGGGTGGAGGACATCATCTCTGAAAATAGGGTCCCACAGCTGCACCCCATCAGTGTGAGCAGGACTCTTAGGACTCTTAGAAGAGTCAATGCTCTGAGACCATTGGGGGCACTGAGCCCCCTCTCTTCGTCACTGAGGATGATTTCATTTTTCAGGGATTAGAGAGGGTGGTCCTTGTGGTGGACTGCAGGTATGGAGAGCTGTTATCATCGTATTAGATAGATAAGAATGATTATATGTATTGTAGAAATGTCTCCTATCATGTTCCCTAATTTTTTATTATGTCCACATCCTGGTCCCCATCTTGGACATCATAACAAACATGCACTTTTTTGTTTAATTTACACATTGGACCATAGGAAAAATGACACTACAGCTACAGAGGTGACCGTCTGATAGCCCAGCTCGACTATCCATCTCTACTGAAGACCCTTTCAGCTTTTTGAGAGTTGGGTGGAGGACATCATCTCTTAAAATAGGGTCCCACAGCTGCACCCCATCAGTGTAAGCAGGACTCTTAGGACTCTTAGAAGAGTCAATGCTATAAAACCATGGGGGGCGCTTAGCCCCCTCTCTTCGTCACTGAGGATGATTTCATTTTTCAGGGATTAGAGAGGGTGGTCCTTGTTGTGGACTGCAGGTATGGAGAGCTGTTGTCATCGTATTAGATAGATAAGAATGATTATATGTATTGTAGAAATGTCTCCTATCATGTTCCCTAATTTTTTATTATGTCCACATCCTGGTCCCCATCTTGGACATCATAACAAACGTGCACTTTTTTGTTTAATTTACACATTGGACCATAGGAAAAATGACACTACAGCTACAGAGGTGACCGTCTGATAGCCCAGCTCGACTATCCATCTCTACTGAAGACCCTTTCAGCTTTTTGAGAGTTGGGTGGAGGACATCATCTCTGAAATTAGGGTCCCACAGCTGCACCCCATCAGTGTGAGCAGGACTCTTAGGACTCTTAGAAGAGTCAATGCTCTGAGACCATTGGGGGCACTTAGCCCCCTCTCTTCGTCACTGAGGATGATTTCATTTTTCAGGGATTAGAGAGGGTGGTCCTTGTGGTGGACTGCAGGTATGGAGAGCTGTTATCATCGTATTAGGTAGATAAGAATGATTATATGTATTGTAGAAATGTCTCCTATCATGTTCCCTAATTTTTTATTATGTCCACATCCTGGTCCCCATCTTGGACATCATAACAAACGTGCACTTTTTTGTTTAATTTCCACATTGGACCATAGGAAAAATGACACTACAGCTACAAAGGTGACCGTCTGATAGCCCAGCTCGACTATTCATCTCTACTGAAGACCCTTTCAGCTTTTTGAGAGTTGGGTGGAGGACATCATCTCTTAAAATAGGGTCCCACAGCTGCACCCCATCAGTGTAAGCAGGACTCTTAGGACTCTTAGAAGAGTCAATGCTCTAAAACCATGGGGGGCGCTTAGCCCCCTCTCTTCGTCACTGAGGATGATTTTATTTTTCAGGGATTAGAGAGGGTGGTCCTTGTGGTGGACTGCAGGTATGGAGAGCTGTTGTCATCGTATTAGATAGATAAGAATGATTATATGTATTGTAGAAATGTCTCCTATCATGTTCCCTAATTTTTTATTATGTCCACATCCTGGTCCCCATCTTGGACATCATAACAAACGTGCACTTTTTTGTTTAATTTACACATTGGACCATAGGAAAAATGACACTACAGCTACAGAGGTGACCGTCTGATAGCCCAGCTCGACTATCCATCTCTACTGAAGACCCTTTCAGCTTTTTGAGAGTTGGGTGGAGGACATCATCTCTGAAAATAGGGTCCCACAGCTGCACCCCATCAGTGTGAGCAGGACTCTTAGGACTCTTAGAAGAGTCAATGCTCTGAGACCATTGGGGGCACTTAGCCCCCTCTCTTCATCACTGAGGATGATTTCATTTTTCAGGGATTAGAGAGGGTGGTCCTTGTGGTGGACTGCAGATATGGAGAGCTGTTATCATCGTATTAGATAGATAAGAATGTATGTCCACATCCTGGTCCCCATCTTGGACATCATAACAAACGTGCACTTTTTTGTTTAATTTACACATTGGACCATAGGAAAAATGACACTACAGCTACAGAGGTGACCGTCTGATAGCCCAGCTCGACTATCCATCTCTACTGAAGACCCTTTCAGCTTTTTGAGAGTTGGGTGGAGGACATCATCTCTGAAAATAGGGTCCCACAGCTGCACCCCATCAGTGTGAGCAGGACTCTTAGGACTCTTAGAAGAGTCAATGCTCTGAGACCATGGGGGGCGTTTAGCCCCCTCACTTCGTCACTGAGGATGATTTCATTTTTCAGGGATTAGAGAGGGTGGTCCTTGTGGTGGACTGCAGGTATGGAGAGCTGTTGTCATCGTATTAAATAGATAAGAATGATTATATGTATTGTAGAAATGTCTCCCATCATGTTCCCTAATTTTTTATTATGTCCACATCCTGGTCCCCATCTTGGACATCATAACAAACGTGCACTTTTTTGTTTAATTTCCACATTGGACCATAGGAAAAATGACACTACAGCTACAGAGGTGACCGTCTGATAGCCCAGCTCGACTATCCATCTCTACTGAAGACCCTTTCAGCTTTTTGAGAGTTGGGTGGAGAACATCATCTCTGAAAATAGGGTCCCACAGCTGCACCCCATCAGTGTGAGCAGGACTCTTAGGACTCTTAGAAGAGTCAATGCTCTGAGACCATGGGGGGCGCTTAGCCCCCTCTCCTCGTCACTGAGGATGATTTCACTTTTCAGGGAATAGAGAGGGTGGTCCTTGTGGTGGACTGCAGGTATTGAGAGCTGTTGTCATCGTATTAGATAGATAAGAATGATTATATGTATTGTAGAAATGTCTCCTATCATGTTCCCTATTTTTTTATTATGTCCACATCATGGTCCCCATCTTGGAAATCATAACAAACGTGCACTTTTTTGTTTAATTTACACATTGGACCATAGGAAAAATGACACTACAGCTACAGAGGTGACCGTCTGATAGCCCAGCTCGACTATCCATCTCTACTGAAGACCCTTTCAGCTTTTTGAGAGTTGGGTGGAGGACATCATCTCTGAAAATAGGGTCCCACAGCTTCACCCCATCAGTGTGAGCAGGACTCTTAGGACTCTTAGAAGAGTCAATGCTCTGGTACCATGGGGGGCGCTTGGCACCCTCTCTTCGTCACTGAGGATGATTTCATTTTTCAGGGATTAGAGAGGGTGGTCCTTGTGGTGGACTGCAGGTATGGAGAGCTGTTGTCATCGTATTAGATAGATAAGAATGATTATATGTATTGTAGAAATGTCTCCTATCATGTTCCCTAATTTTTTATTATGTCCACATCCTGGTCCCCATCTTGGACATCATAACAAACGTGCACTTTTTTGTTTAATTTACACATTGGACCATAGGAAAAATGACACTACAGCTACAGAGGTGACCGTCTGATAGCCCAGCTCGACTATCCATCTCTACTGAAGACCCTTTCAGCTTTTTGAGAGTTGGGTGGAGGACATCATCTCTGAAAATAGGGTCCCACAGCTGCACCCCATCAGTGTGAGCAGGACTCTTAGGACTCTTAGAAGAGTTAATGCTCTGAGACCATGGGGGCGCTTAGCCCCCTCTCTTCGTCACTGAGGATGATTTCATTTTTCAGGGATTAGAGAGGGTGGTCCTTGTGGTGGACTGCAGGTATGGAGAGCTGTTGTCATCGTATTAGATAGATAAGAATGATTATATGTATTGTAGAAATGTCTCCTATCATGTTCCCTAATTTTTTATTATGTCCACATCCTGGTCCCCATCTTGGACATCATAACAAACGTGCACTTTTTTGTTTAATTTACACATTGGACCATAGGAAAAATGACACTACAGCTACAGAGGTGACCGTCTGATAGCCCAGCTCGACTATCCATCTCTACTGAAGACCCTTTCAGCATTTTGAGAGTTGGGTGGAGGACATCATCTCTGAAAATAGGGTCCCACAGCTGCACCCCATCAGTGTGAGCAGGACTCTTAGGACTCTTAGAAGAGTCAATGCTCTGAGACCATTGGGGGCACTGAGCCCCCTCTCTTCGTCACTGAGGATGATTTCATTTTTCAGGGATTAGAGAGGGTGGTCCTTGTGGTGGACTGCAGGTATGGAGAGCTGTTATCATCGTATTAGATAGATAAGAATGATTATATGTATTGTAGAAATGTCTCCTATCATGTTCCCTAATTTTTTATTATGTCCACATCCTGGTCCCCATCTTGGACATCATAACAAACATGCACTTTTTTGTTTAATTTACACATTGGACCATAGGAAAAATGACACTACAGCTACAGAGGTGACCGTCTGATAGCCCGGCTCGACAATCCATCTCTACTGAAGACCCTTTCAGCTTTTTGAGAGTTGGGTGGAGGACATCATCTCTGAAAATAGGGTCCCACAGCTGCACCCCATCAGTGTGAGCAGGACTCTTAGGACTCTTAGAAGAGTCAATGCTCTGAGACCATGGGGGGCGCTTAGCCCCCTCTCTTCGTCACTGAGGATGATTTCATTTTTCAGGGATTAGAGAGGGTGGTCCTTGTGGTGGACTGCAGGTATGGAGAGCTGTTGTCATCATATTAAATAGATAAGAATGATTATATGTATTGTAGAAATGTCTCCTATCATGTTCCCTAATTTTTTATTATGTCCACATCCTGGTCCCCATCTTGGACATCATAACAAACGTGCACTTTTTTGTTTAATTTACACATTGGACCATAGGAAAAATGACACTACAGCTACAGAGGTGACCGTCTGATAGCCCAGCTCGACTATCCATCTCTACTGAAGACCCTTTCAGCTTTTTGAGAGTTGGGTGGAGAACATCATCTCTGAAAATAGGGTCCCACAGCTGCACCCCATCAGTGTGAGCAGGACTCTTAGGACTCTTAGAAGAGTCAATGTTTTGAGACCATGGGGGGCGCTTAGCCCCCTCTCTTCGTCACTGAGGATGATTTCACTTTTCATGGAATAGAGAGGGTGGTCCTTGTGGTGGACTGCAGGTATGGAGAGCTGTTGTCATCGTATTAAATAGATAAGAATGATTATATGTATTGTAGAAATGTCTCCTATCATGTTCCCTAATTTTTTATTATGTCCACATCCTGGTCCCCATCTTGGACATCATAACAAACGTGCACTTTTTTGTTTAATTTACACATTGGACCATAGGAAAAATGACACTACAGCTACAGTGGTGACCGTCTGATAGCCCAGCTCGACTATCCATCTCTACTGAAGACCCTTTCAGCTTTTTGAGAGTTGGGTGGAGAACATCATCTCTGAAAATAGGGTCCCACAGCTGCACCCCATCAGTGTGAGCAGGACTCTTAGGACTCTTAGAAGAGTCAATGTTTTGAGACCATGGGGGGCGCTTAGCCCCCTCTCTTCGTCACTGAGGATGATTTCACTTTTCAGGGAATAGAGAGGGTGGTCCTTGTGGTGGACTGCAGGTATGGAGAGCTGTTGTCATCGTATTAGATAGATAAGAATGATTATATGTATTGTAGAAATGTCTCCTATCATGTTCCCTATTTTTTTATTATGTCCACATCCTGGTCCCCATCTTGGAAATCATAACAAACGTGCACTTTTTTGTTTAATTTACACATTGGACCATAGGAAAAATGACACTACAGCTACAGAGGTGACCGTCTGGTAGCCCAGCTCGACTATCCATCTCTACTGAAGACCCTTTCAGCTTTTTGAGAGTTGGGTGGAGGACATCATCTCTGAAAATAGGGTCCCACAGCTGCACCCCATCAGTGTGAGCAGGACTCTTAGGACTCTTAGAAGAGTCAATGTTTTGAGACCATGGGGGGCGCTTAGCCCCCTCTCTTCGTCACTGAGGATGATTTCATTTTTCAGGGATTAGAGAGAGTGGTCCTTGTGGTGGACTGCAGGTATGGAGAGCTGTTGTCATCGTATTAGATAGATAAGAATGATTATATGTATTGTAGAAATGTCTCCTATCATGTTCCCTAATTTTTTATTATGTCCACATCCTGGTCCCCATCTTGGACATCATAACAAACGTGCACTTTTTTGTTTAATTTACACATTGGACCATAGGAAAAATGACACTACAGCTACAGAGGTGACCGTCTGATAGCCCAGCTCGACTATCCATCTCTACTGAAGACCCTTTCAGCTTTTTGAGAGTTGGGTGGAGGACATCATCTCTTAAAATAGGGTCCCACAGCTGCACCCCATCAGTGTAAGCAGGACTCTTAGGACTCTTAGAAGAGTCAATGCTCTAAAACCATGGGGGGCGCTTAGCCCCCTCTCTTCGTCCCTGAGGATGATTTCATTTTTCAGGGATTAGAGAGGGTGGTCCTTGTGGTGGACTGCAGGTATGGAGAGCTGTTGTCATCGTATTAGATAGATAAGAATGATTATATGTATTGTAGAAATGTCTCCTATCATGTTCCCTAATTTTTTATTATGTCCACATCCTGGTCCCCATCTTGGACATCATAACAAACGTGCACTTTTTTGTTTAATTTACACATTGGACCATAGGAAAAATGACACTACAGCTACAGAGGTGACCGTCTGATAGCCCAGCTCGACTATCCATCTCTACTGAAGACCCTTTCAGCTTTTTGAGAGTTGGGTGGAGGACATCATCTCTGAAAATAGGGTCCCACAGCTGCACCCCATCAGTGTGAGCAGGACTCTTAGGACTCTTAGAAGAGTTAATGCTCTGAGACCATGGGGGCGCTTACCCCCTCTCTTCGTCACTGAGGATGATTTCATTTTTCAGGGATTAGAGAGGGTGGTCCTTGTGGTGGACTGCAGGTATGGAGAGCTGTTGTCATCGTATTAGATAGATAAGAATGATTATATGTATTGTAGAAATGTCTCCTATCATGTTCCCTAATTTTTTATTATGTCCACATCCTGGTCCCCATCTTGGACATCATAACAAACGTGCACTTTTTTGTTTAATTTACACATTGGACCATAGGAAAAATGACACTACAGCTACAGAGGTGACCGTCTGATAGCCCAGCTCGACTATCCATCTCTACTGAAGACCCTTTCAGCTTTTTGAGAGTTGGGTGGAGGACATCATCTCTTAAAATAGGGTCCCACAGCTGCACCCCATCAGTGTAAGCAGGACTCTTAGGACTCTTAGAAGAGTCAATGCTCTAAAACCATGGGGGGCGCTTAGCCCCCTCTCTTCGTCCCTGAGGATGATTTCATTTTTCAGGGATTAGAGAGGGTGGTCCTTGTGGTGGACTGCAGGTATGGAGAGCTGTTGTCATCGTATTAGATAGATAAGAATGATTATATGTATTGTAGAAATGTCTCCTATCATGTTCCCTAATTTTTTATTATGTCCACATCCTGGTCCCCATCTTGGACATCATAACAAACGTGCACTTTTTTGTTTAATTTACACATTGGACCATAGGAAAAATGACACTACAGCTACAGAGGTGACCGTCTGATAGCCCAGCTCGACTATCCATCTCTACTGAAGACCCTTTCAGCTTTTTGAGAGTTGGGTGGAGGACATCATCTCTGAAAATAGGGTCCCACAGCTGCACCCCATCAGTGTGAGCAGGACTCTTAGGACTCTTAGAAGAGTTAATGCTCTGAGACCATGGGGGCGCTTAGCCCCCTCTCTTCGTCACTGAGGATGATTTCATTTTTCAGGGATTAGAGAGGGTGGTCCTTGTGGTGGACTGCAGGTATGGAGAGCTGTTGTCATCGTATTAGATAGATAAGAATGATTATATGTATTGTAGAAATGTCTCCTATCATGTTCCCTAATTTTTTATTATGTCCACATCCTGGTCCCCATCTTGGACATCATAACAAACGTGCACTTTTTTGTTTAATTTACACATTGGACCATAGGAAAAATGACACTACAGCTACAGAGGTGACCGTCTGATAGCCCAGCTCGACTATCCATCTCTACTGAAGACCCTTTCAGCTTTTTGAGAGTTGGGTGGAGGACATCATCTCTGAAAATAGGGTCCCACATCTGCACCCCATCAGTGTGAGCAGGACTCTTAGGACTCTTAGAAGAGTCAATGCTCTGAGACCATTGGGGGCACTTAGCCCCCTCTCTTCATCACTGAGGATGATTTCATTTTTCAGGGATTAGAGAGGGTGGTCCTTGTGGTGGACTGCAGGTATGGAGAGCTGTTGTCATCGTATTAGATAGATAAGAATGATTATATGTATTGTAGAAATGTCTCCTATCATGTTCCCTAATTTTTATTATGTCCACATCCTGGTCCCCATCTTGGACATCATAACAAACGTGCACTTTTTTGTTTAATTTACACATTGGACCATAGGGAAAATGAAACTACAGCTACAGAGGTGACCGTCTGATAGCCCAGCTCGACTATCCATCTCTACTGAAGACCCTTTCAGCTTTTTGAGAGTTGGGTGGAGGACATCATCTCTGAAAATAGGGTCCCACAGCTGCACCCCATGAGTGTGAGCAGGACTCTTAGGACTCTTAGACCCTTTCAGCTTTTTGAGAGTTGGGTGGAGGACATCATCTCTGAAAATAGGGTCCCACAGCTGCACCCCATCAGTGTGAGCAGGACTCTTAGGACTCTTAGAAGAGTCAATGCTCTGAGACCATTGGGGGCACTTAGCCCCCTCTCTTCATCACTGAGGATGATTTCATTTTTCAGGGATTAGAGAGGGTGGTCCTTGTGGTGGACTGCAGATATGGAGAGCTGTTATCATCGTATTAGATAGATAAGAATGATTATATGTATTGTAGAAATGTCTCCTATCATGTTCCCTAATTTTTTATTATGTCCACATCCTGGTCCCCATCTTGGACATCATAACAAACGTGCACTTTTTTGTTTAATTTACACATTGGACCATAGGAAAAATGACACTACAGCTACAGAGGTGACCGTCTGATAGCCCAGCTCGACTATCCATCTCTACTGAAGACCCTTTCAGCTTTTTGAGAGTTGGGTGGAGGACATCATCTCTGAAAATAGGGTCCCACAGCTGCACCCCATCAGTGTGAGCAGGACTCTTAGGACTCTTAGAAGAGTCAATGCTCTGAGACCATGGGGGGCGCTTAGCCCCCTCTCTTCGTCACTGAGGATGATTTCATTTTTCAGGGATTAGAGAGGGTGGTCCTTGTAGTGGACTGCAGGTATGGAGAGCTGTTGTCATCGTATTAAATAGATAAGAATGATTATATGTATTGTAGAAATGTCTCCTATCATGTTCCCTAATTTTTTATTATGTCCACATCCTGGTCCCCATCTTGGACATCATAACAAACGTGCACTTTTTTGTTTAATTTACACATTGGACCATAGGAAAAATGACACTACAGCTACAGAGGTGACCGTCTGATAGCCCAGCTCGACTATCCATCTCTACTGAAGACTAGAGTTGAGCGCGGTTCGTGGTTCGTGGTTCTCCAGTTCTAGGCTCGAGTGATTTTGGGGCATGTTCTAGATCGAACTAGAACTCGAGCTTTTTGCAAAAGCTCGATAGTTCTAGAAACGTTCGAGAACGGTTCTAGCAGCCAAAAAACAGCTAAATCATAGCTTGGTTTCTGCTGTAATAGTGTAAGTCACTCTGTGAATCAAACTATTATCACATTTCAGTGTATAGTGTGCGTGAACAGTGCCTTCAGATCACTGCTGTTTCTATAATGGCGATCGCCATTTTTTTTTTTTTTTTTCTTGTCTTCCTTCCCTAAGCGCGCGCGTCTTGTGGGGCGGGCCAGCATGTCAGCCAATCACAGAATCACACACAGCTAAGTGGACTTTGAGCCAGAGAAGCAACGGCATGTGTGATAGGATCTGCATGTCACATGTCCCTGCATTATAAAACCGGACATTTTCTTCACGAACGCCATTATCTGCCTTCTGCGTCTTTGGTGTCAGACATCAGTGTCGCAGCTCCGTCCTCCTGAGTCCTATAGCCGATACAGCTGTATGCGCTGCATACACAACGTTAGACAGCTTAGGGAGAGCACATTCTAGCAGTCCTTTTAAGGGCTCAAAGCGGCAGGGTCAGAGAGCCATAGGTGACAGGTCCTGGAAACAGCAACAGCGTCTGTGTAGCCCAGGTCAGGGATTTCCTCCCTGCATTTCACCATTAGGAGGAAATAGAAAGGCAGGCTTCCATTCCTCTACCCAGAGCACCACAATCCTGCCACTGTACCCTCTTGTCCTCTGCACACTCCAACTCATTCTAACTAAGCCATTATACTAGCAAACACTCAGTGTACCTAGTGGCATCCTATACGTGGCTATTGGACTTTGCTTTAGTCCCACTAGTGCCAAGACATTTGCAGAGCGCATCTGCCTGCGTTGCACACTCCAACTAATTATAACTAAGCCATTATACTAGCAAACACTCAGTGTACCTAGTGGCATCCTATACGTGGCTATTGGACTTTGCTATAGTCCCACTAGTGCCAAGACATTTGCAGAGCGCAACTGCCTGCGTTGCACACTCCAACTAATTATAACTAAGCCATTATACTAGCACACACTCAGTGTACCTAGTGGCATCCTATACGTGGCTATTGGACTTTGCTATAGTCCCACTAGTGCCAATACATTTGCAGAGCGCATCTGCCTGCGTTGCACACTCCAACTAATTATAACTAAGCCATTATACTAGCACACACTCAGTGTACCTAGTGGCATCCTATACGTGGCTATTGGACTTTGCTATAGTCCCACTAGTGCCAAGACATTTGCAGAGCGCATCTGCCTGCGTTGCACACTCCAACTAATTATAACTAAGCCATTATACTAGCAAACACTCAGTGTACCTAGTGGCATCCTATACGTGGCTATTGGACTTTGCTATAGTCCCACTAGTGCCAAGACATTTGCAGAGCGCATCTGCCTGCGTTGCACACTCCAACTAATTATAACTAAGCCATTATACTAGCACACACTCAGTGTACCTAGTGGCATCCTATACGTGGCTATTGGACTTTGCTATAGTCTCACTAGTGCCAAGACATTTGAAGAGCGCATCTGCCTGCGTTGCACACTCCAACTAATTATAACTAAGCCATTATACTAGCACACACTCAGTGTACCTAGTGGCATCCTATACGTGGCTATTGGACTTTGCTATAGTCCCACTAGTGCCAAGACATTTGCAGAGCGCATCTGCCTGCGTTGCACACTCCAACTAATTATAACTAAGCCATTATACTAGCAAACACTTAGTGTACCTAGTGGCATCCTATACGTGGCTATTGGACTTTGCTTTAGTCCCACTAGTGCCAAGACATTTGCAGAACGCATCTGCCTGCGTTGCACACTCCAACTAATTATAACTAAGCCATTATACTAGCACACACTCAGTGTACCTAGTGGCATCCTATACGTGGCTATTGGACTTTGCTATAGTCCCACTAGTGCCAAGACATTTGCAGAGCGCATCTGCCTGCGTTGCACACTCCAACTAATTATAACTAAGCCATTATACTAGCACACACTCAGTGTACCTAGTGGCATCCTATACGTGGCTATTGGACTTTGCTATAGTCCCACTAGTGCCAAGACATTTGCAGAGCGCATCTGCCTGCGTTGCACACTCCAACTAATTATAACTAAGCCATTATACTAGCACACACTCAGTGTACCTAGTGGCATCCTATACGTGGCTATTGGACTTTGCTATAGTCCCACTAGTGCCAAGACATTTGCGGAGCGCATCTGCCTGCGTTGCACACTCCAACTAATTATAACTAAGCCATTATACTAGCAAACACTTAGTGTACCTAGTGGCATCCTATACGTGGCTATTGGACTTTGCTTTAGTCCCACTAGTGCCAAGACATTTGCAGAACGCATCTGCCTGCGTTGCACACTCCAACTAATTATAACTAAGCCATTATACTAGCACACACTCAGTGTACCTAGTGGCATCCTATACGTGGCTATTGGACTTTGCTATAGTCCCACTAGTGCCAAGACATTTGCAGAGCGCATCTGCCTGCGTTGCACACTCCAACTAATTATAACTAAGCCATTATACTAGCAAACACTCAGTGTACCTAGTGGCATCCTATACGTGGCTATTGGACTTTGCTATAGTCCCACTAGTGCCAAGACATTTGCAGAGCGCATCTGCCTGCGTTGCACACTCCAACTAATTATAACTAAGCCATTATACTAGCACACACTCAGTGTACCTAGTGGCATCCTATACGTGGCTATTGGACTTTGCTATAGTCCCACTAGTGCCAAGACATTTGCAGAGCGCATCTGCCTGCGTTGCACACTCCAACTAATTATAACTAAGCCATTATACTAGCACACACTCAGTGTACCTAGTGGCATCCTATACGTGGCTATTGGACTTTGCTATAGTCCCACTAGTGCCAAGACATTTGCAGAGCGCATCTGCCTGCGTTGCACACTCCAACTAATTATAACTAAGCCACTATACTAGCAAACACTTAGTGTACCTAGTGGCATCCTATACGTGGCTATTGGACTTTGCTTTAGTCCCACTAGTGCCAAGACATTTGCAGAACGCATCTGCCTGCGTTGCACACTCCAACTAATTATAACTAAGCCATTATACTAGCACACACTCAGTGTACCTAGTGGCATCCTATACGTGGCTATTGGACTTTGCTATAGTCCCACTAGTGCCAAGACATTTGCAGAGCGCATCTGCCTGCGTTGCACACTCCAACTAATTATAACTAAGCCATTATACTAGCACACACTCAGTGTACCTAGTGGCATCCTATACGTGGCTATTGGACTTTGCTATAGTCCCACTAGTGCCAAGACATTTGCAGAGCGCATCTGCCTGCGTTGCACACTCCAACTAATTATAACTAAGCCATTATACTAGCAAACACTCAGTGTACCTAGTGGCATCCTATACGTGGCTATTGGACTTTGCTATAGTCCCACTAGTGCCAAGACATTTGCAGAGCGCATCTGCCTGCGTTGCACACTCCAACTAATTATAACTAAGCCATTATACTAGCACACACTCAGTGTACCTAGTGGCATCCTATACGTGGCTATTGGACTTTGCTATAGTCCCACTAGTGCCAAGACATTTGCAGAGCGCATCTGCCTGCGTTGCACACTCCAACTAATTATAACTAAGCCATTATACTAGCACACACTCAGTGTACCTAGTGGCATCCTATACGTGGCTATTGGACTTTGCTATAGTCCCACTAGTGCCAAGACATTTGCAGAGCGCATCTGCCTGCGTTGCACACTCCAACTAATTATAACTAAGCCATTATACTAGCAAACACTCAGTGTACCTAGTGGCATCCTATACGTGGCTATTGGACTTTGCTATAGTCCCACTAGTGCCAAGACATTTGCAGAGCGCATCTGCCTGCGTTGCACACTCCAACTAATTATAACTAAGCCATTATACTAGCACACACTCAGTGTACCTAGTGGCATCCTATACGTGGCTATTGGACTTTGCTATAGTCCCACTAGTGCCAAGACATTTGCAGAGCGCATCTGCCTGCATTGCACACTCCAACTAATTATAACTAAGCCATTATACTAGCACACACTCAGTGTACCTAGTGGCATCCTATACGTGGCTATTGGACTTTGCTATAGTCCCACTAGTGCCAAGACATTTGCAGAGCGCATCTGCCTGCGTTGCACACTCCAACTAATTATAACTAAGCCATTATACTAGCAAACACTTAGTGTACCTAGTGGCATCCTATACGTGGCTATTGGACTTTGCTTTAGTCCCACTAGTGCCAAGACATTTGCAGAACGCATCTGCCTGCGTTGCACACTCCAACTAATTATAACTAAGCCATTATACTAGCACACACTCAGTGTACCTAGTGGCATCCTATACGTGGCTATTGGACTTTGCTATAGTCCCACTAGTGCCAAGACATTTGCAGAGCGCATCTGCCTGCGTTGCACACTCCAACTAATTATAACTAAGCCATTATACTAGCACACACTCAGTGTACCTAGTGGCATCCTATACGTGGCTATTGGACTTTGCTATAGTCCCACTAGTGCCAAGACATTTGCAGAGCGCATCTGCCTGCGTTGCACACTCCAACTAATTATAACTAAGCCATTATACTAGCACACACTCAGTGTACCTAGTGGCATCCTATACGTGGCTATTGGACTTTTCTATAGTCCCACTAGTGCCAAGACATTTGCAGAGCGCATCTGCCTGCGTTGCACACTCCAACTAATTATAACTAAGCCATTATACTAGCAAACACTTAGTGGCATCCTATACGTGGCTATTGGACTTTGCTTTAGTCCCACTAGTGCCAAGACATTTGCAGAACGCATTTGCCTGCGTTGCACACTCCAACTAATTATAACTAAGCCATTATACTAGCACACACTCAGTGTACCTAGTGGCATCCTATACGTGGCTATTGGACTTTGCTATAGTCCCACTAGTGCCAAGACATTTGCAGAGCGCATCTGCCTGCGTTGCACACTCCAACTAATTATAACTAAGCCATTATACTAGCACACACTCAGTGTACCTAGTGGCATCCTATACGTGGCTATTGGACTTTGCTATAGTCCCACTAGTGCCAAGACATTTGCAGAGCGCATCTGCCTGCGTTGCACACTCCAACTAATTATAACTAAGCCATTATACTAGCAAACACTTAGTGTACCTAGTGGCATCCTATACGTGGCTATTGGACTTTGCTTTAGTCCCACTAGTGCCAAGACATTTGCAGAACGCATCTGCCTGCGTTGCACACTCCAACTAATTATAACTAAGCCATTATACTAGCAAACACTTAGTGTACCTAGTGGCATCCTATACGTGGCTATTGGACTTTGCTTTAGTCCCACTAGTGCCAAGACATTTGCAGAACGCATCTGCCTGCGTTGCACACTCCAACTAATTATAACTAAGCCATTATACTAGCACACACTCAGTGTACCTAGTGGCATCCTATACGTGGCTATTGGACTTTGCTATAGTCCCACTAGTGCCAAGACATTTGCAGCACGTCTGCCTGCGTTGCACACTCCAACTAATTATAACTAAGTTACATTGTCAGGGATATTTATTCTTTATTATTCTGCTGTTAATAAAGCTAGACCACCACTGCAATCTTCACCACCTCTCAATTTTTACTACCACATTTTCAGTCCACAATCTTGTCGCAATCAACATGAGTGGCAAAATGACAGATGCTGGTGGAAAGGGGAAGAGGCGTGGTGGAAAAGGCAAAAAAGGTTTTGTCAGTGGGGAAGGTGGCAAAGCTCCATTATCATCTGCTGCAGATAGACCATCTACTAGCAAAAGTAAGATGTCTACTACTTATTGTGGACAATCCGATGTGCTCCCTTTTTTACGGACACGAACAAGAGGAACAAAGGTAGATGATGGGCAAAAAAGGAAAATGCTTGAATGGATCTCAAGTGGTCCAACAAGTGCCCTCTCAGCCACTTCAAGTACCGCATCCAAAAAACACCAGTCCTCTGAGTTGTCATCCCAATCACACTTGATTTCTCCCAGCTCTGAAGTCTCCATCAGCCCTGCACAGTATGGTGGAACTGAGATGGCTGAGTCTGCAGAGCTGTTCAGTCACACTATAGCCTGGGAATCAGAGGTCTGCTCCCAAGCTACAGTGAGTACAGAACAGGAAATGGTCTGCAGTGATGCCCAGAACCTTTGTGACTCAGATTCAGGCCGTGAGGACCAAGTTTCTGAGCATAATGTTGACCCTTTGTCACAAACTGTAACACCTGTGGTTATAGACAATGAGGAACATACTGATGAAGATGAGACGCAGATACCCGATTGGGATGACAACTTAAATATTCGGTCAGGGCAAGAAGAGGCTCGGTCTGAGGGGGAGGGGAGTGCAAACACAACAATTGATGATGACGTTCTAGATCCCACCTACTGTCAACCCCCAGTCAGGCACTCGAGGAGGTCAACAGAGGCGGTGGAGGAGGATGCAACCGACGACGAAGTTACCTTGCACCTTCCTGGACAGAGTCGGAGCACTGGTAGCACGTCTACAACTGCATCCTCAGCCACCACTCTGCCTATGAGCATTATTCGGGGTGGATCAACAGGTCGCATGGCCTCTAAGCCTTGCCTAGCCTGGTCCTTTTTTCACATCGAAAAAGATCGCCCAACTCATGTGATATGTAACATTTGTCATGATTCTGTTAGTAGAGGTCAAAACCTCAGCAGTTTGACAACTTCTTCCATGAATCGTCACATGACTAAATATCATAAGTCCCGGTGGGAAGCTCACCGTGCTGCAATGCGGCCTAGCGGAGCGAACCATCCACCGCCCGCCCCTTCCAGTGCATCCGCGCGCTCTTCATCTTCTAGGACTGTGGGGACAGCTGTCACACCTGTTTTTCCACGCAAAACTTCCACCACTGTAACCGCAACAGGCAGTTTGCTTGTAAGGTCGTCAGTTGGTTTGGAAGGGGAAACAAGTGAGTGTGTACAGCTCTCTCAGACATCGATAGCACCAACGTTGGATGAAGGCAACATCATGTCTCCGCCTGCACTTTCCTCACAAACCAGCATTTTTCCAGGGACACCCTACTCAACACCGTCTACACACAGCAGCCAGATCTCTGTCCCTCAGATGTGGTCAAATAAAAGGCCACTTCCTCCGACCCATGACAAAGCTAAGAGGTTGACTCTATCCCTCTGTAAGCTGTTGGCTACTGAAATGCTGCCTTTCCGCCTAGTGGACACACAGGATTTTAGAGACCTTATGTCTGTCGCTGTGCCCCAGTACCAGATGCCTAGTCGCCACTACTTCTCTAAGAAAGGTGTGCCCGCGCTACACCAGCATGTCGCACACAACATCACCGCTTCCTTGAGAAACTCTGTGTGTGAACGGGTGCATTTCACCACCGATACTTGGACCAGTAAGCATGGACAGGGACGTTACATGTCGCTGACTGGGCACTGGGTAACTATGGTGATAGATGGTGAAGGGTCTGCTGCACAAGTCTTGCCGTCCCCACGACTTGTGTGTCAATCCTCTGTCTGTCCAAGTTCCGCCACTGCTTCTGCATCCTCCACCTCATCTGGGTCCTCCACCTCCGCCCCAAGCCTGCCTGGTCAGGCCACCAGCGTTCTCACTGCGCAGAAGGAATCACGCACCCCTCATTACTATGCTGGCAGCAGAGCGCAACGGCATCAGGCGGTCTTTAGCTTGACATGTCTTGGTAATAAGAGTCACACAGCTGAGGAGTTGTGGTCAGCTCTGCGGTCCGAGTTTAATAAATGGTTGTCTCCACTCAACCTGCAGCCTGGTAAGGCCGTGTGCGACAATGCTGCAAACCTGGGTGCGGCCCTTCGCCTGGGCAAGGTGACACACGTACCTTGTATGGCTCACGTGTTGAACCTTGTCGTGCAGCAATTTTTAACACACTATCCCGGCCTAGATGGCCTTCTGAACAGGGCACGAAAACTGTCTGCTCACTTCCGCCGTTCAAGCGCCGCAGCTGAGCGACTTGCATCGCTCCAGAAGTCTTTCGGCCTGCCGGTTCATCGCCTGAAATGCGATGTGGCGACACGCTGGAATTCAACTCTCCACATGTTACAGCGACTGTGGCAGCACCGCAGAGCCCTGGTGCAATATGTCATGACGTATAGCCTGGGCCAACGAGATGCAGAGGTGGGGCAGATCACCCTGATGGAGTGGTCTCAGATCAAGGACCTATGCACCCTTCTGCACAGTTTCGACATGGCGACGAATATGTTTAGCTCTGACAATGCCATTATCAGCATGACGATTCCAGTCATTTACATGCTGGAGCACACGCTAAACACTATTCGGAGTCAGGGGGTGGGACAACATGAAGGGGAGGAACTACAGGAGGATCCATATGCGCAAGGGACAACAACATCACCAAGGTCCAGACGTTCATCATCACCAACGCAGCAGGCATGGGACCATGGGGGACAGGGATCGACAAGGGCGCATAGTAGCAGGCGAAATGTTGAGCAAGGTGCAGGAGAACATGAAGAAATGGAGGACGAACTGTCCATGGACATGGAAGACTCAGCGGATGAGGGAGACCTTGGTCAAATTTCAGTTGAAAGAGGTTGGGGTCAGATGTCAGAGGAAGAAAGAACGGGTAGCACCTCTATGCCACAAACACAGCGTGGACTTGGTCCACATGGCTGCGCAAGACACATGAGTGCCTTTTTGTTGCACTACCTCCAACATGACAGTCGTATTGTCAAAATTAGAAGTGATGATGACTACTGGATTGCCACACTATTAGATCCCCGGTACAAGTCCAAATTTTGTGACATAATTCCAGCCATAGAAAGGGACGCACGTATGCAGGAGTATCAGCAGAAGCTGTTACTAGATCTTAGCTCGGCTTTTCCACCAAACAACCGTGCAGGTGCAGGGAGTGAATCTCCCAGTTGTAACTTGACAAACATGGGACGGTCTCGTCATCTTCAACAGTCTACCCGTACCAGTAAGACCGTATCTGGTGCCGGTAGAAGCAATTTTATGGAATCTTTTCATAATCTTTTTAGACCCTCTTTTGCAAGGCCACCAGAGACAACAAGTCTGACACATAGTCAACGGCTGGAGAGGATGATACAGGAGAATCTCCAAATGAACATCGATGCCATGACTGTGCAACTGGAGCCTTGCTCCTTTTGGGCTTCAAACCTAGAAAAATGGCCAGAGCTCGCAACTTACGCCTTGGAGATTTTGTCGTGTCCAGCTGCCAGCGTTGTCTCTGAACGTGTATTCAGTGCTGCTGGGTGTGTGCTGACAGATAAGCGCACGCGTCTGTCCAGTGACAATGTGGACAGACTAACGTTCATCAAAATGAACAAGTCATGGATCCAGAAGGAATTTACTACCCCTGTGTCATCCTGGGGAGAGTAAATGCTTGTTGATTTGGAATGTGCTTGATGCAAATCAAAACATCCTGTTTGCAACTAGGGCACAAGTGCTGCCACTGATAAGGTGTCTGTGTGGGGCCCAATTTTTGGAAAAAAAGGGAGACTCCGCTTGGAGTAACCCTTGCTTGCTGTGTTTTTAAAAGAAGCCAAGATGAACAGAGCTGGGATCAGGAAAGACTTTGCTACCTACCCCGGTGTCATCCTGGGGACGGATAAGAATGGCGTATTTTGGAATGTGCTTGATGCAAATCTAGCTGTGAAGTGTACAACTGGGGCACAACTGCTGCCACTGAATGGGTGGGTGTGTGGGGCCCAATTTTTGGAAAAAAAGGGAGACTCCGCTTGGAGTAACCCTTGCTTGCTGTGTTTTTAAAAGAAGCCAAGATGAACAGAGCTGGGATCAGGAAAGACTTTGCTACCTACCCCGGTGTCATCCTGGGGACGGATAAGAATGGCGTATTTTGGAATGTGCTTGATGCAAATCTAGCTGTGAAGTGTACAACTGGGGCACAACTGCTGCCACTGAATGGGTGGGTGTGTGGGGCCCAATTTTTGGAAAAAAAGGGAGACTCCGCTTGGAGTAACCCTTGCTTGCTGTGTTTTTAAAAGAAGCCAAGATGAACAGAGCTGGGATCAGGAAAGACTTTGCTACCTACCCCGGTGTCATCCTGGGGACGGATAAGAATGGCGTATTTTGGAATGTGCTTGATGCAAATCTAGCTGTGAAGTGTACAACTGGGGCACAACTGCTGCCACTGAATGGGTGGGTGTGTGGGGCCCAATTTTTGGAAAAAAAGGGAGACTCCGCTTGGAGTAACCCTTGCTTGCTGTGTTTTTAAAAGAAGCCAAGATGAACAGAGCTGGGATCAGGAAAGACTTTGCTACCTACCCCGGTGTCATCCTGGGGACGGATAAGAATGGCGTATTTTGGAATGTGCTTGATGCAAATCTAGCTGTGAAGTGTACAACTGGGGCACAACTGCTGCCACTGAATGGGTGGGTGTGTGGGGCCCAATTTTTGGAAAAAAAGGGAGACTCCGCTTGGAGTAACCCTTGCTTGCTGTGTTTTTAAAAGAAGCCAAGATGAACAGAGCTGGGATCAGGAAAGACTTTGCTACCTACCCCGGTGTCATCCTGGGGACGGATAAGAATGGCGTATTTTTGAATGTGCTTGATGCAAATCAAAACATCCTGTTTGCAACTAGGGCCCAAGTGCTGCCACTGATGGGGTGGGTGTCTGTGTGGCCCAATTTTTGGAAAAAAGGGAGACTCCGCTTGGAGTAACCCTTGCTTGCTGTGTTTTTAAAAGAAGCCAAGATGAACAAGTCATGGGTCAGCAAAGACTTTGCTACCTACCCCGGTGTCATCCTGGGGACGGATAAGAATGGCGTATTTTTGAATGTGCTTGATGCAAATCTAGCTGTGAAGTGTACAACTGGGGCACAACTGCTGCCACTGAATGGGTGGGTGTGTGTGGGGCCCAATTTTTTGAAAAAAGGGAGACTCCGCTTGGAGTAACCCTTGCTTACATTGTTTTTAAAAGAAGCCAAGATGAACAAGTCATGGGTCAGCAAAGACTTTGCTACCTACCCCGGTGTCATCCTGGGGACGGATAAGAATGGCGTATTTTGGAATGTGCTTGATGCAAATCTAGCTGTGAAGTGTACAACTGGGGCACAACTGCTGCCACTGAATGGGTGGGTGTGTGGGGCCCAATTTTTGGAAAAAAAGGGAGACTCCGCTTGGAGTAACCCTTGCTTGCTGTGTTTTTAAAAGAAGCCAAGATGAACAGAGCTGGGATCAGGAAAGACTTTGCTACCTACCCCGGTGTCATCCTGGGGACGGATAAGAATGGCGTATTTTTGAATGTGCTTGATGCAAATCAAAACATCCTGTTTGCAACTAGGGCCCAAGTGCTGCCACTGATGGGGTGGGTGTCTGTGTGGCCCAATTTTTGGAAAAAAGGGAGACTCCGCTTGGAGTAACCCTTGCTTGCTGTGTTTTTAAAAGAAGCCAAGATGAACAAGTCATGGGTCAGCAAAGACTTTGCTACCTACCCCGGTGTCATCCTGGGGACGGATAAGAATGGCGTATTTTTGAATGTGCTTGATGCAAATCTAGCTGTGAAGTGTACAACTGGGGCACAACTGCTGCCACTGAATGGGTGGGTGTGTGTGGGGCCCAATTTTTTGAAAAAAGGGAGACTCCGCTTGGAGTAACCCTTGCTTACATTGTTTTTAAAAGAAGCCAAGATGAACAAGTCATGGGTCAGCAAAGACTTTGCTACCTACCCTGGTGTCATCCTGGGGACGGATAAGAATGGCGTATTTTGGAATGTGCTTGATGCAAATCTAGCTGTGAAGTGTACAACTGGGGCACAACTGCTGCCACTGAATGGGTGGGTGTGTGGGGCCCAATTTTTGGAAAAAAAGGGAGACTCCGCTTGGAGTAACCCTTGCTTACATTGTTTTTAAAAGAAGCCAAGATGAACAAGTCATGGGTCAGCAAAGACTTTGCTACCTACCCCGGTGTCATCCTGGGGACGGATAAGAATGGCGTATTTTGGAATGTGCTTGATGCAAATCTAGCTGTGAAGTGTACAACTGGGGCACAACTGCTGCCACTGAATGGGTGGGTGTGTGGGGCCCACTTTTTGGAAAAAAAGGGAGACTCCGCTTGGAGTAACCCTTGCTTGCTGTGTTTTTAAAAGAAGCCAAGATGAACAGAGCTGGGATCAGGAAAGACTTTGCTACCTACCCCGGTGTCATCCTGGGGACGGATAAGAATGGCGTATTTTGGAATGTGCTTGATGCAAATCTAGCTGTGAAGTGTACAACTGGGGCACAACTGCTGCCACTGAATGGGTGGGTGTGTGGGGCCCAATTTTTGGAAAAAAAGGGAGACTCCGCTTGGAGTAACCCTTGCTTGCTGTGTTTTTAAAAGAAGCCAAGATGAACAGAGCTGGGATCAGGAAAGACTTTGCTACCTACCCCGGTGTCATCCTGGGGACGGATAAGAATGGCGTATTTTTGAATGTGCTTGATGCAAATCAAAACATCCTGTTTGCAACTAGGGCCCAAGTGCTGCCACTGATGGGGTGGGTGTCTGTGTGGCCCAATTTTTGGAAAAAAGGGAGACTCCGCTTGGAGTAACCCTTGCTTGCTGTGTTTTTAAAAGAAGCCAAGATGAACAAGTCATGGGTCAGCAAAGACTTTGCTACCTACCCCGGTGTCATCCTGGGGACGGATAAGAATGGCGTATTTTGGAATGTGCTTGATGCAAATCTAGCTGTGAAGTGTACAACTGGGGCACAACTGCTGCCACTGAATGGGTGGGTGTGTGGGGCCCAATTTTTGGAAAAAAAGGGAGACTCCGCTTGGAGTAACCCTTGCTTGCTGTGTTTTTAAAAGAAGCCAAGATGAACAGAGCTGGGATCAGGAAAGACTTTGCTACCTACCCCGGTGTCATCCTGGGGACGGATAAGAATGGCGTATTTTGGAATGTGCTTGATGCAAATCTAGCTGTGAAGTGTACAACTGGGGCCCAACTGCTGCCACTGAATGGGTGGGTGGGTGTGGGGCCCAATTTTTGGAAAAAAAGGGAGACTATGCTTGGAGTCACCTTGCGGTGTTTTACATGATTTTAGAATGGCGTGCCATGCCTATATCTGTGTGTCCTCCTCTTTTTCCTTGTCCAGCTGTTTTGTTTTCGCATGAGTATATGTCCTTGTCACTTTCCAATGTGTTTGAGTTGTTTGTCACCTTTAGGACACCTTTGAGGGTGTTTTCTAGGTGTTTTTCTGTGTTTGTGATTGCCTGCCATTGTTTCCTATGCAGTTCGAGTTCGGTTCGTCGAACGTTCGACGAACCGAACTCGAACGGGAGGTCCGTTTGGCGAACCAACCTCGAGCCGAACCGCGACCGGTTCGCTCATCTCTACCTATGAGTTTCCATTGAATTGATAGGCCAGGTATTGTCTTTTGTTTGGCCATGTTGTGTGCGCAGTCACTAGGATTATGTGAACTAATGTAAACTCAGTTTCTAACTTCTCTGTGTTGGTGTAATCGTAGGCTATTTCCTTGGGCTGCGAGAAATTGTGGGTTTGACTCTGAGGCAAAGCCCATGGACTTTGTATGGCTGCATGTAATTGCCAAGTCCAATGGACTGTGTTGCCTATGAGTTTCCTTTGAATTGATAGGCCAGGTATTGTCTTTTGTTTGGCCATGTTGTGTGCGCAGTCAGTAGGATTATTTGAATTAATGTAGAATCAGTTTCCCACTTCTCTGTGTTGGTGTAGTGGTAGGCTCTTTGCTTGGGCTGCGAGAGGTTGTGGGTTCGACTCTAATGCAAGGCCCATGGACTTTGTATGTCTGCATGTAATTGTCTAGTCCAATGGACTGTGTTGCCTATGAGTTTTCATTGGTTTGATAGGCCAGGTACTGTCTTTTGCTTTTGTTTGGCCATGTTATGTGCGCAGTCACTAGGATTATGTGAATTAATGAAGAATCGGTTTTCCACTTCTCTGTGTTGGTGTATTAGTAGGCTCTTTCCTTGGGCTACGAGAGGGTGTGGGTTCGACTCTTGGGCAAGGCCAATGGGCTTTGTATGGCTGCATGTAATTGCCTAGTCCAATGTACTGTGTTAGCTTTGAGTTTCCATTGGATTGATAGGCCAGGTACTGTCTTTTGCTTTTGTTTGGCAATGTTGTGTGCGCAGTCACTAGGATTCTGTGAATTAATGTAGAATCTGTTTCCAACTTCTCTGTGTTGGTTTAGTGGTAGGCTCTTTGCTTGTTCTCCAAGAGGTTGTGGGTTCAACTCTGAGGCAAGGCCCATTAACTTTGTATGGCTGCATATATTTGCTTAGTCTAATGGACTATGTTGCCTATGATTTCATTGGATTGATAGGCCAGATAATGTCTTTTGCATTTGTTTGGCCATGTTGTGTGCGCAGTCACTAGGATTATGTGAATAATGTAGAGTCATTTACCTACTTCTCTGTGTTGGTGTAGTGGTAGTCTCTTTGCTTAAGCTGCGAAAGGTTGTTGGTTCGACTTTGAGGCAAGGCCCATGGAGTTTGTATGGCTGCATGTAATTGCCTATTTTAGTTGACTGTGTTACCTATGAGTTCCTATTGGATTGATAGGCCAGGTACTACCTTTTGCTTTTGTTTGGCCATGTTGTGTGCGCAGTCACTAGGATTATGTGAACTAATGTAACTCAGTTTTCAACTTCTCTGTGTTGGTGTAGTGGTAGGCTCTTTGCTTGGGCTGCGAGAAAATGTGGGTTTGACTCTGAGGCAAAGCCCATAGACTTTGTATGGCTGCATGTAATTGCCTAGTCCAATGGACTGTGTTGCCTATGAGTTTTCATTGGACTGATAGGCCAGGTATTGTCTTTTGTTTGGTTATATTGTGTGCGAAGTCGGTAGGATTATGTGAATTAATGTAGAATCAGTTTCCCACTTCTCTGTGTTGGTGTAGTGGAAGGCGCTTTGCTTGGCTGCGAGAGGTTGTGGGTTTGACTCTGAGGCAAGGCCCATGGACTTTGTATGGCTGCATGTAATTGCCTAGTTCAATGGACTGTGTTGCCTATGAGTTTCCATTGGCTTGATAGGCCAGGTAATGTCTTTTGCTTCTGTTTGGCCATGTTGTGTGCGCAGTCACTAGGATTATGTGAATTAATGTAGATGCAGCTTCCTACTTCTTTGTGTTGGTGTGGTTGTAGGCTCTTTGCTTGTTCTGCCAGAGGTTGTGGGATAGACTCTGAGGCAAGGCCCATGGACTCTGTATGGCTGCATGTAATTGCCTAGTCCAATGGATGGGGTTGCCTCTGAGTTTCCATTGGATTAATAGGCCAGGTACTGTCTTTTGCTTTCGTTTGGCCATGTTGTGTGCGCAGTCACTAGGATTATGTGAGTTAATGTAGAATCGGTCTCACACTTCTCCGTGTTGCTGTAGTGGTAGGCTTTTTTCTTGGGCTGCGAGAGGTTGTGAGTTCGACTCTGAGGCAAGGCCCATGGACTTTTTATGGCTGCATGTAATTGCATAGTCCAATGGACTGTGTTACCTATGAGATTCCATTGGATTGATAGGCCAGGTGCCTTCTTTTGCTTTTGTTTGGCCATGTTTTGTGCGCAGTCACTAGGATTATGTGAATTAATGTTGAGTCAGTTTCCCACTTCTCTGTGTTGGTGTAGTGGTAGGCTCTTTGCTTGGGCTGGGAGAGGTTGTGAGTTCGACTCAAATGCAAGGCTCATGGACTTTTTATGGCTGCATGTAATTGCCTAGTCCAAAGGACTGTGTTGCCTATGAGTTTCCATTGGATTGATAGGCCAGGTATTGACTTTTGCTTTCGTTTGGCCATGTTGTGTGCGCAGTCACTAGGATTATGTGAATTAATATAGAGTCAGTTTCACATTTCTCTGTGTTGGTGTAGTGGTAGGCTCTTTGCTTGAGCTGCGAGAGGTTGTGGATTTGACTCTGAGGCAAGGCCCATGGACTTTTTATGGCTGCATGTAATTGCCTAGTCCAATGGACTGTGTTGCCTATGAGTTTCCATTGGATTGATAGGCCAGGTATTGACTTTTGCTTTCGTTTGGCCATGTTGTGTGCGCAGTCACTAGGTTTATGTGAATTAATGTAGAGTCAGGTACACATTTCTCTGTGTTGGTGTAGTAGTAGGCTCTTTGCTTGAGCTGCGAGAGGTTGTGAGTTCGACTTTGAGGCAAGGCCCATGGACATTGTATGGCTGCATGTTATTGCCTAGTCCAATGGACTATGTTGCTTATGAGCTTCAATTGGATTGATAGGCTAGATACCGTCTTTTGCTTTTGTTTGGCCATGTTGTGTGCGCAGTCACTAGGATTATGTGAATTAATGTAGAGTCAATCACCTACTTCTCTGTGTTGGTTTAGTGGTAGGCTCTTTGCTTGTTCTCCAAGAGGTTGTGGGTTCGACTCTGAGGCAAGGCCCATGAACTTTGTATGGCTGCATGTATTTGCCTAGTCTAATGGACTGTGTTGCCTATGAGTTTCCATTGGATTGATAGGCCAGATAATGTCTTTTGCATTTGTTTGGCCATGTTGTGTGCACAGTCACTAGGATTATGTGAACTAATGTAAACTCCGTTACCAACTTCTCTGTGTTGGTGTAGTGGTAGGCTCTTTGCTTGGGCTGCGAGAAATTGTGGGTTTGACTCTGAGGCAAAGCCCATGGACTTTGTATGGCTGCATGTAATTGCCTAGTCCAATGGACTGTGTTGCCTATGAGTTTCCATTGGTTTGATAGGCCAGGTAATGTCTTTTGCTTTTGTTTGGCCATGTTGTGTGCGCAGTCACTAGGAATATGTGAATTAATGTAGACGCAGCTTCCTACTTTTTTGTGTTGGTGTAGTTGTAAGCTCTTTGCTTGTTCTGCCAGAGGTTGTGGGTTTGACTCTGAGGCAAGGCCCATGGACTTTGTATGGCTGCATGTAATTGCCTAGTCCAATGGACTATGTTGTCTATGAGTTTCCATTGGATTGATAGGCCAGGGACTGTCTTTTGCTTTTGTTTGGCCATGTTGTGTGCGCAGTCACTAGGATTATGTGAATTTATGTTGAGTCAGTTTCGCTCTTCTCTGTGTTGGTGTAGTGGTAGGCTCTTTGCTTGGGCTGAGAGAGGTTGTGGGTTTGACTCTGAGACAAGGCCCATGGACTTTGTATGGCTGCATGTAATTGCCTAGTCCAATTGACTGCGTTGCCTATGAGTTTCCATTGGATTAATAGGCCAGGTACCGTCTTTTGCTTTTGTTTGGCCATGTTGTGTGCGCAGTCACTAGGATTATGTGAATTAATGTAGAATCTGTTTTCCACTTCTCTGTGTTGGTGTATTGGTAGGCTCTTTGCTTGGGCTACGAGAGGTTGTGGGTTTGACTCTGGGGCAAGGCCCATGGGCTTTGTATGGCTGCATGCAATTGCCTAGTCCAATGTACTGTGTTGCCTATGAGTTTACATTGGATTGATAGGCCAGGTAATGTCTTTTGCTTTTGTTTGGCCATGTTGTGTGCGCAGTCACTAGGATTATATGAATTAATGTAGAGTCGGTTTCCAACTTCTCTGTGTTGGTTTAGTGGTAGGCTCTTTGCTTGTTCTCCAAGAGGATGTGGGTTCGACTCTGAGGCAAGGCCCATGAACTTTGTATGGCTGCATGTATTTGCCTAGTCTAATGGACTGTGTTGCCTATGAGTTTCCATTGGATTGATATGCCAGGTATTGTCTTTTGTTTGGCCATGTTGTGTGCGCAGTCGGTAGGATTATGTGAATTAATGTAGAATCAGTTTCCCACTTCTCTGTGTTGGTGTAGTGGTAGGCTCTTTGCTTGGGCTGCGAGAAGTTGTGGGTTTGACTTTTAGGCAAAGACCATGGACTTTGTATGGCTGCATGTAATTGCCTAGTCCAATGGACTGTGTTGCCTATGAGTTTCCATTGAATTGATAGGCCAGGTATTGTCTTTTGTTTAGCCATGTTGTGTGCGCAGTCGGTAGGATTATGTGAATTAATGTAGAATCAGTTTCCCACTTCTCTGTGTTGGTGTAGTGGTAGGCTCTTTGCTTGGCTGCGAGAGGTTGTGGGTTTGACTCTGAGGCAAGGCCCATGGACTTTGTATGTGTCCATGTAATTTTCTAGTCCAAAGGACTGTGTTGCCTATGAGTTTCCATTGTATTGATAAGCCAGGTACTGACTTTTGCTTTTGTTTGGCCATGTTGTGTGCGCAGTCGGTAGGATTATGTGAATTAATGTAGTACCAGTTTCACACTTTTCTGTGTTGGTGTAGTAGTAGGCTCTTTGCTTGGCTGCGAGAGGTTGTGGGTTTGACTCTGAGGCAAGGCCCATGGACTTTGTATGTCTCCATGTAATTGTCTAGTCCAATGGACTGTGTTGCCTATGAGTTTCCATTGGATTGACAGGCCAGGTACTGTTTTTTGCTTTTGTTTGGCCATGTTGTGTGCGCAGTCACTAGTCTTATGTGAATTAATGTAGAGTCGGTATCCAACTTCTCTGTGTTGGTTTAGGGGTAGGCTCTTTGCTTAAGCTGCGAGAGGTTGTGGGTTCGACTCTGAGGCAAGGCCCATGGAGTTTGTATGGCTGCATATAATTGCGTAGTTCAATTGACTTTGTTGCCTATGAGTTCCCATTGGATTGATAGGACAGGTACTGCCTTTTGCTTTTGTTTGGCCATGTTGTGTGCGCAGTCACTAGGATTATGTGAATTAATGTAGAGTCAGGTTCACATTTCTCTGTGTTGGTGTAGTGGTAGGCTCTTTGCTTGAGCTGCGAGAGGTTGTGAGTTCGACTTTGAGGCAAGGCCCATGGACGTTGTATGGCTGCATGTTATTGCCTAGTCCAATGGACTATGTTGCCTATGAGTTTTAATTGGAATGATAGGCCAGGTACTGTCTTTTGCTTTTGTTTGGCCATGTTGTGTGCGCAGTCACTAGGATTATGTGAATTAATGTAGAGTCAGTTTCACACTTCTCTGTGTTGCTGTAGTGGTAGGCTTTTTTCTTGGGCTGCGAGAGGTTGTGAGTTCGACTCTGAGGCAAGGCCCATGGACTTTGTATGGCTGCATGTAATTGCATAGTCCAATGGACTGTGTTACCTATGAGTTTCCATTGGATTGATAGGCCAGGTACTGTCTTTTGCTTTCGTTTGGCCATGTTGTGTGCGCAGTCACTAGGATTATGTGAATTTATGTTCAATTAGTTTCGCACTTCTCTGTGTTGGTGTAGTGGTAGGCTTTTTGCTTGAGCTGTTAGAGGTTGTGGGTTTGACTCTGAGGCAAGGCCCATGGACTTTGTATGGCTGCATGTAATTGCATAGTCCAATGGACTGTGTTACCTATGAGTTTCCATTGGATTGATAGGCCAGGTATTGACTTTTGCTTTCGTTTGGCCATGTTGTGTGCACAGTCACTAGGATTATGTGAATTAATGTAGAGTCAGTTTCACATTTCTCTGTGTTGGTGTAGTGGTTGGCTCTTTGCTTGGGCTGCGTAGATGTTGTGGGTTTGACTCTGGAGCAAGGCCCATGGACTTATTATGGCTGTATGTAATTGCCTAGTCTAATGGACTGTGTTGCCTATGAGTTTCCATTGGATTGATAGGCCAGGTACTGTCTTTTGCTTTCGTTTGGCCATGTTGTGTGCGCAGTCACTAGGATTATGTGAGTTAATGAAGAGTCAGTTTCAAACTTCTATGTGTTGGTGTAGTGGTAGGCTCTTTGCTTTGGCTGCGAGAAGTTGTGGGTTTGACTCTAATGCAAGGTTCATGGACTTTGTATAACTGCATGTAATTGCCTAGTCCAATGGACTGTGTTGCCTATGAGTTTCCATTGGATTGATAGGCCAGGTACTGTCTTTTGTTTTTGTTTGGCCATGTTGTGTGCGCAGTCACTAGGATTATGTGAATTAATGTAGAGGCAGGTTCACATTTCTCTGTGTTGGTGTAGTGGTAGGCTCTTTGCTTGAGCTGCGAGAGGTTGTGAGTTCGACTTTGAGGCAAGGCCCATGGACTCTGTATGTCTCCATGTAATTGTCTAGTCCAATGGACTGTGTTGCCTATGAGTTTCCATTGGATTGATAGGCCAGGTACTGTCTTTTGCTTTTGTTTGGCCATGTTGTGTGCGCAGTCACTAGGATTATGTGAATTAATGTAGAGTCGGTTTCCAACTTCTCTGTGTTGGTTTAGTGGTAGGCTCTTTGCTTGTTCTCCAAGAGGTTGTGGGTTCGACTCTGAGGCAAGGCCCATGAACTTTGTATGGCTGCATGTATTTGCCTAGTCTAATGGACTGTGTTGCCTATGAGTTTCCATTGGATTGATAGGCCAGATAATGTCTTTTGCATTTGTTTCGCCATGTTGTGTGCACAGTCACTAGGATTATGTGAACTAATGTAAACTCAGTTTCCATCTTGTCTGTGTTGGTGTAGTGGTAGGCTCTTTGCTTGGGCTGCGAGAAATTGTGGGTTTGACTCTGAGGCAAAGCCCATGGACTTTGTATGGCTGCATGTAATTGTTTAGTCCAATGGACTGTGTTGCCTATGAGTTTCCATTGGCTTGATTGGCCAGGTAATGTCTTTTGCTTTTGTTTGGCCATGTTGTGTGCGCAGTCTCTAGGAATATGTGAATTAATGTAGACGCAGCTTCCTACTTTTTTGTGTTGGTGTAGTTGTAAGCTCTTTGCTTGTTCTGCCAGAGGTTGTGGGTTTGACTCTGAGGCAAGGCCCATGGACTTTGTATGGCTGCATGTAATTGCCTAGTCCAATGGACTATGTTGTATATGAGTTTCCATTGGATTGATAGGCCAGGGACTGTCTTTTGTTTTCGTTTGGCCATGTTTTGTGCGCAGTCACTAGGATTATGTGAGTTAATGTAGAGACAGTTTCACACTTCTCTGTGTTGCTGAAGTGGTAGGCTTTTTTGTTGGGCTGCGAGAGGTTGTGAGTTCGACTCTGAGGCAAGGCCCATGGACTTTGTATGGCTGCATGTAATTGCATAGTCCAATGGACTGCGTTACCTATGAGTTTCCATTGGATTGATAGGCCAGGTGCTTTCTTTTGCTTTTGTTTGGCCATGTTGTGTGCGCAGTCACTAGGAATATGTGAATTAATGTAGAGTCAGTTTCACATTTCTCTTTGTTGGTGTAGTGGTAGGCTCTTTGCTTGGGCTGTGAGAGGTTGTGAGTTCGACTTTGAGGCAAGGCCCATGGACGTTGTATGGCTGCATGTTATTGCCTAGTCCAATGGACTATGTTGCCTATGAGTTTTAATTGGAATGATAGGCCAGGTACTGTCTTTTGCTTTTGTTTGGCCATGTTGTGTGCGCAGTCACTAGGATTATGTGAATTAATGTAGAGTCAGTTTCAGACTTCTCTGTGTTGGTGTAGTGGTAGGCTCTTTGCTTGGGCTGCAAGAGGTTGTGGGTTCGACTCTGAGGCAAGGCCCATGGACTGTGTATGGCTGCATGTTATTGCCTAGTCCAATGGACTGTGTTGCCTATGAGTTTCCATTGGATTGATAAGCCAGGTACTGTCTTTTGCTTTTGTTTAGCCATGTTGTGTGCGCAGTCGGTAGGATTATGTGAATTAATGTAGAATCAGTTTCCCACTTCTCTGTATTGGTGTAGTGGTAGGCTCTTTGCTTGGCTGCGAGAGGTTGTGGGTTTGACTCTGAGGCAAGGCCCATGGACTTTGTATGTTTCCATGTAATTGTCTAGTCCAATGGACTGTGTTGCCTATGAGTTTCCATTGGATTGATAGGCCAGATAATGTCTTTTGCATTTGTTTTGCCATGTTGTGTGCACAGTCACTAGGATTATGTGAACTAATGTAAACTCAGTTTCCATCTTGTCTGTGTTGGTGTAGTGGTAGGCTCTTTGCTTGGGCTGCGAGAAGTTGTGGGTTTGACTCTGAGGCAAGGTCCATGGACTTTGTATGGCTGCATGTAATTGCCTAGTCCAATGGACTATGTTGCCTATGAGTTTCCATTGGATTGATAGGCCAGGTATTTTCTTTTGTTTGGCCATGTTGTGTGCGCAGTCACTAGGATTATGTGAATTAATGTAGAGTCAGTTTCACACTTCTCTATGTTGCTGTAGTGGTAGGCTTTTTTCTTGGGCTGCGAGTCCATGGGCCTTGCCTCAGAGTCGAACTCACAACCTCTGGCAGAACAAGCAAAGAGCTTACAACTACACCAACACAAAAAAGTAGGAAGCTGCGTCTACATTAATTCACATATTCCTAGCGACTGCGCACACAACATGGCCAAACAAAAGCAAAAGACATTACCTGGCCTATCAAGCCAATGGAAACTCATAGGCAACACAGTCCATTGGACTAAACAATTACATGCAGCCATACAAAGTCAATGGGCTTTGCCTCAGAGTCAAACCCACAATTTCTCGCAGCCCAAGCAAAGAGCCTACCACTACACCAACACAGACAAGATGGAAACTGAGTTTACATTAGTTCACATAATCCTAGTGACTGTGCACACAACATGGCGAAACAAATGCAAAAGACATTATCTGGCCGATCAATCCAATGGAAACTCATAGGCAACACAGTCCATTAGACTAGGCAAATACATGCAGCCATACAAAGTTCATGGGCCTTGCCTCAGAGTCGAACCCACAACCTCTTGGAGAACAAGCAAAGAGCCTACCACTAAACCAACACAGAGAAGTATGAAACTGACTCTACATTAATTCACATAATCCTAGTGACTGCGCACACAACATGGCCAAACAAAAGCAAAAGACAGTACCTGGCCTATCAATCCAATGGAAACTCATAGGCAACACAGTCCATTGGACTAGACAATTACATGGAAACATACAAAGTCCATGGGCCTTGCCGCAGAGTCAAACCCACAACCTCTCGCAGCCAAGCAAAGAGCCTACCACTACACCAATACAGAGAAGTGGGAAACTGATTCTACATTAATTCACATAATCCTACCGACTGCGCACACAACATGGCTAAACAAAAGCAAAAGACAGTACCTGGCTTATCAATCCAATGGAAACTCATAGGCAACACAGTCCATTGGACTAGGCAATAACATGCAGCCATACACAGTCCATGGGCCTTGCTTCAAAATCGAACTCACAACCTCTCGCAGCTCAAGCAAAGAGCCTATCACTACACCAACACAGAGAAATGTGAACCTGCCTCTACATTAATTCACATAATCCTAGTGAGTGCGCACACAACATGGCCAAACGAAAACAAAAGACAGTACCTGGCCTATCAATCCAATGGAAACTCATAGGCAACACAGTCCATTGGACTAGGCAATTACATGCAGCCATACAAAGTCCATGGGCCTTGCCTCAGAGTCGAACTCACAACCTCTCGCAGCCCAACAAAAAAGCCTACCACTTCAGCAACACAGAGAAGTGTGAAACTGTCTCTACATTAACTCACATAATCCTAGTGACTGCGCACAAAACATGGCCAAACGAAAACAAAAGACGGTACCTGGCCTATCAATCCATTGGACTAGGCAATTACATGCAGCCATACAAAGTCCATGGGCCTTGCCTCAGAGTCAAACCCACTACCTCTCACAGCCCAAGCAAAGAGCCTACCACTACACCAACACAGAGAAGTGCGAAACTTACTCAACATAAATTCACATAATCCTAGTGACTGCGCACACAACATGGCCAAACAAAAGCTAAAGACAGTCCCTTGCCTATCAATCCAATGGAAACTCATAGACAACATAGTCCATTGGAATAGGCAATTACATGCAGCCTCACAAAGTCCATGGCCTTGCCTCAGAGTCAAACCCACAACCTCTGGCAGAACAAGCAAAGAGCCTACAACTACACCAACACAAAGAAGTAGGAAGCTGCATCTACATTAATTCACATAATCCTAGTGAATGCGCACACAACATGGCCAAACAAAAGCAAAAGACAGTACCTGGCCTATCAAGCCAATGGAAACTCATAGGCAACACAGTCCATTGAACTAGACAATTACATGGAGACATACAAAGTCCATGGGCCTTGCCTCAGAGTCAAACCCACAATCTCTCGCAGCCAAGCAAAGAGCCTACCACTACACCAACACAGAGAAGTGGGAAACTGATTCTACATTAATTCACATAATCCTACCGACTGCGCACACAACATGGCCAAACAAAAGCAAAAGACATTACCTGGCCTATCAAGCCAATGGAAACTCATAGGCAACACAGTCCATTAAACTAGACAATTACATGGAGACATACAAAGTCCATGGGCCTTGCCTCAGAGTCAAACCCACAACCTCTCGCAGCCAAGCAAAGAGCCTACCACTACACCAACACAGATAAGTGGGAAACTGATTCTACATTAATTCACATAATCCTACCGACTGCGCACACAACATGGCCAAACAAAAGACAATACCTGGCCTATCAATCCAATGGAAACTCATAGGTAACACAGCCCATTGGACTATGCAATTACATGCAGCCATACAAAGTCCATGGGCTTTGCCTAAAAGTCAAACCCACAACTTCTCGCAGCCCAAGCAAAGAGCCTACCACTACACCAACACAGAGAAGTGGGAAACTGATTCTACATTAATTCACATAATCCTACCGACTGCGCACACAACATGGCCAAACAAAAGACAATACCTGGCCTATCAATCCAATGGAAACTCTTAGGCAACACAGTCCATTAGAATAGTCAAATACATGCAGCCATACAAAGTTCATGGGCCTTGCCTCAGAGTCAAACCCACATCCTCTTGGAGAACAAGCAATGAGCCTACCACTAAACCAACACAGAGAAGTTGGAAACTGACTCTACATTAATTCACATAATCCTAGTGACTGCGCACACAACATGGCCAAACAAAAGCAAAAGACATTACCTGGCCTATCAATCCAATGTAAACTCATAGGTAACACAGTACATTGGACTAGGCAATTGCATTCAGCCATACAAAGCCCATGGGCCTTGCCCCAGAGTCAAACCCGCAACCTCTCGTAGCCCAAGCAAAGAGCCTACCAATACACCAACACAGAGAAGTGGAAAACAGATTCTACATTAATTCACATAATCCTAGTGACTGCGCACACAACATGGCCAAACAAAAGCAAAAGACGGTACCTGGCCTATCAATCCAATGGAAACTCATAGGCAACGCAATCAATTGGACTAGGCAATTACATGCAGCCATACAAAGTCCATGGGCCTTGTCTCAGAGTCAAACCCACAACCTCTCTCAGCCCAAGCAAAGAGCCTACCACTACACCAACACAGAGAAGAGCGAAACTGACTCAACATAAATTCACATAATCCTAGTGACTGCGCACACAACATGGCCAAACAAAAGCAAAAGACAGTTCCTTTCCTATCAATCCAATGGAAACTCATAGACAACATAGTCCATTGGACTAGGCAATTACATGCAGCCATACAAAGTCCATGGGCTTTGCTTCAGAGTCAAACCCACAACCTCTGGCAGAACAAGCAAAGAGCTTACAACTACACCAACACAAAAAAGTAGGAAGCTGCGTCTACATTAATTCACATATTCCTAGTGACTGCGCACACAACATGGCCAAACAAAAGCAAAAGACATTACCTGGCCTATCAAACCAGTGGAAACTCATAGGCAACACAGTCCATTGGACTAGGCAATTACATGCAGCCATACAAAGTCCATGGGCTTTGCCTCAGAGTCAAACCCACAATTTCTCGCAGCCAAAGCAAAGAGCCTACCACTACACCAACACAGAGAAGTTGGTAATAGAGTTTACATTAGTTCACATAATCCTAGTGACTGTGCACACAACATGGCCAAACAAATGCAAAAGACATTATCTGGCCTATCAATCCAATGGAAACTCATAGGCAACACAGTCCATTAGACTAGGCAAATACATGCAGCCATACAAAGTTCATGGGCCTTGCCTCAGAGTCGAACCCACAACCTCTTGGAGAACAAGCAAAGAGCCTACCACTAAACCAACACAGAGAAGTAGGTGAATGACTCTACATTAATTCACATAATCCTAGTGACTGCGCACACAACATGGCCAAACAAAAGCAAAAGACAGTATCTGGCCTATCAATCCAATTGAAGCTCATAAGCAACATAGTCCATTGGACTAGGCAATAACATGCAGCCATACAATGTCCATGGGCCTTGCCTCAAAATTGAACTCACAACCTCTCGCAGCTCAAGCAAAGAGCCTACTACTACACCAACACAGAGAAATGTGAACCTGACTCTACATTAATTCACATAAACCTAGTGACTGCGCACACAACATGGCCAAACGAAAGCAAAAGTCAACACCTGGCCTATCAATCCAATGGAAACTCATAGGCAACACAGTCCATTATACTATGCAATTACATGCAGCCATACAAAGTCCATGAGCCTTGCATTTGAGTCGAACTCACAACCTCTCCCAGCCCAAGCAAAGAGCCTACCAATACACCAACACAGAGAAGTGGGAAACTGACTCAACATTAATTCACATAATCCTAGTGACTGCGCACAAAACATGGCCAAACAAAAGCAAAAGAAGGCACCTGGCCTATCAATCCAATGGAATCTCATAGGTAACACAGTCCATTGGACTATGCAATTACATGCAGCCATAAAAAGTCCATGGGCCTTGCCTCAGAGTCGAACTCACAACCTCTCGCAGCCCAAGAAAAAAGCCTACCACTACAGCAACACGGAGAAGTGTGAAACCGACTCTACATTAACTCACATAATCCTAGTGACTGCGCACACAACATGGCCAAACAAAAGCAAAAGACAGTACCTGGCCTATCAATCCAATGGAAACTCAGAGGCAACACAGTCCATTGAACTAGGCAATTACATGCAGCCATACAAAGTCCATGAGCCTTGCCTCAGAGTCAAACCCACAACCTCTGGCAGAACAAGCAAAGAGCCTACAACCACACCAACACAAAGAAGTAGGAAGCTGCATCTACATTAATTCACATAATCCTAGTGACTGCGCACACAACATGGCCAAACAGAAGCAAAAGACATTACCTGGCCTATCAAGCCAATGGAAACTCATAGGCAACACAGTCCATTGAACTAGGCAATTACATGCAGCCATACAAAGTCCATGGGCCTTGCCTCAGAGTCAAACCCACAACTTCTCGCCGCCAAGCAAAGCGCCTTCCACTACACCAACACAGAGAAGTGGGAAACTGATTCTACATTAATTCACATAATCCTACCGACTTCGCACACACCATAACCAAACAAAAGACAATACCTGGCCTATCAGTCCAATGAAAACTCATAGGCAACACAGTCCATTGGACTAGGCAATTACATGCAGCCATACAAAGTCTATGGGATTTGCCTCAGAGTCAAACCCACATTTTCTCGCAGCCCAAGAAAAGAGCCTACCACTACACCAACACAGAGAAGTTGAAAACTGAGTTTACATTAGTTCACATAATCCTAGTGACTGCGCACACAACATGGCCAAACAAAAGCAAAAGGTAGTACCTGGCCTATCAATCCAATAGGAACTCATAGGTAACACAGTCAACTGAAATAGGCAATTACATGCATCCATACAAACTCCATGGGCCTTGCCTCAAAGTCGAACCAACAACCTTTCGCAGCTTAAGCAAAAAGACTACCACTACACCAACACAGAGAAGTAGGTAAAGGACTCTACATTAATTCACATAATCCTAGAGACTGCGCACACAACATGGCCAAACAAATGCAAAAGACATTATCTGGCCTATCAATCCAATGAAATCATAGGCAACATAGTCCATTAGACTAAGCAAATATATGCAGCCATACAAAGTTAATGGGCCTTGCCTCAGAGTCGAACCCACAACCTCTTGGAGAACAAGCAAAGAGCCTACCACTAAACCAACACAGAGAAGTTGGAAACAAACTCTACATTAATTCACAGAATCCTAGTGACTGCGCACACAACATGGCAAAACAAAAGCAAAAGACAGCACCTGGCCTATCAATCCAATGGAAACTCAAAGCTAACACAGTACATTGGACTAGGCAATTACATGCAGCCATACAAAGCCCATTGGCCTTGCCCCAGAGTCGAACCCACACCCTCTCGTAGCCCAAGGAAAGAGCCTACTAATACACCAACACAGAGAAGTGGAAAACCAATTCTTCATTAATTCACATAATCCTAGTGACTGCGCACATAACATGGCCAAACAAAAGCAAAAGACAGTACCTGGCCTATCAAACCAATGGAAACTCATAGGCAACACAGTCCATTGGACGAGACAATTACATGGAGACATACAAAGTCCATGGGCCTTGCATTAGAGTCGAACCCACAACCTCTCGCAGCCCAAGCAAAGAGCCTACCACTACACCAACACAGAGAAGTGGGAAACTGATTCTACATTAATTCAAATAATCCTACCGAATGCGCACACAACATGGCCAAACAAAAGACAATACCTGGCCTATCAATTCAAAGGAAACTCTTAGGCAACACAGTCCATTGGACTTGGCAATTACATGCAGCCATACAAAGTCCATGGACTTTGCCTCAGAGTCAAACCCACAATTTCTCGCAGCCCAAGGAAATAGCCTACGATTACACCAACACAGAGAAGTTGGAAACTGAGTTTACATTAGTTCACATAATCCTAGTGACTGCGCACACAACATGGCCAAACAAAAGCAAAAGACATTACCTGGCCTATCAATCCAATGTAAACTCATAGGTAACACAGTACATTACTAGGATTATGTGGGTTTCCAACTTCTCTGTGTTGGTTTAGTGGTAGGCTCTTTGCTTGTTCTCCAAGAGGATGTGGGCTCGACTCTGAGGCAAGGCCCATGAACTTTATATGGCTGCATGTATTTGCCTAGTCTAATGGACTGTGTTGCCTATGAGTTTCCTTTGGATTGATAGGCCAGGTATTGTCTTTTGTTTGGCCATGTTGTGTGCGCAGTCGGTAGGATTATGTGAATTAATGTAGAATCAGATTCCCACTTCTCTGTGTTGGTGTAGTGGTAGGCTCTTTGCTTGGCTGCGAGAGGTTGTGGGTTTGACTCTGAGGAAAGGCCCATGGACTTTGTATGTCTCCATGTAATTGTCTAGTCCAATGGACTGTGTTGCCTATGAGTTTCCATTGAATTGATAGGCCAGGTATTGTCTTTTGTTTGGCCGTGTTGTGTGCGCAGTCGGTAGGATTATGTGAATTAATGTAGAATCAGTTTCCCACTTCTCTGTGTTGGTTTAGGGGTAGGCTCTTTGCTTAAGCTGCGAGAGGTTGTGGATTCGACTCTGAGGCAAGGCCCATGGAGTTTGTATGGCTGCATGTAATTGCGTAGTTCAATTGACTGTGTTGCCTATGAGTTCCCACTGGATTGATAGGCCAGGTACTGCCTTTTGCTTATGTTTGGCCATGTTGTGTGCGCAGTCACTAGGATTATGTGAATTAATGTAAACTCAGTTACCAACTTCTCTGTGTTGGTGTAGTGGTAGGCTCTTTGCTTGGGCTGCGAGAAGTTGTGGGTTTGACTTTTAGGCAAAGCCCATGGACTTTCTATGTCTCCATGTAATTGCCTAGTCCAATGGACTGTGTTGCCTATGAGTTTCCATTGAATTGATAGGCCAGGTATTGTCTTTTGTTTGGCCGTGTTGTGTGCGCAGTCGGTAGGATTATGTGAATTAATGTAGAATCAGTTTCCCACTTCTCTGTGTTGGTTTAGGGGTAGGCTCTTTGCTTAAGCTGCGAGAGGTTGTGGATTCGACTCTGAGGCAAGGCCCATGGAGTTTGTATGGCTGCATGTAATTGCGTAGTTCAATTGACTGTGTTGCCTATGAGTTCCCACTGGATTGATAGGCCAGGTACTGCCTTTTGCTTATGTTTGGCCATGTTGTGTTCGCAGTCACTAGGATTATGTGAATTAATGTAGAGTCAGGTTCACATTTCTCTGTGTTGGTGTAGTGGTAGGCTCTTTGCTTGAGCTGCGAGAGGTTGTGAGTTAGACTTTGAGGCAAGGCCCATGGACTTTGTATGGCTGCATGTTATTGCCTAGTCCAATGGACTATGTTGCCTATGAGTTTCAATTGGATTGATAGGCCAGGTACTGTCTTTTGCTTTTGTTTGGCCATGTTGTGTTCGCAGTCACTAGGATTATGTGAATTAATGTAGAGTCTTTCACCTACTTCTCTGTGTTGGTGTAGTTGTAGTCTCTTTGCTTAAGCTGTGAGAGGTTGTGGGTTCGACTCTGAGGCAAAGCACATGGAGTTTGTATGGCAGCATGTAATTGCCTAGTTCAATTGACTGTGTTGCCTATGAGTAGAGTTGAGCGCGGTTTGTGGTTCGTGGTTCTCCAGTTCTAGGCTCGAGTGATTTTGGGGCATGTTCTAGATCGAACTAGAACTCGAGCTTTTTGCAAAAGCTCGATAGTTCTAGAAACGTTCGAGAACGGTTCTAGCAGCCAAAAAACAGCTAAATCATAGCTTGGTTTCTGCTGTAATAGTGTAAGTCACTCTGTGAATCAAACTATTATCACATTTCAGTGTATAGTGTGCGTGAACAGCGCCTTCAGATCACTGCTGTTTCTATAATGGCGATCGCCATTTTTTTTTTTTTTTTTCTTGTCTTCCTTCCCTAAGCGCGCGCGTCTTGTGGGGCGGGCCAGCATGTCAGCCAATCACAGACACACACACAGCTAAGTGGACTTTGAGCCAGAGAAGCAACGGCATGTGTGATAGGATCTGCATGTCACATGTCCCTGCATTATAAAACCGGACATTTTCCTCCAGGACGCCATTATCTCTTCTGCGTCCTTGGTGTCAGACATCACTGTCGCAGCTCCTTCCTGAGTCCTATCGCTGATACAGCTGTATGCGCTCCATACACAGCGCTGGACAGCATAGGGATAGCACTTTCTAGCAGTCCTTTTAAGGGCTCAAACCGGCAGGGTCAGAGTTAAGGTGACAGGTCCTGAAAACAGCGTCAGCGTCTGTGCAGCCAAGGTCAGGGATTTCCTCCCTGCATTTCCCTATTAGGAGGGAATAGAAAGGCAGGCTTCCATTCCTTTACCCAGAGCACCACAATCCTGCCACTGTACCCTCTTGTCCTCTGCACACTCCAACTGATAACTAAGACATTATACTAGCAAACACTCAGTGTACCTAGTGGCATCCTATCTGTGGCTATTGGACTTTGCTTTAGTCCCACTAGTGCCAAGACATTTGCAGAACGCATCTGCCTGCGTTGCACACTCCAACTAATTATAACTAAGCCATTATACTAGCACACACTCAGTGTACCTAGTGGCATCCTATACGTGGCTATTGGACTTTGCTATAGTCCCACTAGTGCCAAGACATTTGCAGAGCGCATCTGCCTGCGTTGCACACTCCAACTAATTATAACTAAGCCATTATACTAGCAAACACTCAGTGTACCTAGTGGCATCCTATACGTGGCTATTGGACTTTGCTATAGTCACACTAGTGGCAAGACATTTGCAGAGCGCATCTGCCTGCGTTGCACACTCCAACTAATTATAACTAAGCCATTATACTAGCAAACACTCAGTGTACCTAGTGGCATCCTATACGTGGCTATTGGACTGTTGTTTAGTCCCACTAGTGCAAAGACATTTGCAGAGCGCGTCTGCCTGCATTGCACACTCCAACTCATTATAACTAAGCCATTTTACTAGCAAACACTCAGTGTACCTAGTGGCATCCTAAACTTGGCTATTGGACTTTGCTATAGTCACACTAGTGCAAAGACATTTGCAGCACCTCTACCTGCATTGCACACTCCAACTCATTATAACTAAGCCATTATACTAGCAAACACTCAGTGTACCTAGTGGCATCCTATACGTGGCTATTGGACTTTGCTATAGTCACACTAGTGCAAAGACATTTGCAGAGCGCGTCTGCCTGCATTGCACACTCCAACTCATTATAACTAAGCCATTATACTAGCAAACACTCAGTGTACCTAGTGGCATCCTATACGTGGCTATTGGACTTTGCTATAGTCCCACTAGTGCCAAGACATTTGCAGCACGTCTGCCTGCGTTGCACACTCCAACTAATTATAACTAAGCCATTATACTAGCAAACACTCAGTGTACCTAGTGGCATCCTATACGTGGCTATTGGACTTTGCTATAGTCCCACTAGTGCCAAGACATTTGCAGAACGCATCTGCCTGCGTTGCACACTCCAACTAATTATAACTAAGCCATTATACTAGCACACACTCAGTGTACCTAGTGGCATCCTATACGTGGCTATTGGACTGTTGTTTAGTCCCACTAGTGCAAAGACATTTGCAGAGCGCGTCTGCCTGCATTGCACACTCCAACTCATTATAACTAAGCCATTTTACTAGCAAACACTCAGTGTACCTAGTGGCATCCTAAACGTGGCTATTGGACTTTGCTATAGTCACACTAGTGCAAAGACATTTGCAGCACCTCTACCTGCATTGCACACTCCAACTCATTATAACTAAGCCATTATACTAGCAAACACTCAGTGTACCTAGTGGCATCCTATACGTGGCTATTGGACTTTGCTATAGTCACACTAGTGCAAAGACATTTGCAGAGCGCGTCTGCCTGCATTGCACACTCCAACTCATTATAACTAAGCCATTTTACTAGCAAACACTCAGTGTACCTAGTGGCATCCTAAACGTGGCTATTGGACTTTGCTATAGTCACACTAGTGCAAAGACATTTGCAGCACCTCTACCTGCATTGCACACTCCAACTCATTATAACTAAGCCATTATACTAGCACACACTCAGTGTACCTAGTGGCATCCTATACGTGGCTATTGGACTTTGCTATAGTCCCACTAGTGCCAAGACATTTGCAGCACGTCTGCCTGCGTTGCACACTCCAACTAATTATAACTAAGCCATTATACTGTCAGGGCCAGGCGGTCGGGCAGACCCAGGAGGTGGATCCACTGGGCCGAACTCTAAGATGGTGGTAAGGAGTCCAGTAGCTGAAGCACTATGGGCAGTAGAACAGTCCGTGCCAGTGAGTGTAACGAAGGAGTCCCTGGGGCCGCGGAGTCACAGATGGTAGTCCGGGTGACGTAGCTCAGGTTCGGAAGCCGAGGTGATGTCAGGCGGGGTCCGGAACCTTTGGAGCGAGATGACGGGTCACCGCAGGGATCCGAGATGGTACGGACTGTCAGATGGCAGACGGACAGCGTGCGGGGTTCGGGATTCAGCAGGACCGGATGGCGAGGCAGGATCAGCTCTAGAAGAGAGATACGTGAGTATGGCAAGACGACACAAGGAGACCTGACTCCTAGCTTGGAAAACACGAAGATCAGGCCCCGCCCTCTTGGACAATACACCCCTATATACCCTGTACCTGTTCAGCCTCATTTCCTGTTAATGGACGCTGGCCCTTTAAGAAAGGGTCAGTGACCGCGCGCGCGCCCTAATGCGCATGCGCGCAGCCCGGGTGCCAGAAGCCAGGGAAGGAGGCTGAGAAGAGGACGCAGGGGAGCCGGCCAGGGCCTGGGAGGCCGTCGGGCGCCGCGATCGGAGACCAGGGGGCCTGGGAAGGACGGGCACCGGAGCCAAGGACCCGGGGAGCGTGGCAGGTGAGCCGGGGAGCAGGGCTGAGGACCCGGGGAGCGGAGCGGAGGACCCGGGGAGGGGAGCCAAGGACCCGGGGAGCGTGACATATACTAGCACACACTCAGTGTACCTAGTGGCATCCTATACGTGGCTATTGGACTTTTCTATAGTCCCAAGACATTTGCAGCACCTCTGCCTGCGTTGCACACTCCAACTAATTATAACTAAGCCATTATACTAGCACACACTCAGTGTACCTAGTGGCATCCTATACGTGGCTATTGGACTTTGCTATAGTCCCACTAGTGCCAAGACATTTGCAGCACGTCTGCCTGCGTTGCACACTCCAACTAATTATAACTAAGCCATTATACTAGCACACACTCAGTGTACCTAGTGGCATCCTATACGTGGCTATTGGACTTTGCTATAGTCCCACTAGTGTCAAGACATTTGCAGCACGTCTGCCTGCGTTGCACACTCCAACTAATTATAACTAAGCCATTATACTAGCACACACTCAGTGTACCTAGTGGCATCCTATACGTGGCTATTGGACTTTGCTATAGTCCCACTAGTGCCAAGACATTTGCAGCACGTCTGCCTGCGTTGCACACTCCAACTAATTATAACTAAGCCATTATACTAGCAAACACTCAGTGTACCTAGTGGCATCCTATACGTGGCTATTGGACTTTGCTTTAGTCCCACTAGTGCCAAGACATTTGCAGAACGCATCTGCCTGCGTTGCACACTCCAACTAATTATAACTAAGCCATTATACTAGCACACACTCAGTGTACCTAGTGGCATCCTATACGTGGCTATTGGACTTTGCTTTAGTCCCACTAGTGCCAAGACATTTGCAGAACGCATCTGCCTGCGTTGCACACTCCAACTAATTATAACTAAGCCATTATACTAGCACACACTCAGTGTACCTAGTGGCATCCTATACGTGGCTATTGGACTTTGCTATAGTCCCACTAGTGCCAAGACATTTGCAGAGCGCATCTGCCTGCGTTGCACACTCCAACTAATTATAACTAAGCCATTATACTAGCACACACTCAGTGTACCTAGTGGCATCCTATACGTGGCTATTGGACTTTGCTATAGTCCCACTAGTGCCAAGACATTTGCAGCACGTCTGCCTGCGTTGCACACTCCAACTAATTATAACTAAGCCATTATACTAGCACACACTCAGTGTACCTAGTGGCATCCTATACGTGGCTATTGGACTTTGCTATAGTCCCACTAGTGCCAAGACATTTGCAGCACGTCTGCCTGCGTTGCACACTCCAACTAATTATAACTAAGCCATTATACTAGCACACACTCAGTGTACCTAGTGGCATCCTATACGTGGCTATTGGACTTTGCTATAGTCCCACTAGTGCCAAGACATTTGCAGCACGTCTGCCTGCGTTGCACACTCCAACTAATTATAACTAAGCCATTATACTAGCACACACTCAGTGTACCTAGTGGCATCCTATACGTGGCTATTGGACTTTGCTATAGTCCCACTAGTGCCAAGACATTTGCAGCACGTCTGCCTGCGTTGCACACTCCAACTAATTATAACTAAGCCATTATACTAGCACACACTCAGTGTACCTAGTGGCATCCTATACGTGGCTATTGGACTTTGCTATAGTCCCACTAGTGCCAAGACATTTGCAGCACGTCTGCCTGCGTTGCACACTCCAACTAATTATAACTAAGCCATTATACTAGCACACACTCAGTGTACCTAGTGGCATCCTATACGTGGCTATTGGACTTTGCTATAGTCCCACTAGTGCCAAGACATTTGCAGCACGTCTGCCTGCGTTGCACACTCCAACTAATTATAACTAAGCCATTATACTAGCACACACTCAGTGTACCTAGTGGCATCCTATACGTGGCTATTGGACTTTGCTATAGTCCCACTAGTGCCAAGACATTTGCAGCACGTCTGCCTGCGTTGCACACTCCAACTAATTATAACTAAGCCATTATACTAGCACACACTCAGTGTACCTAGTGGCATCCTATACGTGGCTATTGGACTTTGCTATAGTCCCACTAGTGCCAAGACATTTGCAGCACGTCTGCCTGCGTTGCACACTCCAACTAATTATAACTAAGCCATTATACTGTCAGGGCCAGGCGGTCGGGCAGACCCAGGAGGTGGATCCACTGGGCCGAACTCTAAGATGGTGGTAAGGAGTCCAGTAGCTGAAGCACTATGGGCAGTAGAACAGTCCGTGCCAGTGAGTGTAACGAAGGAGTCCCTGGGGCCGCGGAGTCACAGATGGTAGTCCGGGTGACGTAGCTCAGGTTCGGAAGCCGAGGTGATGTCAGGCGGGGTCCGGAACCTTTGGAGCGAGATGACGGGTCACCGCAGGGATCCGAGATGGTACGGACTGTCAGATGGCAGACGGACAGCGTGCGGGGTTCGGGATTCAGCAGGACCGGATGGCGAGGCAGGATCAGCTCTAGAAGAGAGATACGTGAGTATGGCAAGACGACACAAGGAGACCTGACTCCTAGCTTGGAAAACACGAAGATCAGGCCCCGCCCTCTTGGACAATACACCCCTATATACCCTGTACCTGTTCAGCCTCATTTCCTGTTAATGGACGCTGGCCCTTTAAGAAAGGGTCAGTGACCGCGCGCGCGCCCTAATGCGCATGCGCGCAGCCCGGGTGCCAGAAGCCAGGGAAGGAGGCTGAGAAGAGGACGCAGGGGAGCCGGCCAGGGCCTGGGAGGCCGTCGGGCGCCGCGATCGGAGACCAGGGGGCCTGGGAAGGACGGGCACCGGAGCCAAGGACCCGGGGAGCGTGGCAGGTGAGCCGGGGAGCAGGGCTGAGGACCCGGGGAGCGGAGCGGAGGACCCGGGGAGGGGAGCCAAGGACCCGGGGAGCGTGACATATACTAGCACACACTCAGTGTACCTAGTGGCATCCTATACGTGGCTATTGGACTTTTCTATAGTCCCAAGACATTTGCAGCACCTCTGCCTGCGTTGCACACTCCAACTAATTATAACTAAGCCATTATACTAGCACACACTCAGTGTACCTAGTGGCATCCTATACGTGGCTATTGGACTTTGCTATAGTCCCACTAGTGCCAAGACATTTGCAGCACGTCTGCCTGCGTTGCACACTCCAACTAATTATAACTAAGCCATTATACTAGCACACACTCAGTGTACCTAGTGGCATCCTATACGTGGCTATTGGACTTTGCTATAGTCCCACTAGTGTCAAGACATTTGCAGCACGTCTGCCTGCGTTGCACACTCCAACTAATTATAACTAAGCCATTATACTAGCACACACTCAGTGTACCTAGTGGCATCCTATACGTGGCTATTGGACTTTGCTATAGTCCCACTAGTGCCAAGACATTTGCAGCACGTCTGCCTGCGTTGCACACTCCAACTAATTATAACTAAGCCATTATACTAGCAAACACTCAGTGTACCTAGTGGCATCCTATACGTGGCTATTGGACTTTGCTTTAGTCCCACTAGTGCCAAGACATTTGCAGAACGCATCTGCCTGCGTTGCACACTCCAACTAATTATAACTAAGCCATTATACTAGCACACACTCAGTGTACCTAGTGGCATCCTATACGTGGCTATTGGACTTTGCTTTAGTCCCACTAGTGCCAAGACATTTGCAGAACGCATCTGCCTGCGTTGCACACTCCAACTAATTATAACTAAGCCATTATACTAGCACACACTCAGTGTACCTAGTGGCATCCTATACGTGGCTATTGGACTTTGCTATAGTCCCACTAGTGCCAAGACATTTGCAGAGCGCATCTGCCTGCGTTGCACACTCCAACTAATTATAACTAAGCCATTATACTAGCACACACTCAGTGTACCTAGTGGCATCCTATACGTGGCTATTGGACTTTGCTATAGTCCCACTAGTGCCAAGACATTTGCAGCACGTCTGCCTGCGTTGCACACTCCAACTAATTATAACTAAGCCATTATACTAGCACACACTCAGTGTACCTAGTGGCATCCTATACGTGGCTATTGGACTTTGCTATAGTCCCACTAGTGCCAAGACATTTGCAGCACGTCTGCCTGCGTTGCACACTCCAACTAATTATAACTAAGCCATTATACTAGCACACACTCAGTGTACCTAGTGGCATCCTATACGTGGCTATTGGACTTTGCTATAGTCCCACTAGTGCCAAGACATTTGCAGCACGTCTGCCTGCGTTGCACACTCCAACTAATTATAACTAAGCCATTATACTAGCACACACTCAGTGTACCTAGTGGCATCCTATACGTGGCTATTGGACTTTGCTATAGTCCCACTAGTGCCAAGACATTTGCAGCACGTCTGCCTGCGTTGCACACTCCAACTAATTATAACTAAGCCATTATACTAGCACACACTCAGTGTACCTAGTGGCATCCTATACGTGGCTATTGGACTTTGCTATAGTCCCACTAGTGCCAAGACATTTGCAGCACGTCTGCCTGCGTTGCACACTCCAACTAATTATAACTAAGCCATTATACTAGCACACACTCAGTGTACCTAGTGGCATCCTATACGTGGCTATTGGACTTTGCTATAGTCCCACTAGTGCCAAGACATTTGCAGCACGTCTGCCTGCGTTGCACACTCCAACTAATTATAACTAAGCCATTATACTAGCACACACTCAGTGTACCTAGTGGCATCCTATACGTGGCTATTGGACTTTGCTATAGTCCCACTAGTGCCAAGACATTTGCAGCACGTCTGCCTGCGTTGCACACTCCAACTAATTATAACTAAGCCATTATACTAGCACACACTCAGTGTACCTAGTGGCATCCTATACGTGGCTATTGGACTTTGCTATAGTCCCACTAGTGCCAAGACATTTGCAGCACGTCTGCCTGCGTTGCACACTCCAACTAATTATAACTAAGCCATTATACTAGCACACACTCAGTGTACCTAGTGGCATCCTATACGTGGCTATTGGACTTTGCTATAGTCCCACTAGTGCCAAGACATTTGCAGCACGTCTGCCTGCGTTGCACACTCCAACTAATTATAACTAAGCCATTATACTAGCAAACACTCAGTGTACCTAGTGGCATCCTATACGTGGCTATTGGACTTTGCTTTAGTCCCACTAGTGCCAAGACATTTGCAGATAAGCTCTGGTACCATGGGGGGCGCTTGGCCCCCTCTCTTCGTCACTGAGGATGATTTCATTTTTCAGGGATTAGAGAGGGTGGTCCTTGTGGTGGACTGCAGGTATGGAGAGCTGTTGTCATCGTATTAGATAGATAAGAATGATTATATGTATTGTAGAAATGTCTCCTATCATGTTCCCTAATTTTTTATTATGTCCACATCCTGGTCCCCATCTTGGACATCATAACAAACGTGCACTTTTTTGTTTAATTTCCACATTGGACCATAGGAAAAATGACACTACAGCTACAGAGGTGACCGTCTGATAGCCCAGCTCGACTATCCATCTCTACTGAAGACCCTTTCAGCTTTTTGAGAGTTGGGTGGAGGACATCATCTCTGAAAATAGGGTCCCACAGCTGCACCCCATCAGTGTGAGCAGGACTCTTAGGACTCTTAGAAGAGTTAATGCTCTGAGACCATGGGGGCGCTTAGCCCCCTGTCTTCGTCACTGAGGATGATTTCATTTTTCAGGGATTAGAGAGGGTGGTCCTTGTGGTGGACTGCAGGTATGGAGAGCTGTTGTCATCGTATTAGATAGATAAGAATGATTATATGTATTGTAGAAATGTCTCCTATCATGTTCCCTAATTTTTTATTATGTCCACATCCTGGTCCCCATCTTGGACATCATAACAAACGTGCACTTTTTTGTTTAATTTACACATTGGACCATAGGAAAAATGACACTACAGCTACAGAGGTGACCGTCTGATAGCCCAGCTCGACTATCCATCTCTACTGAAGACCCTTTCAGCATTTTGAGAGTTGGGTGGAGGACATCATCTCTGAAAATAGGGTCCCACAGCTGCACCCCATCAGTGTGAGCAGGACTCTTAAGACTCTTAGAAGAGTCAATGCTCTGAGACCATTGGGGGCACTGAGCCCCCTCTCTTCGTCACTGAGGATGATTTCATTTTTCAGGGTTTAGAGAGGGTGGTCCTTGTGGTGGACTGCAGGTATGGAGAGCTGTTATCATCGTATTAGATAGATAAGAATGATTATATGTATTGTAGAAATGTCTCCTATCATGTTCCCTAATTTTTTATTATGTCCACATCCTGGTCCCCATCTTGGACATCATAACAAACGTGCATTTTTGTTTAATTTACACATTGGACCATAGGAAAAATGACACTACAGCTACAGAGGTGACCGTCTGATAGCCCAGCTCGACTATCCATCTCTACTGAAGACCCTTTCAGCTTTTTGAGAGTTGGGTGGAGGACATCATCTCTGAAAATAGGGTCCCACAGCTTCACCCCATCAGTGTGAGCAGGACTCTTAGGACTCTTAGAAGAGTCAATGCTCTGGTACCATGGGGGGCGCTTGGCCCCCTCTCTTCGTCACTGAGGATGATTTCATTTTTCAGGGATTAGAGAGGGTGGTCCTTGTGGTGGACTGCAGGTATGGAGAGCTGTTGTCATCGTATTAGATAGATAAGAATGATTATATGTATTGTAGAAATGTCTCCTATCATGTTCCCTAATTTTTTATTATGTCCACATCCTGGTCCCCATCTTGGACATCATAACAAACGTGCACTTTTTTGTTTAATTTCCACATTGGACCATAGGAAAAATGACACTACAGCTACAGAGGTGACCGTCTGATAGCCCAGCTCGACTATCCATCTCTACTGAAGACCCTTTCAGCTTTTTGAGAGTTGGGTGGAGGACATCATCTCTGAAAATAGGGTCCCACAGCTGCACCCCATCAGTGTGAGCAGGACTCTTAGGACTCTTAGAAGAGTTAATGCTCTGAGACCATGGGGGCGCTTAGCCCCCTGTCTTCGTCACTGAGGATGATTTCATTTTTCAGGGATTAGAGAGGGTGGTCCTTGTGGTGGACTGCAGGTATGGAGAGCTGTTGTCATCGTATTAGATAGATAAGAATGATTATATGTATTGTAGAAATGTCTCCTATCATGTTCCCTAATTTTTTATTATGTCCACATCCTGGTCCCCATCTTGGACATCATAACAAACGTGCACTTTTTTGTTTAATTTACACATTGGACCATAGGAAAAATGACACTACAGCTACAGAGGTGACCGTCTGATAGCCCAGCTCGACTATCCATCTCTACTGAAGACCCTTTCAGCATTTTGAGAGTTGGGTGGAGGACATCATCTCTGAAAATAGGGTCCCACAGCTGCACCCCATCAGTGTGAGCAGGACTCTTAAGACTCTTAGAAGAGTCAATGCTCTGAGACCATTGGGGGCACTGAGCCCCCTCTCTTCGTCACTGAGGATGATTTCATTTTTCAGGGTTTAGAGAGGGTGGTCCTTGTGGTGGACTGCAGGTATGGAGAGCTGTTATCATCGTATTAGATAGATAAGAATGATTATATGTATTGTAGAAATGTCTCCTATCATGTTCCCTAATTTTTTATTATGTCCACATCCTGGTCCCCATCTTGGACATCATAACAAACGTGCATTTTTGTTTAATTTACACATTGGACCATAGGAAAAATGACACTACAGCTACAGAGGTGACCGTCTGATAGCCCAGCTCGACTATCCATCTCTACTGAAGACCCTTTCAGCTTTTTGAGAGTTGGGTGGAGGACATCATCTCTGAAAATAGGGTCCCACAGCTTCACCCCATCAGTGTGAGCAGGACTCTTAGGACTCTTAGAAGAGTCAATGCTCTGGTACCATGGGGGGCGCTTGGCCCCCTCTCTTCGTCACTGAGGATGATTTCATTTTTCAGGGATTAGAGAGGGTGGTCCTTGTGGTGGACTGCAGGTATGGAGAGCTGTTGTCATCGTATTAGATAGATAAGAATGATTATATGTATTGTAGAAATGTCTCCTATCATGTTCCCTAATTTTTTATTATGTCCACATCCTGGTCCCCATCTTGGACATCATAACAAACGTGCACTTTTTTGTTTAATTTACACATTGGCCAATAGGAAAAATGACACTACAGCTACAGAGGTGACCGTCTGATAGCCCAGCTCGACTATCCATCTCTACTGAAGACCCTTTCAGCTTTTTGAGAGTTGGGTGGAGGACATCATCTCTGAAAATAGGGTCCCACAGCTGCACCCCATCAGTGTGAGCAGGACTCTTAGGACTCTTAGAAGAGTCAATGCTCTGGTACCATGGGGGGCGCTTGGCCCCCTCTCTTCGTCACTGAGGATGATTTCATTTTTCAGGGATTAGAGAGGGTGGTCCTTGTGGTGGACTGCAGGTATGGAGAGCTGTTGTCATCGTATTAGATAGATAAGAATGATTATATGTATTGTAGAAATGTCTCCTATCATGTTCCCTAATTTTTTATTATGTCCACATCCTGGTCCCCATCTTGGACATCATAACAAACGTGCACTTTTTTGTTTAATTTCCACATTGGACCATAGGAAAAATGACACTACAGCTACAGAGGTGACCGTCTGATAGCCCAGCTCGACTATCCATCTCTACTGAAGACCCTTTCAGCTTTTTGAGAGTTGGGTGGAGGACATCATCTCTGAAAATAGGGTCCCACAGCTGCACCCCATCAGTGTGAGCAGGACTCTTAGGACTCTTAGAAGAGTTAATGCTCTGAGACCATGGGGGCGCTTAGCCCCCTCTCTTCGTCACTGAGGATGATTTCATTTTTCAGGGATTAGAGAGGGTGGTCCTTGTGGTGGACTGCAGGTATGGAGAGCTGTTGTCATCGTATTAGATAGATAAGAATGATTATATGTATTGTAGAAATGTCTCCTATCATGTTCCCTAATTTTTTATTATGTCCACATCCTGGTCCCCATCTTGGACATCATAACAAACGTGCACTTTTTTGTTTAATTTCCACATTGGACCATAGGAAAAATGACACTACAGCTACAGAGGTGACCGTCTGATAGCCCAGCTCGACTATCCATCTCTACTGAAGACCCTTTCAGCATTTTGAGAGTTGGGTGGAGGACATCATCTCTGAAAATAGGGTCCCACAGCTGCACCCCATCAGTGTGAGCAGGACTCTTAAGACTCTTAGAAGAGTCAATGCTCTGAGACCATTGGGGGCACTGAGCCCCCTCTCTTCGTCACTGAGGATGATTTCATTTTTCAGGGTTTAGAGAGGGTGGTCCTTGTGGTGGACTGCAGGTATGGAGAGCTGTTATCATCGTATTAGATAGATAAGAATGATTATATGTATTGTAGAAATGTCTCCTATCATGTTCCCTAATTTTTTATTATGTCCACATCCTGGTCCCCATCTTGGACATCATAACAAACGTGCATTTTTGTTTAATTTACACATTGGACCATAGGAAAAATGACACTACAGCTACAGAGGTGACCGTCTGATAGCCCAGCTCGACTATCCATCTCTACTGAAGACCCTTTCAGCTTTTTGAGAGTTGGGTGGAGGACATCATCTCTGAAAATAGGGTCCCACAGCTTCACCGCATCAGTGTGAGCAGGACTCTTAGGACTCTTAGAAGAGTCAATGCTCTGGTACCATGGGGGGCGCTTGGCCCCCTCTCTTCGTCACTGAGGATGATTTCATTTTTCAGGGATTAGAGAGGGTGGTCCTTGTGGTGGACTGCAGGTATGTAGAGCTGTTGTCATCGTATTAGATAGATAAGAATGATTATATGTATTGTAGAAATGTCTCCTATCATGTTCCCTAATTTTTTATTATGTCCACATCCTGGTCCCCATCTTGGACATCATAACAAACGTGCACTTTTTTGTTTAATTTACACATTGGACCATAGGAAAAATGACACTACAGCTACAGAGGTGACCGTCTGATAGCCCAGCTCGACTATCCATCTCTACTGAAGACCCTTTCAGCTTTTTGAGAGTTGGGTGGAGGACATCATCTCTGAAAATAGGGTCCCACAGCTGCACCCCATCAGTGTGAGCAGGACTCTTAGGACTCTTAGAAGAGTTAATGCTCTGAGACCATGGGGGCGCTTAGCCCCCTCTCTTCGTCACTGAGGATGATTTCATTTTTCAGGGATTAGAGAGGGTGGTCCTTGTGGTGGACTGCAGGTATGGAGAGCTGTTGTCATCGTATTAGATAGATAAGAATGATTATATGTATTGTAGAAATGTCTCCTATCATGTTCCCTAATTTTTTATTATGTCCACATCCTGGTCCCCATCTTGGACATCATAACAAACGTGCACTTTTTTGTTTAATTTACACATTGGACCATAGGAAAAATGACACTACAGCTACAGAGGTGACCGTCTGATAGCCCAGCTCGACTATCCATCTCTACTGAAGACCCTTTCAGCTTTTTGAGAGTTGGATGGAGAACATCATCTCTGAAAATAGGGTCCCACAGCTGCACCCCATCAGTGTGAGCAGGACTCTTAGGACTCTTAGAAGAGTCAATGTTTTGAGACCATGGGTGGCGCTTAGCCCCCTCTCTTCGTCACTGAGGATGATTTCATTTTTCAGGGATTAGAGAGAGTGGTCCTTGTGGTGGACTGCAGGTATGGAGAGCTGTTGTGATCGTATTAGATAGATAAGAATGATTATATGTATTGTAGAAATGTCTCCTATCATGTTCCCTAATTTTTTATTATGTCCACATCCTGGTCCCCATCTTGGACATCATAACAAACGTGCACTTTTTTGTTTAATTTCCACATTGGACCATAGGAAAAATGACACTACAGCTACAGAGGTGACCGTCTGATAGCCCAGCTCGACTATCCATCCTGGGGAGAGTAAATGCTTGTTGATTTGGAATGTGCTTGATGCAAATCAAAACATCCTGTTTGCAACTAGGGCACAAGTGCTGCCACTGATAAGGTGTCTGTGTGGGGCCCAATTTTTGGAAAAAAAGGGAGACTCCGCTTGGAGTAACCCTTGCTTGCTGTGTTTTTAAAAGAAGCCAAGATGAACAGAGCTGGGATCAGGAAAGACTTTGCTACCTACCCCGGTGTCATCCTGGGGACGGATAAGAATGGCGCATTTTGGAATGTGCTTGATGCAAATCTAGCTGTGAAGTGTACAACTGGGGCACAACTGCTGCCACTGAATGGGTGGGTGTGTGGGGCCCAATTTTTGGAAAAAAAGGGAGACTCCGCTTGGAGTAACCCTTGCTTGCTGTGTTTTTAAAAGAAGCCAAGATGAACAGAGCTGGGATCAGGAAAGACTTTGCTACCTACCCCGGTGTCATCCTGGGGACGGATAAGAATGGCGTATTTTGGAATGTGCTTGATGCAAATCTAGCTGTGAAGTGTACAACTGGGGCACAACTGCTGCCACTGAATGGGTGGGTGTGTGGGGCCCAATTTTTGGAAAAAAAGGGAGACTCCGCTTGGAGTAACCCTTGCTTGCTGTGTTTTTAAAAGAAGCCAAGATGAACAGAGCTGGGATCAGGAAAGACTTTGCTACCTACCCCGGTGTCATCCTGGGGACGGATAAGAATGGCGTATTTTGGAATGTGCTTGATGCAAATCTAGCTGTGAAGTGTACAACTGGGGCACAACTGCTGCCACTGAATGGGTGGGTGTGTGGGGCCCAATTTTTGGAAAAAAAGGGAGACTCCGCTTGGAGTAACCCTTGCTTGCTGTGTTTTTAAAAGAAGCCAAGATGAACAGAGCTGGGATCAGGAAAGACTTTGCTACCTACCCCGGTGTCATCCTGGGGACGGATAAGAATGGCGTATTTTGGAATGTGCTTGATGCAAATCTAGCTGTGAAGTGTACAACTGGGGCACAACTGCTGCCACTGAATGGGTGGGTGTGTGGGGCCCAATTTTTGGAAAAAAAGGGAGACTCCGCTTGGAGTAACCCTTGCTTGCTGTGTTTTTAAAAGAAGCCAAGATGAACAGAGCTGGGATCAGGAAAGACTTTGCTACCTACCCCGGTGTCATCCTGGGGACGGATAAGAATGGCGTATTTTTGAATGTGCTTGATGCAAATCAAAACATCCTGTTTGCAACTAGGGCCCAAGTGCTGCCACTGATGGGGTGGGTGTCTGTGTGGCCCAATTTTTGGAAAAAAGGGAGACTCCGCTTGGAGTAACCCTTGCTTACATTGTTTTTAAAAGAAGCCAAGATGAACAAGTCATGGGTCAGCAAAGACTTTGCTACCTACACCGGTGTCATCCTGGGGACGGATAAGAATGGCGTATTTTGGAATGTGCTTGATGCAAATCTAGCTGTGAAGTGTACAACTGGGGCACAACTGCTGCCACTGAATGGGTGGGTGTGTGGGGCCCACTTTTTGGAAAAAAAGGGAGACTCCGCTTGGAGTAACCCTTGCTTACATTGTTTTTAAAAGAAGCCAAGATGAACAAGTCATGGGTCAGCAAAGACTTTGCTACCTACCCCGGTGTCATCCTGGGGACGGATAAGAATGGCGTATTTTGGAATGTGCTTGATGCAAATCTAGCTGTGAAGTGTACAACTGGGGCACAACTGCTGCCACTGAATGGGTGGGTGTGTGGGGCCCAATTTTTGGAAAAAAAGGGAGACTCCGCTTGGAGTAACCCTTGCTTGCTGTGTTTTTAAAAGAAGCCAAGATGAACAGAGCTGGGATCAGGAAAGACTTTGCTACCTACCCCGGTGTCATCCTGGGGACGGATAAGAATGGCGTATTTTGGAATGTGCTTGATGCAAATCTAGCTGTGAAGTGTACAACTGGGGCCCAACTGCTGCCACTGAATGGGTGGGTGGGTGTGGGGCCCAATTTTTGGAAAAAAAGGGAGACTATGCTTGGAGTCACCTTGCGGTGTTTTACATGATTTTAGAATGGCGTGCCATGCCTATATCTGTGTGTCCTCCTCTTTTTCCTTGTCCAGCTGTTTTGTTTTCGCATGAGTATATGTCCTTGTCACTTTCCAATGTGTTTGAGTTGTTTGTCACCTTTAGGACACCTTTGAGGGTGTTTTCTAGGTGTTTTTCTGTGTTTGTGATTGCCTGCCATTGTTTCCTATGCAGTTCGAGTTCGGTTCGTCGAACATTCGACGAACCGAACTCGAACGGGAGGTCCGTTTGGCGAACCAACCTCGAGCCGAACCGCGACCGGTTCGCTCATCTTTACCTATGAGTTTCCATTGAATTGATAGGCCAGGTATTGTCTTTTGTTTGGCCATGTTGTGTGCGCAGTCACTAGGATTATGTGAACTAATGTAAACTCAGTTTCTAACTTCTCTGTGTTGGTGTAATCGTAGGCTATTTCCTTGGGCTGCGAGAAATTGTGGGTTTGACTCTGAGGCAAAGCCCATGGACTTTGTATGGCTGCATGTAATTGCCAAGTCCAATGGACTGTGTTGCCTATGAGTTTCCTTTGAATTGATAGGCCAGGTATTGTCTTTTGTTTGGCCATGTTGTGTGCGCAGTCAGTAGGATTATTTGAATTAATGTAGAATCAGTTTCCCACTTCTCTGTGTTGGTGTAGTGGTAGGCTCTTTGCTTGGGCTGCGAGAGGTTGTGGGTTCGACTCTAATGCAAGGCCCATGGACTTTGTATGTCTGCATGTAATTGTCTAGTCCAATGGACTGTGTTGCCTATGAGTTTCCATTGGTTTGATAGGCCAGGTACTGTCTTTTGCTTTTGTTTGGCCATGTTATGTGCGCAGTCACTAGGATTATGTGAATTAATGAAGAATCGGTTTTCCACTTCTCTGTGTTGGTGTATTAGTAGGCTCTTTCCTTGGGCTACGAGAGGGTGTGGGTTCGACTCTTGGGCAAGGCCAATGGGCTTTGTATGGCTGCATGTAATTGCCTAGTCCAATGTACTGTGTTAGCTTTGAGTTTCCATTGGATTGATAGGCCAGGTACTGTCTTTTGCTTTTGTTTGGCAATGTTGTGTGCGCAGTCACTAGGATTCTGTGAATTAATGTAGAGTCTGTTTCCAACTTCTCTGTGTTGGTTTAGTGGTAGGCTCTTTGCTTGTTCTCCAAGAGGTTGTGGGTTCGACTCTGAGGCAAGGCCCATTAACTTTGTATGGCTGCATATATTTGCTTAGTCTAATGGACTATGTTGCCTATGATTTCATTGGATTGATAGGCCAGATAATGTCTTTTGCATTTGTTTGGCCATGTTGTGTGCGCAGTCACTAGGATTATGTGAATAATGTAGAGTCATTTACCTACTTCTCTGTGTTGGTGTAGTGGTAGTCTCTTTGCTTAAGCTGCGAAAGGTTGTTGGTTCAACTTTGAGGCAAGGCCCATGGAGTTTGTATGGCTGCATGTAATTGCCTATTTTAGTTGACTGTGTTACCTATGAGTTCCTATTGGATTGATAGGCCAGGTACTACCTTTTGCTTTTGTTTGGCCATGTTGTGTGCGCAGTCACTAGGATTATGTGAACTAATGTAACTCAGTTTTCAACTTCTCTGTGTTGGTGTAGTGGTAGGCTCTTTGCTTGGGCTGCGAGAAAATGTGGGTTTGACTCTGAGGCAAAGCCCATAGACTTTGTATGGCTGCATGTAATTGCCTAGTCCAATGGACTGTGTTGCCTATGAGTTTTCATTGGACTGATAGGCCAGGTATTGTCTTTTGTTTGGTTATATTGTGTGCGAAGTCGGTAGGATTATGTGAATTAATGTAGAATCAGTTTCCCACTTCTCTGTGTTGGTGTAGTGGAAGGTGCTTTGCTTGGCTGCGAGAGGTTGTGGGTTTGACTCTGAGGCAAGGCCCATGGACTTTGTATGGCTGCATGTAATTGCCTAGTTCAATGGACTGTGTTGCCTATGAGTTTCCATTGGCTTGATAGGCCAGGTAATGTCTTTTGCTTCTGTTTGGCCATGTTGTGTGCGCAGTCACTAGGATTATGTGAATTAATGTAGATGCAGCTTCCTACTTCTTTGTGTTGGTGTGGTTGTAGGCTCTTTGCTTGTTCTGCCAGAGGTTGTGGGATAGACTCTGAGGCAAGGCCCATGGACTCTGTATGGCTGCATGTAATTGCCTAGTCCAATGGATGGGGTTGCCTCTGAGTTTCCATTGGATTAATAGGCCAGGTACTGTCTTTTGCTTTCGTTTGGCCATGTTGTGTGCGCAGTCACTAGGATTATGTGAGTTAATGTAGAGTCGGTCTCACACTTCTCCGTGTTGCTGTAGTGGTAGGCTTTTTTCTTGGGCTGCGAGAGGTTGTGAGTTCGACTCTGAGGCAAGGCCCATGGACTTTTTATGGCTGCATGTAATTGCATAGTCCAATGGACTGTGTTACCTATGAGATTCCATTGGATTGATAGGCCAGGTGCCTTCTTTTGCTTTTGTTTGGCCATGTTTTGTGCGCAGTCACTAGGATTATGTGAATTAATGTTGAGTCAGTTTCCCACTTCTCTGTGTTGGTGTAGTGGTAGGCTCTTTGCTTGGGCTGGGAGAGGTTGTGAGTTCGACTCAAATGCAAGGCTCATGGACTTTGTATGGCTGCATGTAATTGCATAGTCCAAAGGACTGTGTTGCCTATGAGTTTCCATTGGATTGATAGGCCAGGTATTGACTTTTGCTTTCGTTTGGCCATGTTGTGTGCGCAGTCACTAGGATTATGTGAATTAATATAGAGTCAGTTTCACATTTCTCTGTGTTGGTGTAGTGGTAGGCTCTTTGCTTGAGCTGCGAGAGGTTGTGGATTTGACTCTGAGGCAAGGCCCATGGACTTTTTATGGCTGCATGTAATTGCCTAGTCCAATGGACTGTGTTGCCTATGAGTTTCCATTGGATTGATAGGCCAGGTATTGACTTTTGCTTTCGTTTGGCCATGTTGTGTGCGCAGTCACTAGGTTTATGTGAATTAATGTAGAGTCAGGTACACATTTCTCTGTGTTGGTGTAGTAGTAGGCTCTTTGCTTGAGCTGCGAGAGGTTGTGAGTTCGACTTTGAGGCAAGGCCCATGGACATTGTATGGCTGCATGTTATTGCCTAGTCCAATGGACTATGTTGCTTATGAGCTTCAATTGGATTGATAGGCCAGATACCGTCTTTTGCTTTTGTTTGGCCATGTTGTGTGCGCAGTCACTAGGATTATGTGAATTAATGTAGAGTCAATCACCTACTTCTCTGTGTTGGTTTAGTGGTAGGCTCTTTGCTTGTTCTCCAAGAGGTTGTGGGTTCGACTCTGAGGCAAGGCCCATGAACTTTGTATGGCTGCATGTATTTGCCTAGTCTAATGGACTGTGTTGCCTATGAGTTTCCATTGGATTGATAGGCCAGATAATGTCTTTTGCATTTGTTTGGCCATGTTGTGTGCACAGTCACTAGGATTATGTGAACTAATGTAAACTCCGTTACCAACTTCTCTGTGTTGGTGTAGTGGTAGGCTCTTTGCTTGGGCTGCGAGAAGTTGTGGGTTTGACTCTGAGGCAAAGCCCATGGACTTTGTATGGCTGCATGTAATTGCCTAGTCCAATGGACTGTGTTGCCTATGAGTTTCCATTGGTTTGATAGGCCAGGTAATGTCTTTTGCTTTTGTTTGGCCATGTTGTGTGCGCAGTCACTAGGAATATGTGAATTAATGTAGACGCAGCTTCCTACTTTTTTGTGTTGGTGTAGTTGTAAGCTCTTTGCTTGTTCTGCCAGAGGTTGTGGGTTTGACTCTGAGGCAAGGCCCATGGACTTTGTATGGCTGCATGTAATTGCCTAGTCCAATGGACTATGTTGTCTATGAGTTTCCATTGGATTGATAGGCCAGGGACTGTCTTTTGCTTTTGTTTGGCCATGTTGTGTGCGCAGTCACTAGGATTATGTGAATTTATGTTGAGTCAGTTTTGCTCTTCTCTGTGTTGGTGTAGTGGTAGGCTCTTTGCTTGGGCTGAGAGAGGTTGTGGGTTTGACTCTGAGACAAGGCCCATGGACTTTGTATGGCTGCATGTAATTGCCTAGTCCAATTGATTGCGTTGCCTATGAGTTTCCATTGGATTAATAGGCCAGGTACCGTCTTTTGCTTTTGTTTGGCCATGTTGTGTGCGCAGTCACTAGGATTATGTGAATTAATGTAGAATCTGTTTTCCACTTCTCTGTGTTGGTGTATTGGTAGGCTCTTTGCTTGGGCTACGAGAGGTTGTGGGTTTGACTCTGGGGCAAGGCCCATGGGCTTTGTATGGCTGCATGCAATTGCCTAGTCCAATGTACTGTGTTACCTATGAGTTTACATTGGATTGATAGGCCAGGTAATGTCTTTTGCTTTTGTTTGGCCATGTTGTGTGCGCAGTCACTAGGATTATATGAATTAATGTAGAGTCGGTTTCCAACTTCTCTGTGTTGGTTTAGTGGTAGGCTCTTTGCTTGTTCTCCAAGAGGATGTGGGTTCGACTCTGAGGCAAGGCCCATGAACTTTGTATGGCTGCATGTATTTGCCTAGTCTAATGGACTGTGTTGCCTATGAGTTTCCATTGGATTGATATGCCAGGTATTGTCTTTTGTTTGGCCATGTTGTGTGCGCAGTCGGTAGGATTATGTGAATTAATGTAGAATCAGTTTCCCACTTCTCTGTGTTGGTGTAGTGGTAGGCTCTTTGCTTGGGCTGCGAGAAGTTGTGGGTTTGACTTTTAGGCAAAGACCATGGACTTTGTATGGCTGCATGTAATTGCCTAGTCCAATGGACTGTGTTGCCTATGAGTTTCCATTGAATTGATAGGCCAGGTATTGTCTTTTGTTTAGCCATGTTGTGTGCGCAGTCGGTAGGATTATGTGAATTAATGTAGAATCAGTTTCCCACTTCTCTGTGTTGGTGTAGTGGTAGGCTCTTTGCTTGGCTGCGAGAGGTTGTGGGTTTGACTCTGAGGCAAGGCCCATGGACTTTGTATGTCTCCATATAATTTTCTAGTCCAAAGGACTGTGTTGCCTATGAGTTTCCATTGTATTGATAAGCCAGGTACTGACTTTTGCTTTTGTTTGGCCATGTTGTGTGCGCAGTCGGTAGGATTATGTGAATTAATGTAGTACCAGTTTCCCACTTTTCTGTGTTGGTGTAGTAGTAGGCTCTTTGCTTGGCTGCGAGAAGTTGTGGGTTTGACTCTGAGGCAAGGCCCATGGACTTTGTATGTCTCCATGTAATTGTCTAGTCCAATGGACTGTGTTGCCTATGAGTTTCCATTGGATTGATAGGCCAGGTACTGTTTTTTGCTTTTGTTTGGCCATGTTGTGTGCGCAGTCACTAGTCTTATGTGAATTAATGTAGAGTCGGTTTCCAACTTCTCTGTGTTGGTTTAGGGGTAGGCTCTTTGTTTAAGCTGCGAGAGGTTGTGGGTTCGACTCTGAGGCAAGGCCCATGGAGTTTGTATGGCTGCATATAATTGCGTAGTTCAATTGACTGTGTTGCCTATGAGTTTTAATTGGAATGATAGGCCAGGTACTGTCTTTTGCTTTTGTTTGGCAATGTTGTGTGCGCAGTCACTAGGATTATGTGAATTAATGTGGAGTCAGGTTCACACTTCTCTGTGTTGCTGTAGTGGTAGGTTTTTTGCTTGGGCTGCGAGAGGTTGTGAGTTCGACTCTGAGGCAAGGCCCATGGACTTTGTATGGCTGCATGTAATTGCATAGTCCAATGGACTGTGTTACCTATGAGTTTCCATTGGATTGATAGGCCAGGTACTGTCTTTTGCTTTCGTTTGGCCATGTTGTGTGCGCAGTCACTAGGATTATGTGAATTTATGTTCAATTAGTTTCGCACTTCTCTGTGTTGGTGTAGTGGTAGGCTTTTTGCTTGAGCTGTTAGAGGTTGTGGGTTTGACTCTGAGGCAAGGCCCATGGACTTTGTATGGCTGCATGTAATTGCATAGTCCAATGGACTGTGTTACCTATGAGTTTCCATTGGATTGATAGGCCAGGTATTGACTTTTGCTTTCGTTTGGCCATGTTGTGTGCACAGTCACTAGGATTATGTGAATTAATGTAGAGTAAGTTTCACATTTCTCTGTGTTGGTGTAGTGGTTGGCTCTTTGCTTGGGCTGCGTAGATGTTGTGGGTTTGACTCTGGAGCAAGGCCCATGGACTTATTATGGCTGTTTGTAATTGCCTAGTCTAATGGACTGTGTTGCCTATGAGTTTCCATTGGATTGATAGGCCAGGTACTGTCTTTTGCTTTCGTTTGGCCATGTTGTGTGCGCAGTCACTAGGATTATGTGAGTTAATGAAGAGTCAGTTTCAAACTTCTATGTGTTGGTGTAGTGGTAGGCTCTTTGCTTTGGCTGCGAGAAGTTGTGGGTTTGACTCTAATGCAAGGTTCATGGACTTTGTATAACTGCATGTAATTGCCTAGTCCAATGGACTGTTTTGCCTATGAGTTTCCATTGGATTGATAGGCCAGGTACTGTCTTTTGTTTTTGTTTGGCCATGTTGTGTGCGCAGTCACTAGGATTATGTGAATTAATGTAGAGGCAGGTTCACATTTCTCTGTGTTGGTGTAGTGGTAGGCTCTTTGCTTGAGCTGCGAGAGGTTGTGAGTGCGACTTTGAGGCAAGGCCCATGGACTTTGTATGGCTGCATGTTATTGCCTAGTCCAATGGACTGTGTTGCCTATGAGTTTCCATTGGATTGATAAGCCAGGTACTGTCTTTTGCTTTTGTTTGGCCATGTTGTGTGCGCAGTCGGTAGGATTATGTGAATTAATGTAGAATCAGTTTCCCACTTCTCTGTATTGGTGTGGTGGTAGGCTCTTTGCTTGGCTGCGAGAGGTTGTGGGTTTGACTCTGAGGCAAGGCCCATGGACTCTGTATGTCTCCATGTAATTGTCTAGTCCAATGGACTGTGTTGCCTATGAGTTTCCATTGGATTGATAGGCCAGGTACTGTCTTTTGCTTTTGTTTGGCCATGTTGTGTGCGCAGTTACTAGGATTATGTGAATTAATGTAGAGTCGGTTTCCAACTTCTCTGTGTTGGTTTAGTGGTAGGCTCTTTGCTTGTTCTCCAAGAGGTTGTGGGTTCGACTCTGAGGCAAGGCCCATGAACTTTGTATGGCTGCATGTATTTGCCTAGTCTAATGGACTGTGTTGCCTATGAGTTTCCATTGGATTGATAGGCCAGATAATGTCTTTTGCATTTGTTTCGCCATGTTGTGTGCACAGTCACTAGGATTATGTGAACTAATGTAAATTCAGTTTCCATCTTGTCTGTGTTGGTGTAGTGGTAGGCTCTTTGCTTGGGCTGCGAGAAATTGTGGGTTTGACTCTGAGGCAAAGCCCATGGACTTTGTATGGCTGCATGTAATTGTTTAGTCCAATGGACTGTGTTGCCTATGAGTTTCCATTGGCTTGATTGGCCAGGTAATATCTTTTGCTTTTGTTTGGCCATGTTGTGTGCGCAGTCTCTAGGAATATGTGAATTAATGTAGACGCAGCTTCCTACTTTTTTGTGTTGGTGTAGTTGTAAGCTCTTTGCTTGTTCTGCCAGAGGTTGTGGGTTTGACTCTGAGGCAAGGCCCATGGACTTTGTATGGCTGCATGTAATTGCCTAGTCCAATTGATTGCTTTGCCTATGAGTTTCTATTGGATTGATAGGCCAGGTACTGTCTTTTGCTTTTGTTTGGCCATGTTGTGTGCGCAGTCACTAGGATTATGTGAATTAATGTAGAATCAGTTTTCCACTTCTCTGTGTTGGTGTATTGGTAGGCTCTTTGCTTGGGCTACGAGAGGTTGTGGGTTCGACTCTGGGGCAAGGCCCATGGGCTTTGTATGGCTGCATTTAATTGCCTAGTCTAATGTACTGTGTTACCTTTGAGTTTCCATTGGATTGATAGGCCAGGTACTGTCTTTTGCTTTTGTTTGGCCATGTTGTGTGCGCAGTCACTAGGATTATGTGAATTAATGTAGAGTCGGTTTCCAACTTCTCTGTGTTGGTGTAGTGGTAGGCTCTTTGCTTGTTCTCCAAGAAGTTGTGGGTTCGACTCTGAGGCAAGGCCCATGAACTTTGTATGGCTGCATGTATTTGCGTAGTCTAATGGACTGTGTTGCCTATGAGTTTCCATTGGATTGATAGGCAAGGCATTGTCTTTTGTTTGGCCATGTTGTGTGCGCAGTCAGTAGGATTATGTGAATTAATGTAGAATCAGTTTCCCACTTCTCTGTGTTGGTGTAGTGGTAGGCTCTTTGCTTGGCTGCGAGAGATTGTGGGTTTGATTCTGAGGCAAGGCCCATGGACTTTGTATGTCTCCATGTAATTGTCTAGTTCAATGGACTGTGTTGCCTATGAGTTTCCATTGGCTTGATAGGCCAGGTACTGTCTTTTGCTTTTGTTTGGCCATGTTGTGTGCGCATTCACTAGGATTATGTGAATTAATGTAGACGCAGCTTCCTACTTCTTTGTGTTGGTGTAGTTGTAGGCTCTTTGCTTGTTCTGCCAGAGGTTGTGGGTTTGACTCTGAGGCAAGGCCCATGGACTTTATATGGCTGCATGTAATTGCCAAGTCCAATGGACTGTGTTGCCTATGAGTTTTCATTGGATTGATAGGCCAGGTATTGTCTTTTGCTTTTGTTTGGCCATGTTGTGTGCGCAGTCACTAGGATTATGTGATTTAATGTAGAATCTGTTTCTCACTTCTCTGTGTTGGTGTAGTGGAAGCTGCTTTGCTTGGCTGCGAGAAGTTGTGGGTTTGACTCTGAAGCATGGCCCATGGACTTTGTATGGCTGCATGTAATTGCCTAGTTCAATGGACTGTGTTGCCTATGAGTTTCCATTGACCTGATAGGCCAGGTAATGTCTTTTGCTTTTGTTTGGCCATGTTGTGTGCGCATTCACTAGGATTATGTGAATTAATGTAGACGCAGCTTCCTACTTCTTTGTGTTGGTGTAGTTGTAGGCTCTTTGCTTGTTCTGCCAGAGGTTGTGGGTTTGACTCTGAGGCAAGGCCCATGGACTTTGTGAGGCTGCATGTAATTGCCTATTCCAATGGACTATGTTGTCTATGAGTTTCCATTGGATTTATAGGCAAGGGACTGTCTTTAGCTTTTGTTTGGCCATGTTGTGTGCGCAGTCACTAGGATTATGTGAATTTATGTTGAGTAAGTTTCGCACTTCTCTGTGTTGGTGTAGTGGTAGGCTCTTTGCTTGGGCTGTGAGAGGTTGTGGGTTTGACTCTGAGGCAAGGCCCATGGACTTTGTATGGCTGCATGTAATTGCCTAGTCCAATGGATTGATAGTCCAGGTACTGTCTTTTGTTTTCGTTTGGCCATGTTTTGTGCGCAGTCACTAGGATTATGTGAGTTAATGTAGAGACATTTTCACACTTCTCTGTGTTGCTGAAGTGGTAGGCTTTTTTGTTGGGCTGCGAGAGGTTGTGAGTTCGACTCTGAGGCAAGGCCCATGGACTTTGTATGGCTGCATGTAATTGCATAGTCCAATGGACTGCGTTACCTATGAGTTTCCATTGGATTGATAGGCCAGGTGCTTTCTTTTGCTTTTGTTTGGCCATGTTGTGGGCGCAGTCACTAGGAATATGTGAATTAATGTAGAGTCAGTTTCACATTTCTCTTTGTTGGTGTAGTGGTAGGCTCTTTGCTTGGGCTGTGAGAGGTTGTGGGTTTGACTCTGAGGCAAGGCCCATGGACTTTTTATGGCTGCATGTAATTGCCTAGTCCAATGGACTGTGTTGCCTATGAGTTTCCATTGGATTGATAGGCCAGGTATTGACTTTTGCTTTCGTTTAGCCATGTTGTGTGCGCAGTCACTAGGATTATGTGAATTAATGTAGAGTCAGTTTCAGACTTCTCTGTGTTGGTGTAGTGGTAGGCTCTTTGCTTGGGCTGCAAGAGGTTGTGGGTTCGACTCTAATGCAAGGCTCATGGACTTTGTATGGCTGCATGTAATTGCCTAGTCCAATAGACTTTGTTGCTTATGAGTTTCCATTGGATTGATAGGCCAGGTATTGACTTTTGCTTTCTATTGGCCATGTTGTGTGCGCAGTCACTAGGATTATGTGGATTAATGTAGAGTCAGTTTCACATTTCTCTGTGTTGGTGTAGTGGTAGGCTCTTTGCTTGGGTTGCGAGAGGTTGTGGGTTTGACTCTGAGGCAAGGCCCATGGACTTTTTATGGCTGCATGTAATTGCCTAGTCCAATGGACTGTGTTGCCTATGAGTTTCCATTGGATTGATAGGCCAGGTACTGTCTTTTGTTTTCGTTTGGCCATGTTGTGTGCGCACTCACTAGGATTATGTGAATTAATGTAGAGGCAGGTTCACATTTCTCTGTGTTGGTGTAGTGATAGGCTCTTTGCTTGAGCTGCGAGAGGTTGTGAGTTCGATTTTGAAGCAAGGCCCATGGACTGTGTATGGCTGCATGTTATTGCCTAGTCCAATGGACTGTGTTGCCTATGAGTTTCCATTGGATTGATAAGCCAGGTACTGTCTTTTGCTTTTGTTTAGCCATGTTGTGTGCGCAGTCGGTAGGATTATGTGAATTAATGTAGAATCAGTTTCCAACTTCTCTGTATTGGTGTAGTGGTAGGCTCTTTGCTTGGCTGCGAGAGGTTGTGGGTTTGACTCTGAGGCAAGGCCCATGGACTTTGTATGTTTCCATGTAATTGTCTAGTCCAATGGACTGTGTTGCCTATGAGTTTCCATTGGATTGATAGGCCAGATAATGTCTTTTGCATTTGTTTCGCCATGTTGTGTGCACAGTCACTAGGATTATGTGAACTAATGTAAATTCAGTTTCCATCTTGTCTGTGTTGGAGTAGTGGTAGGCTCTTTGCTTGGGCTGCGAGAAATTGTGGGTTTGACTCTGAGGCAAAGCCCATGGACTTTGTATGGCTGCATGTAATTGTTTAGTCCAATGGACTGTGTTGCCTATGAGTTTCCATTGGATTGATAGGCCAGGGACTGTCTTTTGCTTTTGTTTGGCCATGTTGTGTGCACAGTCACTAGGATTATGTGAACTAATGTAATCTCTGTTACCAACTTCTCTGTGTTGGTGTAGTGGTAGGCTCTTTGCTTGGGCTACAAGAGGTTGTGGGTTCGACTCTGAGGCAAGGCCCATGGACTTTGTATGGCTGCATGTAATTGCCTAGTCCAATTAATTGCTTTGCCTATGAGTTTCTATTGGATTTATAGGCCAGGGACTGTCTTTTGCTTTTGTTTGGCCATGTTGTGTGCACAGTCACTAGGATTATGTGAACTAATGTAAACTCTGTTACCAACTTCTCTGTGTTGGTGTATTTGTAGGCTCTTTGCTTGGGCTACAAGAGGTTGTGGGTTCGACTCTGGGGCAAGGCCTATGGGCTTTGTATGGCTGCATGTATTTGCCTAGTCTAATGGACTGTGTTGCTTATGAGTTTCCATTGGATTGATAGGCCAGGTATTTTCTTTTGTTTGGCCATGTTGTGTGCGCAGTCACTAGGATTATGTGAATTAATGTAGAGTCAGGTTCACATTTCTCTGTGTTGATGTAGTTGTAGGCTCTTTGCTAGAGCTGCGAGAGGTTGTGAGTTCAACTTTGAGGCAAGGCCCATGGACTTTGTATGGCTGCATGTTATTGCTTAGTCCAATGGACTATGTTACCTATGAGTTTCAATTGGAATGATAGGCCAGGTACTGTCTTTTGCTTTTGTTTGGCCATGTTGTGTGCGCAGTCACTAGGATTATGTGAATTAATGTAGAGTCGGTTTCCAACTTCTCTGTGTTGGTTTAGTGGTAGGCTCTTTGCTTGTTCTCCAAGAGGTTGTGGGTTCGACTCTGAGGCAAGGCCCATGAACTTTGTATGGCTGCATGTATTTGCCTAGTCTAATGGACTGTGTTGCCTATGAGTTTCCATTGGATTGATAGGCCAGATAATGTCTTTTGCATTTGTTTCGCCATGTTGTGTGCACAGTCACTAGGATTATGTGAACTAATGTAAATTCAGTTTCCATCTTGTCTGTGTTGGAGTAGTGGTAGGCTCTTTGCTTGGGCTGCGAGAAATTGTGGGTTTGACTCTGAGGCAAAGCCCATGGACTTTGTATGGCTGCATGTAATTGTTTAGTCCAATGTTGTGTGCACAGTCACTAGGATTATGTGAACTAATGTAAACTCAGTTTCCATCTTGTCTGTGTTGGTGTAGTGGTAGGCTCTTTGCTTGGGCTGCGAGAAATTGTGGGTTTGACTCTGAGGCAAAGCCCATTGACTTTGTATGGCTGCATGTAATTGTTTAGTCCAATGGACTGTGTTGCCTATGAGTTTCCATTGGCTTGATTGGCCAGGTAATGTCTTTTGCTTTTGTTTGGCCATGTTGTGTGCGCAGTCTCTAGGAATATGTGAATTAATGTAGACGCAGCTTCCTACTTTTTTGTGTTGGTGTAGTTGTAAGCTCTTTGCTTGTTCTGCCAGAGGTTGTGGGTTTGACTCTGAGGCAAGGCCCATGGACTTTGTATGGCTGCATGTAATTGCCTAGTCCAATTGATTGCTTTGCCTATGAGTTTCTATTGGATTGATAGGCCAGGTACTGTCTTTTGCTTTTGTTTGGCCATGTTGTGTGCGCAGTCACTAGGATTATGTGAATTAATGTAGAATCAGTTTTCCACTTCTCTGTGTTGGTGTATTGGTAGGCTCTTTGCTTGGGCTACGAGAGGTTGTGGGTTCGACTCTGGGGCAAGGCCCATGGGCTTTGTATGGCTGCATTTAATTGCCTAGTCTAATGTACTGTGTTACCTTTGAGTTTCCATTGGATTGATAGGCCAGGTACTGTCTTTTGCTTTTGTTTGGCCATGTTGTGTGCGCAGTCACTAGGATTATGTGAATTAATGTAGAGTCGGTTTCCAACTTCTCTGTGTTGGTGTAGTGGTAGGCTCTTTGCTTGTTCTCCAAGAAGTTGTGGGTTCGACTCTGAGGCAAGGCCCATGAACTTTGTATGGCTGCATGTATTTGCGTAGTCTAATGGACTGTGTTGCCTATGAGTTTCCATTGGATTGATAGGCCAGGTATTGTCTTTTGTTTGGCCATGTTGTGTGCGCAGTCGGTAGGATTATGTGAATTAATGTAGACTCAGTTTCCCACTTCTCTGTGTTGGTGTAGTGGTAGGCTCTTTGCTTGGCTGCGAGAGATTGTGGGTTTGACTCTGAGGCAAGGCCCATGGACTTTGTATGTCTCCATGTAATTGCCAAGTCCAATGGACTGTGTTGCCTATGAGTTTTCATTGGATTGATAGGCCAGGTATTGTCTTTTGCTTTTGTTTGGCCATGTTGTGTGCGCAGTCACTAGGATTATGTGATTTAATGTAGAATCTGTTTCTCACTTCTCTGTGTTGGTGTAGTGGAAGCTGCTTTGCTTGGCTGCGAGAAGTTGTGGGTTTGACTCTGAAGCATGGCCCATGGACTTTGTATGGCTGCATGTAATTGCCTAGTTCAATGGACTGTGTTGCCTATGAGTTTCCATTGGCCTTGTAGGCCAGGTAATGTCTTTTGCTTTTGTTTGGCCATGTTGTGTGCGCATTCACTAGGATTATGTGAATTAATGTAGACGCAGCTTCCTACTTCTTTGTGTTGGTGTAGTTGTAGGCTCTTTGCTTGTTCTGCCAGAGGTTGTGGGTTTGACGCTGAGGCAAGGCCCATGGACTTTGTGAGGCTGCATGTAATTGCCTATTCCAATGGACTATGTTGTCTATGAGTTTCCATTGGATTTATAGGCAAGGGACTGTCTTTAGCTTTTGTTTGGCCATGTTGTGTGCGCAGTCACTAGGATTATGTGAATTTATGTTGAGTAAGTTTCGCACTTCTCTGTGTTGGTGTAGTGGTAGGCTCTTTGCTTGGGCTGTGAGAGGTTGTGGGTTTGACTCTGAGGCAAGGCCCATGGACTTTGTATGGCTGCATGTAATTGCCTAGTCCAATGGATTGATAGGCCAGGTACTGTCTTTTGTTTTCGTTTGGCCATGTTTTGTGCGCAGTCACTAGGATTATGTGAGTTAATGTAGAGACATTTTCACACTTCTCTGTGTTGCTGAAGTGGTAGGCTTTTTGTTGGGCTGCGAGAGGTTGTGAGTTCGACTCTGAGGCAAGGCCCATGGACTTTGTATGGCTGCATGTAATTGCATAGTCCAATGGACTGCGTTACCTATGAGTTTCCATTGGATTGATAGGCCAGGTGCTTTCTTTTGCTTTTGTTTGGCCATGTTGTGGGCGCAGTCACTAGGAATATGTGAATTAATGTAGAGTCAGTTTCACATTTCTCTTTGTTGGTGTAGTGGTAGGCTCTTTGCTTGGGCTGTGAGAGGTTGTGGGTTTGACTCTGAGGCAAGGCCCATGGACTTTTTATGGCTGCATGTAATTGCCTAGTCCAATGGACTGTGTTGCCTATGAGTTTCCATTGGATTGATAGGCCAGGTATTGACTTTTGCTTTCGTTTAGCCATGTTGTGTGCGCAGTCACTAGGATTATGTGAATTAATGTAGAGTCAGTTTCAGACTTCTCTGTGTTGGTGTAGTGGTAGGCTCTTTGCTTGGGCTGCAAGAGGTTGTGGGTTCGACTCTAATGCAAGGCTCATGGACTTTGTATGGCTGCATGTAATTGCCTAGTCCAATAGACTTTGTTGCTTATGAGTTTCCATTGGATTGATAGGCCAGGTATTGACTTTTGCTTTCGTTTGGCCATGTTGTGTGCGCAGTCACTAGGATTATGTGGATTAATGTAGAGTCAGTTTCACATTTCTCTGTGTTGGTGTAGTGGTAGGCTCTTTGCTTGGGTTGCGAGAGGTTGTGGGTTTGACTCTGAGGCAAGGCCCATGGACTTTTTATGGCTGCATGTAATTGCCTAGTCCAATGGACTGTGTTGCCTATGAGTTTCCATTGGATTGATAGGCCAGGTACTGTCTTTTGTTTTCGTTTGGCCATGTTGTGTGCGCACTCACTAGGATTATGTGAATTAATGTAGAGGCAGGTTCACATTTCTCTGTGTTGGTGTAGTGATAGGCTCTTTGCTTGAGCTGCGAGAGGTTGTGAGTTCGATTTTGAAGCAAGGCCCATGGACTGTGTATGGCTGCATGTTATTGCCTAGTCCAATGGACTGTGTTGCCTATGAGTTTCCATTGGATTGATAAGCCAGGTACTGTCTTTTGCTTTTGTTTAGCCATGTTGTGTGCGCAGTCGGTAGGATTATGTGAATTAATGTAGAATCAGTTTCCAACTTCTCTGTATTGGTGTAGTGGTAGGCTCTTTGCTTGGCTGCGAGAGGTTGTGGGTTTGACTCTGAGGCAAGGCCCATGGACTTTGTATGTTTCCATGTAATTGTCTTGTCCAATGGACTGTGTTGCCTATGAGTTTCCATTGGATTGATAGGCCAGATAATGTCTTTTGCATTTGTTTCGCCATGTTGTGTGCACAGTCACTAGGATTATGTGAACTAATGTAAACTCAGTTTCCATCTTGTCTGTGTTGGTGTAGTGGTAGGCTCTTTGCTTAGGCTGCGAGAAATTGTGGGTTTGACTCTGAGGCAAAGCCCATTGACTTTGTATGGCTGCATGTAATTGTTTAGTCCAATGGACTGTGTTGCCTATGAGTTTCCATTGGATTGATAGGCCAGGGACTGTCTTTTGCTTTTGTTTGGCCATGTTGTGTGCACAGTCACTAGGATTATGTGAACTAATGTAAACTCTGTTACCAACTTCTCTGTGTTGGTGTATTTGTAGGCTCTTTGCTTGGGCTACAAGAGGTTGTGGGTTCGACTCTGGGGCAAGGCCTATGGGCTTTGTATGGCTGCATGTATTTGCCTAGTCTAATGGACTGTGTTGCCTATGAGTTTCCATTGGATTGATAGGCCAGGTATTTTCTTTTGTTTGGCCATGTTGTGTGCGCAGTCACTAGGATTATGTGAATTAATGTAGAGTCAGGTTCACATTTCTCTGTGTTGATGTAGTTGTAGGCTCTTTGCTAGAGCTGCGAGAGGTTGTGAGTTCAACTTTGAGGCAAGGCCCATGGACTTTGTATGGCTGCATGTTATTGCTTAGTCCAATGGACTATGTTACCTATGAGTTTCAATTGGAATGATAGGCCAGGTACTGTCTTTTGCTTTTGTTTGGCCATGTTGTGTGCGCAGTCACTAGGATTATGTGAATTAATGTAGAGTCAGTTTCACACTTCTCTATGTTGCTGTAGTGGTAGGCTTTTTTCTTGGGCTGCGAGTCCATGGGCCTTGCCTCAGAGTCGAACTCACAACCTCTGGCAGAACAAGCAAAGAGCTTACAACTACACCAACACAAAAAAGTAGGAAGCTGCGTCTACATTAATTCACATATTCCTAGCGACTGCGCACACAACATGGCCAAACAAAAGCAAAAGACATTACCTGGCCTATCAAGCCAATGGAAACTCATAGGCAACACAGTCCATTGGACTAAACAATTACATGCAGCCATACAAAGTCAATGGGCTTTGCCTCAGAGTCAAACCCACAATTTCTCGCAGCCCAAGCAAAGAGCCTACCACTACACCAACACAGACAAGATGGAAACTGAGTTTACATTAGTTCACATAATCCTAGTGACTGTGCACACAACATGGCGAAACAAATGCAAAAGACATTATCTGGCCGATCAATCCAATGGAAACTCATAGGCAACACAGTCCATTAGACTAGGCAAATACATGCAGCCATACAAAGTTCATGGGCCTTGCCTCAGAGTCGAACCCACAACCTCTTGGAGAACAAGCAAAGAGCCTACCACTAAACCAACACAGAGAAGTATGAAACTGACTCTACATTAATTCACATAATCCTAGTGACTGCGCACACAACATGGCCAAACAAAAGCAAAAGACAGTACCTGGCCTATCAATCCAATGGAAACTCATAGGCAACACAGTCCATTGGACTAGACAATTACATGGAAACATACAAAGTCCATGGGCCTTGCCGCAGAGTCAAACCCACAACCTCTCGCAGCCAAGCAAAGAGCCTACCACTACACCAATACAGAGAAGTGGGAAACTGATTCTACATTAATTCACATAATCCTACCGACTGCGCACACAACATGGCTAAACAAAAGCAAAAGACAGTACCTGGCTTATCAATCCAATGGAAACTCATAGGCAACACAGTCCATTGGACTAGGCAATAACATGCAGCCATACACAGTCCATGGGCCTTGCTTCAAAATCGAACTCACAACCTCTCGCAGCTCAAGCAAAGAGCCTATCACTACACCAACACAGAGAAATGTGAACCTGCCTCTACATTAATTCACATAATCCTAGTGAGTGCGCACACAACATGGCCAAACGAAAACAAAAGACAGTACCTGGCCTATCAATCCAATGGAAACTCATAGGCAACACAGTCCATTGGACTAGGCAATTACATGCAGCCATACAAAGTCCATGGGCCTTGCCTCAGAGTCGAACTCACAACCTCTCGCAGCCCAACAAAAAAGCCTACCACTTCAGCAACACAGAGAAGTGTGAAACTGTCTCTACATTAACTCACATAATCCTAGTGACTGCGCACAAAACATGGCCAAACGAAAACAAAAGACGGTACCTGGCCTATCAATCCATTGGACTAGGCAATTACATGCAGCCATACAAAGTCCATGGGCCTTGCCTCAGAGTCAAACCCACAACCTCTCACAGCCCAAGCAAAGAGCCTACCACTACACCAACACAGAGAAGTGCGAAACCTACTCAACATAAATTCACATAATCCTAGTGACTGCGCACACAACATGGCCAAACAAAAGCTAAAGACAGTCCCTTGCCTATCAATCCAATGGAAACTCATAGACAACATAGTCCATTGGAATAGGCAATTACATGCAGCCTCACAAAGTCCATGGGCCTTGCCTCAGAGTCAAACCCACAACCTCTCGCAGCCAAGCAAAGCAGCTTCCACTACACCAACACAGAGAAGTGGGAAACAGATTCTACATTAAATCACATAATCCTAGTGACTGCGCACACAACATGGCCAAACAAAAGCAAAAGACAATACCTGGCCTATCAATCCAGTGAAAACTCATAGGCAACACAGTCCATTGGACTTGGCAATTACATGCAGCCATATAAAGTCCATGGGCCTTGCCTCAGAGTCAAACCCACAACCTCTGGCAGAACAAGCAAAGAGCCTACAACTACACCAACACAAAGAAGTAAGAAGCTGCGTCTACATTAATTCACATAATCCTAGTGAATGCGCACACAACATGGCCAAACAAAAGCAAAAGACAGTACCTGGCCTATCAAGCCAATGGAAACTCATAGGCAACACAGTCCATTGAACTAGACAATTACATGGAGACATACAAAGTCCATGGGCCTTGCCTCAGAGTCAAACCCACAATCTCTCGCAGCCAAGCAAAGAGCCTACCACTACACCAACACAGAGAAGTGGGAAACTGATTCTACATTAATTCACATAATCCTACCGACTGCGCACACAACATGGCCAAACAAAAGACAATACCTGGCCTATCAATCCAATGGAAACTCATAGGCAACACAGTCCATTAGACTACGCAAATACATGCAGCCATACAAAGTTCATGGGCCTTGCCTCAGAGTCGAACCCACAACTTCTTGGAGAACAAGCAAAGAGCCTACCACTACACCAACACAGAGAAGTTGGAAACCGTCTCTACATTAATTCACATAATCCTAGTGACTGCGCACACAACATGGCCAAACAAAAGCAAAAGACAGTACCTGGCCTATCAATCCAATGGAAACTCAAAGGTAACACAGTACATTAGACTAGGCAATTAAATGCAGCCATACAAAGCCCATGGGCCTTGCCCCAGAGTCGAACCCACAACCTCTCGTAGCCCAAGCAAAGAGCCTACCAATACACCAACACAGAGAAGTGGAAAACTGATTCTACATTAATTCACATAATCCTAGTGACTGCGCACACAACATGGCCAAACAAAAGCAAAAGACAGTACCTGGCCTATCAATCCAATAGAAACTCATAGGCAATGCAATCAATTGGACTAGGCAATTACATGCAGCCATACAAAGTCCATGGGCCTTGCCTCAGAGTCGAACCCACAACCTCTTGTAGCCCAAGCAAAGAGCCTATCACTACACCAACACAGAGAAGAGCGAAACTGGCTCAACATAAATTCACATAATCCTAGTGACTGCGCACACAACATGGCCAAACAAAAGCAAAAGACAGTCCCTGGCCTATCAATCCAATGGAAACTCATATACAACATAGTCCATTGGACTAGGCAATTACATGCAGCCATACAAAGTCCATGGGCCTTGCCTCAGAGTCAAACCCACAACCTCTGGCAGAACAAGCAAAGAGCTTACAACTACACCAACACAAAAAAGTAGGAAGCTGCGTCTACATTAATTCACATATTCCTAGAGACTGCGCACACAACATGGCCAAACAAAAGCAAAAGACATTACCTGGCCAATCAAGCCAATGGAAACTAATAGGCAACACAGTCCATTGGACTAAACAATTACATGCAGCCATACAAAGTCCATGGGCTTTGCCTCAGAGTCAAACCCACAATTTCTCGCAGCCCAAGCAAAGAGCCTACCACTACACCAACACAGACAAGATGGAAACTGAGTTTACATTAGTTCACATAATCCTAGTGACTGTGCACACAACATGGCGAAAAAAATGCAAAAGACATTATCTGGCCTATCAATCCAATGGAAACTCATAGGCAACACAGTCCATTAGACTAGGCAAATACATGCAGCCATACAAAGTTCATGGGCCTTGCCTCAGAGTCGAACCCACAACCTCTTGGAGAACAAGCAAAGAGCCTACCACTAAACCAACACAGAGAAGTTGGAAACCGACTCTACATTAATTCACATAATCCTAGTGACTGCGCACACAACATGGCCAAACAAAAGCAAAAGACAGTACCTGGCCTATCAATCCAATGGAAACTCATAGGCAACACAGTCCATTGGACTAGACAATTACATGGAGACATACAGAGTCCATGGGCCTTGCCTCAGAGTCAAACCCACAACCTCTTGCAGCCAAGCAAAGAGCCTACCACTACACCAATACAGAGAAGTGGGAAACTGATTCTACATTAATTCACATAATCCTACCGACTGCGCACACAACATGGCCAAACGAAAGCAAAAGACAGTACCTGGCTTATCAATCCAATGAAAACTCATAGGCAACACAGTCCATTGGACTAGGCAATAACATGCAGCCATACAAAGTCCATGGGCCTTGCCTCAAAGTCGAACTCACAACCTCTCGCAGCTCAAGCAAAGAGCCTACCACTACACCAACACAGAGAAATGTGAACCTGCCTCTACATTAATTCACATAATCCTTGTGACTGCGCACACAACATGGCCAAACGAAAGCAAAAGTCAATACCTGGCCTATCAATCCAATGGAAACTCATAGGCAACACAGTCCATTGGACTAGGCAATTACATGCAGCCATAAAAAGTCCATGGGCCTTGCCTCAGAGTCAAACCCACAACCTCTCACAGCCCAAGCAAAGAGCCTACCACTACACCTACAAAGAGAAATGTGAAACTGACTCTACATTAATTCACATATTCCTAGTGACTGCGCACACAACATGGCCAAACAAAAGCAAAAGAAAGCACCTGGCCTATCAATCCAATGGAAACTCATAGGTAACGCAGTCCATTGGACTATGCAATTACATGCAGCCATACAAAGTCCATGGGCCTTGCCTCAGAGTCGAACTCACAACCTCTCGCAGCCCAACAAAAAAGCCTACTACTTCAGCAACACAGAGAAGTGTGAAACTATCTCTACATTAACTCACATAATCCTAGTGACTACGCACAAAACATGGCCAAACGAAAACAAAAGACAGTACCTGGCCTATCAATCCATTGGACTAGGCAATTACATGCAGCCATACAAAGTCCCTGGGCCTTGCCTCAGAGTCAAACCCACAACTTCTCACAGCCCAAGCAAAGAGCCTACCACTACACCAACACAGAGAAGTGCGAAACTGACTCAACATAAATTCACATAATCCTAGTGACTGCGCACACAACATGGCCAAACAAAAGCAAAAGACAGTCCCTTGCCTATCAATCCAATGGAAACTCATAGACAACATAGTCCATTGGAATAGGCAATTACATGCAGCCTCACAAAGTCCATGGGCCTTGCCTCAGAGTCAAACCCACAAGCTCTGGCAGAACAAGCAAAGAGCCTACAACTACACCAACACAAAGAAGTAGGAAGCTGCGTCTACATTAATTCACATAATCCTAGTGACTGCGCACACAACATGGCCAAACAAAAACAAAAGACAGTACCTGGCCTATCAATCCATTGGAAACTAATAGGCAACACAGTCCATTGGACTAGGCAATTACATGCAGCCATAAAAAGTCCATGGGCCTTGCCTCAGAGTCAAACCCACAACTTCTCGCAGCCCAAGCAAAGATCCTACCACTACACCAACACAGAGAAATGTGAAACTGACTCTACATTAATTCACATAGGAGTGGCCCTAAAAGACCCGGACCTCCTAAACCTGGCCCTGGCAAGTCCCAGGATGGCAAACCTAAAAACAAACTTCAGGTAATTAACTTATCTAGTCATTTTCTCTCGGATGCCCAGATCGAAGTCTTGTCCCTGGGTCTGTCCTTTTCTCCTACCAATTCTTTCCATTATTTTACAGCCCTAAAAGATTTGTACCTCTTCTCGAGGAAACTCATTCTAAAGAAATTACATAATAAGAGAGATGTTGGTCAGGACAGTTTGACTGACACTGAACGGGAAGCTCTTGCGGTTCTTGAAGAGTTACTGTCGGAACAGACTAATGATGCAGGTACGTCTCCCACTTTTCTCCACTCCAGGTCATCAAAGTTCCCCCCCTTGTCAGTATGCCCGGCTGTTGAAATCTTCACCAAACTTGTTATGGAGGATTTCAGGACTATTTCTACTCGGCGATATTATGATAATCTCACAAAGAAACAGAGAGATGCTCTTGCTGAACTCCAGTCACTTGATGATGTCGTCTTTAAAGCAGCTGACAAGGGGGGCAACATTGTGATCTGGCCCACGGTACAATATGAGAGAGAAGTTTTTAAACAACTTAGAGATAAGGAGACATACCAAAAATTGGACTTTGACCCCACCACTTCCTTCTCCCTCAAACTTCAACAAATCCTCTCTAAATCCCATGATTTGGGGATTATATCAAAGAAAATGTTTGATGGTCTGATGGTCAGGTTCCCTAGGTCGCCGACGCTATATCTCCTCCCTAAGATCCACAAGGATGCCGTTAACCCTCCTGGCCGCCCGATCGTGTCTGGCATTGACGGCTTTTGCGAACCAGTGTGCAGGTTCATTGACTTTTACTTGAGACCATCGGTGGAATCACTGCCGTCTTATGTAAAAGACACGACGGACGTGCTCATGAGGGTTGACGGCATTTCAATGGAGTCTGATTTACTTTTTGTTACCATGGACGTGGAATCCTTATATACCTGTATACGACACGAAGATGGCGTCCGGGCGGCTCGCTTTTTTCTGGGGATGTCCGGTCGGGACCCTGACCTGAATGAACTTGTAGTCGAGCTGCTGAACTTTGCCCTGTCACATAACTATTTTACTTTTAAGAACTCCTTCTATCTTCAGAAGCGCGGCACTGCGATGGGCGCGGCCTGTGCGCCTTCGTATGCCAACCTGTTCCTGGGGTTCTGGGAGAGGCAGGTCTTTGGCGACGATGGCGTGCGGGCCGCTGCCCAGGCGCAGTGCTGGATTAGATATATTGATGACATTCTGATGTTTTGGCAGGGTACGGTGGAGCAGCTCGACTCGTTCATTCAGTGTTTAAACTCTAACATATATAACATCAGACTTACCTATAAATATAGCTCTAGTCGTATAGATTTTCTGGATATTGTTCTGGAAGTTGATGGCAACCAACGTGTTCAAACTGATGTTTTTCGGAAATCTACATCAGTTAATGCACTCCTTCACGCCTCCTCGGGACATACGGGATCTACGATTAGAGCTATCCCGACCGGGCAATTCCTCCGGATGAAGCGTATCTGCTCATCGGACGCCAAATTCGAAACACAGGCTAATGATCTTAAAACACGTTTTGAGGAGAGGGGATATAGTCGTCGGTGCATCAAAAAGGGTTACCTTAGGGCGAAACATACTCCCAGGATTTCACTGATCAGTCAGCCATCTAAACGTCCTTCTGTTGATCCAAATCCTCGTTTTATCTCAACTTACAATTCAGAATGGCAAAGGATGCGGGATATCCTAGCACAACATTGGTCCGTTCTCCAAACGGACCCAATCCTCTCTCGGTCTCTCTCTCCTGCTCCTCTAGTCACGGCCCGTAGGGCCCGCAACCTGAGTGACTGTTTGGTCCATAGCCACTACATTGCAAAAAGCCCTAACCCCTTTGGTTCTAGGGGTCCCACTTTGGGATGCATACCCTGCGGGCACTGTCTTGCCTGCGCCAATGTCGTCCGCTCATGCTCTTTCACCAGTTCCGACTCCCAACGGTCTTATTCGATTAGACACCGGATTTCTTGTAGTACAACTAATGTTATCTATTATGCCACCTGTAGTTGTCCTCTTATTTATATTGGTCTTACATCTAGGGAGTTACGGGTACGTGTGAGAGAGCATGTGCGGGACATTGGCGCGGCCAGGACAGTGAACGATTTTTCTTTACTTAAAACCCTACCCCGCCATTTTAAAAAATTTCATGATTGTGATCCGAGATCCCTGAAAATTCGGGGGATTGACGTAGTTCATTGTGGCATAAGGGGTGGCAATATTAAAAAGATGCTTTCCCAAAGGGAAACAAAATGGATTGTGGCTTTGGACTCGGTTGCTCCAAAGGGTCTGAATGAAACCTTGAGTTTTGCTTCATTTTTATAATAATGTCTCTGTTTTTCCAGTTCATCAGTGCCTGGTGTTTGTGGTTTTTAATCTTCTGTTTTTAATTATTTTTCTATTCTTCTTGTTTTTAGTTTTTCACTTTATTTTTGTCACATGTCCTCTCATGACTCCTACTGAAGTGATCTGGACCTGATATATTTTGAAATCTACTAACAAATATGGACGTCATCACATCAATTCGTCATCTTTGGATTTTTCTGGCAAAGACTATTACTATTTATTATTATGGCGATATCATGTTTTGTGCTTTTGTCTGAGGAATGTTCTTTTCATTTTTTGAGCCTAAGCTTATAACAAATTGTAGCGGTATATGTCCTTTTTTAGGCTTAATGTTATCTTATATGATTATCCTGCCTTTTTCTGTATACTTGTATACTTTGCCGTCTCCCCCTGTGTTTCCACGTCCTCTTCTTGTCCAATCACTGTCTTCGGAGTCTTGTGTGCATGCGCGTGACGGCCCTGCGCCTCCCGGCCGTGCCCCGGTGTCTTGACGGAGTCCGCGCGTGCGCGGGGGTCTGGGCAAATGTTGCTCGGGCTCCCGCGCATGCGCCTGACTCCTTGACTGCCGGGTGTGCGAGACGGGGGGCGTTTTCCTGGCCGTCCCGCGCATGCGCCTCCCTGACTCCGGAACTTTGATTCGCGGTTCAATTTCCGCGGTGGTATTTAGGAGCCGCACAGACCGGACATGTGCACTCTCCTTCACTCTCCCCCATGATGAAGCGGCAAGCGACTGTTTCTTAAAGCCGCGAAACGTACGTCGGGCCTCTTTGCACCACCGGACTCAGGACCCAGGTATAATGTTCTCCATAGTCACCACCTCATTGAGGATAGTTTGAATGCTTTTTTGATTCACTCTCCAGAAAATGCCTGTATGGATTCTTTAGCCTCCCCTACATTCTCTATGGGATAAACTGATTTGGGCTTAAGTTTTCCTGATTATACCTGTTTTTGGTTAAATACTTTGCCTCTCTGCCATAGTATTTCTGATAGATATTAATATATTATGATACAATCCCCCGTTTTTGATGGGGTTGCATGTACTTATACTCCCATAAATTGTCTAATATCATACTATTGCAGACATTGTTTATTATACAGGTTTTGTTTCTGTGCTGCTTTTTATACCTACCCCCTTGCTTACTGGCCAGTGACTTTGAGTTCTTTGTCTCTGGTGGGGATTAACTCAATCTACAATAAGGGTATACCCCTGATGCTTATTTGCCAGTGATTTTGGCTACATTATATTATAAACCATATAGACCTATGACTGGTACCGTGTTTCAGGTGAAATCTTCTTTTCCTCATTATCTGCACCTGGCCAATGCGGATTTGGGGTTAAGTCTTTTTTCCTCTCACGGGTATCACATTTACACCTATTTGGTCTATTTAAATTCTTCTCCCTGCTTACATGCCGGTATTTTAGAGATACATATTCCCATCAGAGACAAAATACTCTTTTTCCAATGTTATGGTGCTTTACCAGTGATTTGGGCAAATTTGCCTATATATACTACCATTTATACTATTATTTTTACATTATGATTATCAACTACCAGTGAGTTTTGGGCCATTTCGTTTTCTGAATATTGTATTCATTCATCCTGATGCTTACGTGCCAGTGATTCTGGCTTTACTGCTTGTGAATATTATCTTCCTGCTGTCCATACCAGGCCATTGTTCTGCCCTTTACCATCTGTTCCTATCCCCTCCTCCTTTTAATCTTTGTATCATCATTATGAATTTTTGCACTTGCACTTTAAAATTCTATTTAATAAAATCTATGAACTTTTTTCAGCATATTTGCTCGTGTTCTCCTTTCTTTGGATTAATTCACATAATCCTAGTGACTGCGCACACAACATGGCCAAACGAAAGCAAAAGTCAATACCTGGCCTATCAATCCAATGGAAACTCATAGGCAACACAGTCCATTGGACTAGGCAATTACTTGCAGTTATACAAAGTCCATGAACCTTGCATTAGAGTCAAACCCACAACTTCTCGCAGCCAAAGCAAAGAGCCTACCACTACACCAACACATAGAAGTTTGAAACTGACTCTTCATTAACTCACATAATCCTAGTGACTGCGCACACAACATGGCCAAGCGAAAGCAAAAGACAGTACCTGGCCTATCAATCCAATGGAAACTCATAGGCAACACAGTCCATTAGACTAGGCAATTACATACAGCCATAATAAGTCCATGGGCCTTGCTCCAGAGTCAAACCCACAACATCTACGCAGCCCAAGCAAAGAGCCAACCACTACACCAACACAGAGAAATGTGAAACTGACTCTACATTAATTCACATAATCCTAGTGACTGTGCACACAACATGGCCAAACGAAAGCAAAAGTCAATACCTGGCCTATCAATCCAATGGAAACTCATAGGTAACACAGTCCATTGGACTATGCAATTACATGCAGCCATACAAAGTCCATGGGCCTTGCCTCAGAGTCAAACCCACAACCTCTAACAGCTCAAGCAAAAAGCCTACCACTACACCAACACAGAGAAGTGCGAAACTAATTGAACATAAATTCACATAATCCTAGTGACTGCGCACACAACATGGCCAAACGAAAGCAAAAGACAGTACCTGGCCTATCAATCCAATGGAAACTCATAGGTAACACAGTCCATTGGACTATGCAATTACATGCAGCCATACAAAGTCCATGGGCCTTGCCTCAGAATCGAACTCACAACCTCTCGCAGCCCAAGAAAAAAGCCTACCACTACAGCAACACAGAGAAGTGTGAAACTGACTCTACATTAATTCACATAATCCTAGTGACTGCGCACACAACATGGCCAAACAAAAGCAAAAGACAGTACCTGGCCTATCATTCCAATTAAAACTCATAGGCAACATAGTCCATTGGACTAGGCAATAACATGCAGCCATACAACGTCCATGGGCCTTGCCTCAAAGCCGAACTCACAACCTCTCGCAGCTCAAGCAAAGAGCCTACCACTACACCAACACAGAGAAATGTGAACCTGACTCTACATTAATTCACATAATCCTAGTGACTGCGCACACAACATGGCCAAACAAAAGCAAAAGGCAGTACCTGGCCTATCAATCCAATGGGAACTCATAGGCAACACAGTCAATTGAACTACGCAATTATATGCAGCCATACAAACTCCATGGGCCTTGCCTCAGAGTCGAACCCACAACCTCTCGCAGCTTAAGCAAAGAGCCTACCCCTAAACCAACACAGAGAAGTTGGAAACCAACTCTACATTAATTCACATAATACTAGTGACTGCGCACACAACATGGCCAAACAAAAGCAAAAAACAGTACCTGGCCTATCAATCCAATGGAAACTCATAGGCAACACAGTCCATTGGACTACACAATTACATGGAGACATACAAAGTCTATGGGCCTTGCCTCAGAGTCAAACCCACAAGCTCTCGCAGCCAAGCAAAGAGCCTACTACTACACCAACACAGAAAAGTGGGAAACTGGTACTACATTAATTTACATAATCCTACCGACTGCGCACACAACATGGCCAAACAAAAGCAAAAGTCAGTACCTGGCTTATCAATACAATGGAAACTCATAGGCAACACAGTCCTTTGGACTAGAAAATTACATGGAGACATACAAAGTCCATGGGCCTTGCCTCAGAGTCAAACCCACAACCTCTCGCAGCCAAGCAAAGAGCCTACCACTACACCAACACAGAGAAGTGGGAAACTGATTCTACATTAATTCACATAATCCTACCGACTGCGCACACAACATGGCTAAACAAAAGACAATACCTGGCCTATCAATTCAATGGAAACTCATAGGCAACACAGTCCATTGGACTAGGCAATTACATGCAGCCATACAAAGTCCATGGTCTTTGCCTAAAAGTCAAACCCACAACTTCTCGCAGCCCAAGCAAAGAGCCTACCACTACACCAACACAGAGAAGTGGGAAACTGATTCTACATTAATTCACATAATCCTACCGACTGCGCACACAACATCGCCAAACAAAAGACAATACCTGGCCTATCAATCCAATGGAAACTCATAGGCAACACAGTCCATTAGACTAGGCAAATACATGCAGCCATACAAAGTTCATGGGCCTTGCCTCAGAGTCGAACCCACATCCTCTTGGAGAACAAGCAAAGAGCCTACCACTAAACCAACACAGAGAAGTTGGAAACCGACTCTACATTAATTCATATAATCCTAGTGACTGCGCACACAACATGGCCAAACAAAAGCAAAAGACATTACCTGGCCTATCAATCCAATGTAAACTCATAGGTAACACAGTACATTGGACTAGGCAATTGCATGCAGCCATACAAAGCCCATGGGCCTTGCCCCAGAGTCAAACCCACAACCTCTCGTAGCCCAAGCAAAGAGCCTACCAATACACCAACACAGAGAAGTGGAAAACAGATTCTACATTAATTCACATAATCCTAGTGACTGCGCACACAACATGGCCAAACAAAAGCAAAAGACGGTACCTGGCCTATTAATCCAATGGAAACTCATAGGCAACGCAATCAATTGGATTAGGCAATTACATGCAGCCATACAAAGTCCATGGGCCTTGTCTCAGAGTCAAACCCACAACCTCTCTCAGCCCAAGCAAAGAGCTTACAACTACACCAACACAAAAAAGTAGGAAGCTGCGTCTACATTAATTCACATATTCCTAGTGACTGCGCACACAACATGGCCAAACAAAAGCAAAAGACATTACCTGGCCTATCAAACCAATGGAAACTCATAGGCAACACAGTCCATTGGACTAGGCAATTACATGCAGCCATACAAAGTCCATGGGCTTTGCCTCAGAGTCAAACCCACAATTTCTCGCAGCCCAAGCAAAGAGCCTACCACTACACCAACACAGAGAAGTTGGTAACAGAGTTTACATTAGTTCACATAATCCTAGTGACTGTGCACACAACATGGCCAAACAAATGCAAAAGACATTATCTGGCCTATCAATCCAATGGAAACTCATAGGCAACACAGTCCATTAGACTAGGCAAATACATGCAGCAATACAAAGTTCATGGGCTTTGCCTCAGAGTCGAACCCACAACCTCTTGGAGAACAAGCAAAGAGCCTACCACTAAACCAACACAGAGAAGTAGGTGATTGACTCTACATTAATTCACATAATCCTAGTGACTGCGCACACAACATGGCCAAACAAAAGCAAAAGACGGTATCTGGCCTATCAATCCAATTGAAGCTCATAAGCAACATAGTCCATTGGACTAGGCAATAACATGCAGCCATACAATGTCCATGGGCCTTGCCTCAAAGTCGAACTCACAACCTCTCGCAGCTCAAGCAAAGAGCCTACTACTACACCAACACAGAGAAATGTGTACCTGACTCTACATTAATTCACATAAACCTAGTGACTGCGCACACAACATGGCCAAACGAAAGCAAAAGTCAATACCTGGCCTATCAATCCAATGGAAACTCATAGGCAACACAGTCCATTGGACTAGGCAATTACATGCAGCCATAAAAAGTCCATGGGCCTTGCCTCAGAGTCAAATCCACAACCTCTCGCAGCTCAAGCAAAGAGCCTACCACTACACCAACACAGAGAAATGTGAAACTGACTCTATATTAATTCACATAATCCTAGTGACTGCGCACACAACATGGCCAAACGAAAGCAAAAGTCAATACCTGGCCTATCAATCCAATGGAAACTCATAGGCAACACAGTCCTTTGGACTATGCAATTACATGCAGCCATACAAAGTCCATGAGCCTTGCATTTGAGTCGAACTCACAACCTCTCCCAGCCCAAGCAAAGAGCCTACCACTACACCAACACAGAGAAGTGGGAAACTGACTCAACATTAATTCACATAATCCTAGTGACTGCGCACAAAACATGGCCAAACAAAAGCAAAAGAAGGCACCTGGCCTATCAATCCAATGGAATCTCATAGGTAACACAGTCCATTGGACTATGCAATTACATGCAGCCATAAAAAGTCCATGGGCCTTGCCTCAGAGTCGAACTCACAACCTCTCGCAGCCCAAGAAAAAAGCCTACCACTACAGCAACACGGAGAAGTGTGAAACCGACTCTACATTAACTCACATAATCCTAGTGACTGCGCACACAACATGGCCAAACGAAAGCAAAAGACAGTACCTGGCCTATCAATCCAATGGAAACTCAGAGGCAACCCCATCCATTGGACTAGGCAATTACATGCAGCCATACAGAGTCCATGGGCCTTGCCTCAGAGTCTATCCCACAACCTCTGGCAGAACAAGCAAAGAGCCTACAACCACACCAACACAAAGAAGTAGGAAGCTGCATCTACATTAATTCACATAATCCTAGTGACTGCACACACAACATGGCCAAACAGAAGCAAAAGACATTAACTGGCCTATCAAGCCAATGGAAACTCATAGGCAACACAGTCCATTGAACTAGGCAATTACATGCAGCCATACAAAGTCCATGGGCCTTGCCTCAGAGTCAAACCCACAACCTCTCGCAGCCAAGCAAAGCGCCTTCCACTACACCAACACAGAGAAGTGGGAAACTGATTCTACATTAATTCACATAATCCTACCGACTTCGCACACAACATAACCAAACAAAAGACAATACCTGGCCTATCAGTCCAATGAAAACTCATAGGCAACACAGTCCATTGGACTAGGCAATTACATGCAGCCATACAAAGTCTATGGGCTTTGCCTCAGAGTCAAACCCACATTTTCTCGCAGCCCAAGCAAAGAGCCTACCACTACACCAACACAGAGAAGTTGAAAACTGAGTTACATTAGTTCACATAATCCTAGAGACTGCGCACACAACATGGCCAAACAAAAGCAAAAGGTAGTACCTGGCCTATCAATTCAATAGGAACTCATAGGTAACACAGTCAACTAAAATAGGCAATTACATGCAGCCATACAAACTCCATGGGTATTGCCTCAAAGTCGAACCAACAACCTTTTGCAGCTTAAGCAAAGAGACTACCACTACACCAACACAGAGAAGTAGGTAAGTGACTCTACATTATTCACATAATCCTAGTGACTGCGCACACAACATGGCCAAACAAATGCAAAAGACATTATCTGGCCTATCAATCCAACGAAATCATAGGCAACATAGTCCATTAGACTAAGCAAATATATGCAGCCATACAAAGTTAATGGGCCTTGCCTCAGAGTCGAACCCACAACCTCTTGGAGAACAAGCAAAGAGCCTACCACTAAACCAACACAGAGAAGTTGGAAACAGACTCTACATTAATTCACAGAATCCTAGTGACTGCGCACACAACATGGCCAAACAAAAGCAAAAGACAGTACCTGGCCTATCAATCCAATGGAAACTCAAAGCTAACACAGTACATTGGACTAGGCAATTACATGCAGCCATACAAAGCCCATTGGCCTTGCCCAAGAGTCGAACCCACACCCTCTCGTAGCCCAAGGAAAGAGCCTACTAATACACCAACACAGAGAAGTGGAAAATCGATTCTTCATTAATTCACATAATCCTAGTGACTGCGCACATAACATGGCCAAACAAAAGCAAAAGACAGTACCTGGCCTATCAAACCAATGGAAACTCATAGGCAACACAGTCCATTGGACTAGACAATTACATGCAGACATACAAAGTCCATGGGCCTTGCATTAGAGCCGAACCCACAACCTCTCGCAGCCCAAGCAAAGAGCCTCTGACCAACACAGAGAAGTGGGAAACTGATTCTACATTAATTCAAATAATCCTACTGACTGCGCACACAACATGGCCAAACAAAAGACAATACCTGGCCTATCAATTCAAAGGAAACTCATAGGCAACACAGTCCATTGGACTTGGCAATTACATGCAGCCCTACAAAGTCCATGGGCTTTGCCTCAGAGTCAAACCCACAATTTCTCGCAGCCCAAGGAAATAGCCTACGATTACACCAACACAGAGAAGTTAGAAACTGAGTTTACATTAGTTCACATAATCCTAGTGACTGCGCACACAACATGGCCAAACAAAAGACAATACCTGGCCTATCAATTCAATGGAAACTCATAGGTAGAGATGAGCGAACCGGTCGCGGTTCGGCTCGAGGTTGGTTCGCCGAACGGACCTCCCGTTCGAGTTCGGTTCGTCGAACGTTCGACGAACCGAACTCGAACTGCATAGGAAACAATGGCAGGCAATCACAAACACAGAAAAACACCTAGAAAACACCCTCAAAGGTGTCCTAAAGGTGACAAACAACTCAAACACATTGGAAAGTGACAAGGACATATACTCATGCGAAAACAAAACAGCTGGACAAGGAAAAAGAGGAGGACACACAGATATAGGCATGGCACGCTATTCTAAAATCATGTAAAACACCGCAAGGTGACTCCAAGCATAGTCTCCCTTTTTTTCCAAAAATTGGGCCCCACACCCACCCACCCATTCAGTGGCAGCAGTTGGGTCCCAGTTGTACACTTCACAGCTAGATTTGCATCAAGCACATTCCAAAATACGCCATTCTTATCCGTCCCCAGGATGACACCGGGGTAGGTAGCAAAGTCTTTGCTGACCCATGACTTGTTCATCTTGGCTTCTTTTAAAAACAATGTAAGCAAGGGTTACTCCAAGCGGAGTCTCCCTTTTTTCAAAAAATTGGGCCCCACACACACCCACCCATTCAGTGGCAGCAGTTGTGCCCCAGTTGTACACTTCACAGCTAGATTTGCATCAAGCACATTCAAAAATACGCCATTCTTATCCGTCCCCAGGATGACACCGGGGTAGGTAGCAAAGTCTTTGCTGACCCATGACTTGTTCATCTTGGCTTCTTTTAAAAACACAGCAAGCAAGGGTTACTCCAAGCGGAGTCTCCCTTTTTTCCAAAAATTGGGCCACACAGACACCCACCCCATCAGTGGCAGCACTTGGGCCCTAGTTGCAAACAGGATGTTTTGATTTGCATCAAGCACATTCCAAAATACGCCATTCTTATCCGTCCCCAGGATGACACCGGGGTAGGTAGCAAAGTCTTTCCTGATCCCAGCTCTGTTCATCTTGGCTTCTTTTAAAAACACAGCAAGCAAGGGTTACTCCAAGCGGAGTCTCCCTTTTTTTCCAAAAAGTGGGCCCCACACACCCACCCATTCAGTGGCAGCAGTTGTGCCCCAGTTGTACACTTCACAGCTAGATTTGCATCAAGCACATTCCAAAATACGCCATTCTTATCCGTCCCCAGGATGACACCGGGGTAGGTAGCAAAGTCTTTGCTGACCCATGACTTGTTCATCTTGGCTTCTTTTAAAAACAATGTAAGCAAGGGTTACTCCAAGCGGAGTCTCCCTTTTTTCAAAAAATTGGGCCCCACACACACCCACCCATTCAGTGGCAGCAGTTGTGCCCCAGTTGTACACTTCACAGCTAGATTTGCATCAAGCACATTCAAAAATACGCCATTCTTATCCGTCCCCAGGATGACACCGGGGTAGGTAGCAAAGTCTTTGCTGACCCATGACTTGTTCATCTTGGCTTCTTTTAAAAACACAGCAAGCAAGGGTTACTCCAAGCGGAGTCTCCCTTTTTTCCAAAAATTGGGCCACACAGACACCCACCCCATCAGTGGCAGCACTTGGGCCCTAGTTGCAAACAGGATGTTTTGATTTGCATCAAGCACATTCAAAAATACGCCATTCTTATCCGTCCCCAGGATGACACCGGGGTAGGTAGCAAAGTCTTTCCTGATCCCAGCTCTGTTCATCTTGGCTTCTTTTAAAAACACAGCAAGCAAGGGTTACTCCAAGCGGAGTCTCCCTTTTTTTCCAAAAATTGGGCCCCACACACCCACCCATTCAGTGGCAGCAGTTGTGCCCCAGTTGTACACTTCACAGCTAGATTTGCATCAAGCACATTCCAAAATACGCCATTCTTATCCGTCCCCAGGATGACACCGGGGTAGGTAGCAAAGTCTTTCCTGGTCCCAGCTCTGTTCATCTTGGCTTCTTTTAAAAACACAGCAAGCAAGGGTTACTCCAAGCGGAGTCTCCCTTTTTTTCCAAAAATTGGGCCCCACACACCCACCCATTCAGTGGCAGCAGTTGTGCCCCAGTTGTACACTTCACAGCTAGATTTGCATCAAGCACATTCCAAAATACGCCATTCTTATCCGTCCCCAGGATGACACCGGGGTAGGTAGCAAAGTCTTTCCTGATCCCAGCTCTGTTCATCTTGGCTTCTTTTAAAAACACAGCAAGCAAGGGTTACTCCAAGCGGAGTCTCCCTTTTTTTCCAAAAATTGGGCCCCACACACCCACCCATTCAGTGGCAGCAGTTGTGCCCCAGTTGTACACTTCACAGCTAGATTTGCATCAAGCACATTCCAAAATACGCCATTCTTATCCGTCCCCAGGATGACACCGGGGTAGGTAGCAAAGTCTTTCCTGATCCCAGCTCTGTTCATCTTGGCTTCTTTTAAAAACACAGCAAGCAAGGGTTACTCCAAGCGGAGTCTCCCTTTTTTTCCAAAAATTGGGCCCCACACACCCACCCATTCAGTGGCAGCAGTTGTGCCCCAGTTGTACACTTCACAGCTAGATTTGCATCAAGCACATTCCAAAATACGCCATTCTTATCCGTCCCCAGGATGACACCGGGGTAGGTAGCAAAGTCTTTCCTGATCCCAGCTCTGTTCATCTTGGCTTCTTTTAAAAACACAGCAAGCAAGGGTTACTCCAAGCGGAGTCTCCCTTTTTTTCCAAAAATTGGGCCCCACACAGACACCTTATCAGTGGCAGCACTTGTGCCCTAGTTGCAAACAGGATGTTTTGATTTGCATCAAGCACATTCCAAATCAACAAGCATTTACTCTCCCCAGGATGACACAGGGGTAGTAAATTCCTTCTGGATCCATGACTTGTTCATTTTGATGAACGTCAGTCTGTCCACATTGTCACTGGACATACGCGTGCGCTTATCTGTCAGCACACACCCAGCAGCACTGAATACACGTTCAGAGACAACGCTGGCAGCTGGACACGACAAAATCTCCAAGGTGTAAGTTGCGAGCTCTGGCCATTTTTCTAGGTTTGAAGCCCAAAAGGAGCAAGGCTCCAGTTGCACAGTCATGGCATCGATGTTCATTTGGAGATACTCCTGTATCATCCTCTCCAGCCGTTGACTATGTGTCAGACTTGTTGTCTCTGGTGGCCTTGCAAAAGAGGGTCTAAAAAAATTATGAAAAGATTCCATAAAATTGCTGTTACCGGCACCAGATACGGTCCTACTGGTACGGGTAGACTGTTGAAGATGACGAGACCGTCCCATGTTTGTCAAGTTACAACTGGGAGATTCACTCCCTGCACCTGCACGGTTGTTTGGTGGAAAAGCTGAGCTAAGATCTAGTAACAGCTTCTGCTGATACTCCTGCATACGTGCGTCCCTTTCTATGGCTGGAATTATGTCACAAAATTTGGACTTGTACCGGGGATCTAATAGTGTGGCAATCCAGTAGTCATCATCACTTCTAATTTTGACAATACGACTGTCATGTTGGAGGTAGTGCAACAAAAAGGCACTCATGTGTCTTGCGCAGCCATGCGGACCAAGTCCACGCTGTGTTTGTGGCATAGAGGTGCTACCCGTTCTTTCTTCCTCTGACATCTGACCCCAACCTCTTTCAACTGAAATTTGACCAAGGTCTCCCTCATCCGCTGAGTCTTCCATGTCCATGGACAGTTCGTCCTCCATTTCTTCATGTTCTCCTGCACCTTGCTCAACATTTCGCCTGCTACTATGCGCCCTTG